>NC_139666.1:13933881-14366381 GCF_951799395.1 Argentina silus | reverse complement strand
ACAGTTAGAGGGACGGACCTGGAATAGCAGAAAACAAGAGGAAGCAAGGAGAGGCAGAGAGAGAGAGAGAGAGAGAGAGAGAGAGAGAGAGAGAGAGAGACCCAGCCCGGTGAGGTTTGACAAAAGAAATGCTGAGCGGCACATATTAGAAAACCCAAGGGCCCAGAGCATTAAAACAACTCTCTATGGCATGCCTGTGCTTGGCGTCTCCCCACCCTAACTTTCCATCATCCTGTAACTTTACATCATCCTGTAATCTTCCCTCCTCCCTCAATCCCTCCTATATCTATGGTGGTGTTAATCTCTATCTCAATAGCGAAAGTAAAACAAGACAAACCAACAAACAAATAAACAAACAAAACAAAAAGATGCATTAAAACAAACAAAAATTCATACAAATACATACAAATATTTTCCATAGGGAGGAGAAGAGGGAACACTGTACTGCATCCGTGGGACTTTAGAGTGGTCAGGTTTTAGGAGTCAGGCCAGTTGTGCTAGCTCTGTCTCTGCCCTCTGTCACCCCTGGGTGGCAAGGTCCAATGAGTCATGACAGGGGACTGTGCTCTGCACCGCCAGGTCACCAGCCGCACAGAAGCAATTAGAGATAGCAGAGCAGTAGTTATTCATAACAAACTGGAGAGCACAGCACCCGCATCATTAATGATGACCCACTAGCAATGCTATTATATGGCTTTACATGCTTTGATCCAATCAGAGTGATGTTTTATTGCTGAAAAAAACGACCAAATGCAGCACAATTTAGGCATACACATGCTTTGATCATGATGTGCAAGCACAAATATATGCAGTATCGATATTCCTGTAAATCTAATAAAAGCAAAGACAAAATGAACAACATACACATCAAAGCAAACTCATATTACTTCACCCTCTGACACTGTTCCATCCTCAAAAAACAATAATGATCAACTGACTTGCGGCCAGTCAAACTGATATTCAGAATGATAGGGCTGTTCCCCAAAAAATCAATACAGCTGAGTTTTGCAATATTATTTTTCACAACACTGTTCCGATGATCCAGCCCTAACATTGCGATCCGTATCACAGTCATATATTTATTACATATCAGACTACCAAGGTGGTATAGACTATGCAGTAGGTATCGCCATATCTATTGTATCGCAAAAGTATCGTATCGTGACCCATGTATTGTGATACGTTTGGTACCGTGAGGTCCTTGCCAATACCCAGCCCTACAGAATGATACCAATATAAATGACCAAAAACTGCATTTTAAGTGAGAAGGTATGGCTTGTCAAAAGCCACAAAAGACAGGAAAATCTAAATGAGCACCACCGCTCAAAACTTCCTTATGAATAATGCCTCACAGTCCACACTATCTCAAATTAGTCAGCACTTACGCTCACAGTCTGTACTTACACAGGCTGTACACACACACTCAATGACATTCAGTTCCCTGTCATTCATATGAGTCTGCTGCTGTTGCCATCTCCCTGATGGATTAAATGCCTGCTTTCTGATTGATTACCTGTTACTGAACGCTACTTTTTTTTTAAAAGTAAAGACTATTCTTTTGGATTTGAGTTTGTGTCTGAGTCGTGCAATTGAGTCCTCTGTCTAAGCACAACAGCCATTAGATATTTAGCTCCTACAGCTCAAAGACAACATAACAGAGCCTTCCAACCATTTGACACGGCAAAATCTGACAGCCAAAAAGACTACATGCATAACTGTAATGTCCTGAATGAAATAGAAAAACAAAAACCTGAAAACTTAGGATTTGTGCACATATTGTATCCTGAACGCAGTGAGTGAGTAAGGCTTAAAAAGTGTTTTATCTTTATGTAGCCTACAGTAGATGCCCCTGGGGGCTATAGTTTGGGGGTTCTTCATCCCAGGGGGATAGGGCTGCTCTCAGACCTGATTGAGGGCATAGAGCCTGTCTGTGGACATGGCATCTTAAGTACCTCTGCCAACCAGTCTGTGGTAACAGTATGGTAACGAGCATCTCAGGAGCTCAGACTACAACACAGACAAGACATGTGCTGAATGTTTGACAATGCTAGTCTCTCTTTATTAGTCCTAAACAGCTGAGGCAAGGCTGAATAAAAGGAGGGTTTTCTTTCAACCTTACAGTGCTGTAGCCATAGAGAGCACATGGGGTAATCATCAGGCTCCACTGTAACTCTCCTCAGCAGACAGGCATTTCCTGGCAGTCGGGTGATTGACACCAAGGCTATTCTCCAACATCCACACTCACAGGGAATAAAGCAACATATTGGTCATGCATGGAAAATAGCCTGGCATTGATGAAAAAAGTTGTTGCAATGATCTGAGCCCCATCCCTGTCCCCGATCTCCAGACCTGTTCTCTATGTATCCCCCCACCTCAACCCTGTCTGCCAAGCCCCTGGCTAGGTTTCACACAGCCAGCCTACCGTACTGAGGGAAACAGTTGGAGAAGAATTGAACAGGTGGAGGAGAACCCAACTGCACATTCCAAACCATCACCAGGCGACAGGCCATGTACTTAAGGGGCAACAGCTGTCCCCCCTTGGCCTCCACAGGGCTGCGCCAATGCAGGGGATTAAACACAACTCACTAGGGAAACAACAGCCACCCCCTAGACAGGGTTCCAAATGGTACGACCTTGACTCTGACGCCTTTGTTTAGTTTTCTTCACTTGTGAAGCCAGTCAGAATCCTCGGCATAGAGCCCCAGCTAGGGTTTCCTTCTCCACAGAACACCTGACCTCCTCTTGTCCCCAGTCCAGTCATTGATGGAATTAACAGGCAGGGCTCAGTGTGTAGGGGAAGCTGGTGGAAAGTCGAAAGCGACAGACAAAAGTGACTGAGATATTAATCAAGGTGAACGTTTTTAATTAGTTTGTCTTTTATCTAGCAGGTGAATGAGAAGCGGCAGTCAGTCATGAAGATTATGAGCCAGATAAACCCAAAATGGACACCCAGGATCATCATTAGTGACCGTACTAATGAGCATCAATAATCAAAATCATTGCAATGATTACCAGAGGCAGAAAGGTAAACCATCCAGTGTCTAAGATAGGTATGACATTTAGATGAAATTTAGAAGAAATATGACAATCCAACACATACCATTTCAAAAGGAGATGGAAAAGTTAGGTGGTTAGAAATAAACAAAAGGAACTCAGGGTTTTGGAGCTTTTGTTAGCTGCACTGTGGAATAATTTTTGGAATTTTTGGAATAATTGGAATAATGTTTTAAAGTGAATTCAATTGAGTACGAGCGTCCACATCCTCCTTAGCATAAAATTGCAGTACCTGACTTTCTAAGAGGCAACCTTTGTCATATCTTTGTATATAATGTCACAACAAATCTACTGCATGAGCACAAGTACAAATAAAACAGCAGCAGACAATACTTTGCAAAGATTTTCAGGGAACAAATCTTTTTTTATGATACAACAGCCATCATAAACCACATTTTATGTAATGAACTCTCGGGCATGTTGCTTTTTACAAGAGGACGGCACAAAGACAATCTGATATAAACCGGAATAAGGAATAAAAATCCTTGAGAAGGAAAATGCTCAAGTATATCTGGTTACAACACACTGTCCCAAAGAGAACGTCTCTGTACATTATCTTCTCTGGAGGAAGCTAGAGGTGCCTCTATCGACCACTGTTTGTAAGTGATTCAATCATAGGAAAACAGTCTCAGGTAATAAACAAACAAACAAACAAAAAACACATGATAATTCAGTGAACCTCTGTTCTTCTGTGTAAAACAGATGAGTATTGATTCCCCACAGCTGTGTATCACTACCCCCCCCCTCCCATTTAGCCAGGTGCTGTTGCACTAGAGAACAGGTGTGGAGGTCCTAGAGTCTTAAACAGTCCAACCAATCAGCAACAGCATTAGTATGTATGTATATGTAGGGTATGTGCAGAGGAGAGTAGACTGCTGTTGCGCAGATCAGATAAAAGCCTTGCTCAGAACTGATAGTGGCAGCGAGGGCCAAACATTAACCAGCTTCCAGATAAAATAAAGCGAAAGAGAGTCATGTTGGGCAAGACTGCAATTCCACTGGATAAGATGTCAACCCATGGCCATAACCACTGATAAGCCTGCAATTATGACACAATTAGGTTCTACTGGAACTTCCAGCTCCACTCACCCTACAGCACAACAACTGACCAGCATGACCAGAAGCTCACTGGCACACGGGAAATACTGAAACAACTGACAAGCTGCCTTTCACATCTGATATGATAGTCAACAGTAAAGAGCATGTAAAGAGAAGCTGTATAAACAGGAGAGATGGAGTATTATGTGGAGCATGGGGCATACGAGGCATGGCAGCACAAGCAAATACTGCTGAATGCTAGATGCATTAGACCCAACATCAACAGTGACAGCAGAAAACAACAGTTTTCTTTGGATTTTTTGGGGGATTGTTTTTTTCATGTTTCTGGTAATACCAATATGTCGGTTGTGTCCAGTACAGTGTATGCTTCTCTAAAGGTTATTACAATGTTGTACACAGTGTGCCGAATCTTGTGTATCCTGTGATATGCTGGAGTTATGGCTGGATGCTGTTGGTTAAGCATGTGGAACAGCCTCCCCCACACCACAGCTGGCACGGTCAGGCCGGGCATGCACAGAGGATATACTGAGGTCATAAAACATCTATAGGGTCCGTTCGTCATGGGAGGGCATTCAAGGTGACGTTACCCACGTACTGAAGGGCCGAGAACATATGCGTCTGTGTGTGTGTGTGCGTGTGTGTGTTTGTGTGTTGGTGTGCGTGTTAGTGCGGTGTGAGATGGAAGGTTTATGGGGCGCAGCTGTCAAATGATGGCGTCCATTAATCCCATCCCACACTGGCACTTACAGTAAATCTCTATTCATAACCACACTTCTGTATTAATACCCCCAAATCTCAGTTATCAAATGGTTATTTTGCAAGTGTAAGAAGCAGCAGTTATGTCCTGCTAGCTCTCAGACAGCCATATACAGTATGTCCCACAGATACTTACTGAGGCAGTGGATAAAAAAGAATGCAGGACCAGCATTATTCAAACACCTTGAGAACAATGCATTGTCTAGACAACATATAAACAGTGTTTTTGTGCACAGAAATCATGACAAACGGCTTTGCCCTAGACACCAAAGTAAAACGGATAGGTTTTGATAGCTATGAAGGTTGAAGGGAATAAAAATATATATTTAAAAAAAACACTGGAGGGATCGCTTGGCAGTTTGTTTGTTTGTGTGTGCGTGCGTGCGTGCGTGCGTGCGTGCGTGCGTGCGTGCGTGCGTGCGTGCGTGCGTGCGTGCGTGCGTGTATGAATCCACTCAATGAGTCTCCGGGTGACGGGGGCAAGCAGGTGACACATGGTGAACAGGCTTATCGCTGAGCATTGTGCTATTAATACCATAACCCTGACACCAGACACAGCGCTGCCTGCCAACTGGCAGACTAGGTATCAATGGTTACAAAACCTCCAAGCCGTTATGGAATTCCCCATCCTCCATAGTTTCTTCCTCCCCAGCAGCTTGTGCCCAGCCCTCTGGTGTCCTCTGGGGGCCTGAGTCACTGGCTGTGGTCAGGGAGAACCAGGCCCTGGTTTATGGAGCACGCCAGTCTGGCACAGGGCTAACAGAGAGGCCCCTACCATCTGTGTCTCACCTGCTTCGGTCCACCAAAAGAGCCCCCTGTCCATCCCCACCTCCCATCTCCACTGGGAATTAATATAACAGTCACAATTCCCTTGCTCTACAAGGCCCTAGGCCAGCAAAATGCGCAACAGTGTTGTGATGCCAGAGAAGCCTTCAACACCACGGGGGTGTTGCAGCAGCCAGCTGGGAACGCACCTGAGAGGCAGAGTGACGCTGGCATCGGCTAGGTGGGGAGAGGGGGATTGGGCTGGGTTTGATTTTGTTGGTATTGCTAAGGGCTCAAAGGGAGACCTCTTCTTTTCAATCCTCTAGGCAGACAGGGGCTGATGTGGCATGTCTGCTGTGGAGCTGTCAGTATAGTAAAAGCAATCACTCCAGCCATCAGCTCCCATACACGTCTCCCCTCAGGGTCCTGCCACAGTGCTACATGCCCGGGGCAGACACCACACAACCACTACAACCTCCACAGACAAACACAGCCATGCAGCTCATCTGTCACTCACAGACACACCGGTATCTGTTTAAAACCAAAACAAACACACACAATTACACATGCACATACACGTCACAGCATAGAGCTCCCCACAGAGCTCCCCACACTGTATCACCGACACACAAGTACTCCTCCATCTTCTCGCGGGGCACACAGGGCCTGCCTGGGCTCTCAGTGGCAGCACGGCCGTCTGTCTGAGGCCAGCTCCAAGCTCTGTTAGCCATCCGCTGCCATCCGCCGCCACGCGCATCACACAGCCTGGGCCCACAGGAGAATCTCATTCATCAAGGATGAATCTGCTAGCAAACAGATGGAGTTTGAGCAACTCCTGGGGTTCCCTCCTGGGAGAGATTACAGCCCACATCCGCTAACAATGTGCTTAATTTAAATAGGAAGGAGAGAGAGGGAGGAAGAAAGAGGGTGGATGAGAGAGAGAGAGAGAGAGAGAGAGAGAGAGAGAGAGAGAGGGAGGAAGAAAGAGGGTGGATGAGAGAGAGAGAGAGAGAGAGAGAGAGAGAGAGCAGGAGGACTGAGAGAGATAGTCAGAGAGGCAGCAGTGAATTATACATATTTTAATTAGATTTTAATACATGCTTGTAATCTTTACCATGCATTACTCTCTTTCTCTCACTGTCTTTCTCTCTCTAAGGCCCAGGTTCAAAGATGTACAGTGTATACTGGAGTTTTGGAGCTCTACTGTATTCAGTGCTCGTTTTGAGGAGAGATGTCCGTTCCATGATCTAATCTCGGTTTCAGGAGTGTCAAGTGTGGAGACCACTGAGGCAGCCCAGGGGGTTCTAAATCTAGAAATGAGCTCAGTGCTGCTGCTGACAGGACATACAAAGAGGGGTGGGGTAGGCTTTTTGGAACAGTTTGCTCCAGTGGCCTCTTACAATGTGGTCAATGGAACACGGCTCTTGACCCCCATTCTCTATCCAAAACAAAGATACCGTTATGTTTTGTTAATACAGATAATATGTGGGTGGTTTGTTACTTGTTTACCCAGATTAATGTTTGACCAAAAATAGTCCTACGGCCTCGGGGTCCAGTGGGAAAAGTGATTAACTAATCACTTCTGTAAATGTTGTTCCGTCCCCTAGTGAACACTGAATATGTCCCATGGCTAATTCCCCAAAAATGAAAACATAATTCTTTAGCAAGACATACCAATATCGGCTGGGTTTTACTTTAAATAATACCATCAGCTCTCACTCTCTCTCTCTACAAAAGTGATTAGGCTCTTTCAGCAGAATAGCCCAGCTTGCTATTGTAACAGACACTTATCCTTGTTGGCATTAGCTGCTCACTCCACTCTCTCTGCCATGCGTCTCCACTGTGATTTGGAGTTTTGGAAGGAGGCAATAAAGAGAGCTTCCATCCTCCCAGATTGTGTCACAAAGGCGGGCGAAGGCTGTTGCCAACACTCTCTCCTTAGCCTTCTCCTGCTCCACTGTCAGCCGGCACCATCAGTTCATTACAGCCTTCATGGTGAACATGCTCCTCATTGGCTCACTGCCCTTGTTAGAAGTACAGCTTTTGGTTGACAAGGGCCTTGGTCTATATGCATACGTGCCATCTACAGTAATAAAATCTGCTTGGCTCAAGAGAGAATTCACAATGACTGGTCAAGGTGGCCATGTATGGTAAAGGTGGGATTGAGAGCCATGATTGAAAGTAGGGAGGCCTAAAGTTTTTTAAAAGTTTAGAAATATTTAAAAAAATGACATATTCTGGAATACCTCCCTAAACATCAAACTGGTGACCCTGTTTGGATATCCGAGCTGGGACAGTAATTATTGGACATTAAATCGGCCAAAGCACTTCAAAAAATACCAGGCACTTTCCATGGAGGTCTGAAAGCCAAAAGGGTTGTTTATCCAAACACTCGCTCGGACGCCAGGGTTTTCCTCCATGCTCCTCCATTAGAGAGTTCTAATCAGGAATAGCATACAGTAGGTCCTTGTTCCACTACTGATCTAACTGCCCTGACTTCCTTTAGAAGACTCTATCACATTATGCCCACGTTCAACTCAATTGATATATGTGAGGCTATGCCGAGGTCTCTTGCAGAATTAATCTAAAGGACATTATCTGGCTGGACAAGCCAAGTAAGAGTTGATCAATCAAGCTCAAGCAAACAGCTTCCCCTTGGCATAATTTCACTTGCGTTCAGTATTGACTCCTGCCTCCACAGACTTCATATTAGAGTTCCCTCAGAACTGCAAAAGGCTAGACTATATTTCAGCCAATGACCTTTTAAAGGGAGCACTCCTTGATGGCCTTTATGAGCAATAAAAATGTACTGCCTCAATTTGAATAACTCAAAGCAGCCGCTATGACATGCTTAAAGAGCTTTTTATTTCATTTTAAAGAGGGCACTGTTTTATTCCAGCATGTACGTGAATTCATAATGCATGACCATGGTTCAAGTGCTCTACTTCATACTTCATGTGTTGTATTCCTGTACTGTAGATACTGTGTCCCTAATCCCCAGAGGAGGACCTTGTTTCAGCACAAGGCTGGGCAAAAGAAAGGGAGCAGCTTATTCGGGTGAGTAGGTAAAAAGATGAACGGCAAATGAACCACAAAGAGGATGAGGTATGTTGGACCAATTAAGCAGCCTTGATGAGCCAATGGAGCGTAAAAACACCTGGAGGAGGAGGGTGCCAGTCTCTCTCTGTGTTCAGATATGAGGGTGGCTGCCTGCACTCGCTCTCCAAATGAGTTCTCCTCCGCTCCATGTGAGAATGAAAGAGATTGTGTTAAGGATGAGGCGGGGGGGAACCATGTTTGCTTCACTTCTCATCACCAAGTCTTTGTGGTAACTGAATATCCATCAGAGATGATCAGGGTAAATAACACACAGATCATTTGCCCGACATCTGGGGAGGCTGGTGGACGCAGAGAAATCGTAGGACGGGCTCATTGTAATGCATGGAATGGAATGAGAAATGGTATCAAACACACGCCTCCCCTGATCCCGAGCGAGACCGAGATTTGCTGTGTTTGATATACATCACAGAACGACTCAAAGGAGAGATTAAGCTGCAGGTGTTTCCTGTGGATAACGCTGAGCAGCATACATTCTAATCAAGGACTTCTTCTCTTCTGAGAGTAGATGAGTAAGACAGATCAACCTTCCCCAGAATCAAACACCATTCATCAGTACCTGAATTCATCATTTGCTTTCCCTCTGAGTAATGATGTAAACAACTAATTCAGTAATATGGACAGGTGAGGTACCAAATGTGTCATTCTCTTTGTAGTGCAATGTGTAGAGTTGATGAACAGACTCTTTATGGCAATCAATAGGTCTTTCAAGGAAAACACAAGGTGAAATCCAGGGGACAGGAGCTCAAGAGGACCCCCATTCCTTTAGGCCGCGGGGGCTTTATAGGCATCACATAACTGTCCGGTCAATAGAGCTATGGCATAATGGATACTGGAATAAACCCATACAACCGTAGATGTGGCACAGTCAGGGATTTCACTCTGAACCCCATGCTAACCCAGCCGTAAATCAAAACAGGCATGACAGACGGAACAAACCACTCCGCTTCATGCTGTCTGTGAGGGAGAGTCAGGACTGTGATATCTGGCATGACCAGCTTTAAATGCCTCATCTCCACTGTCAGTGTGTTATGATCTGAACTTCGAAAAATCAAGGGAGAAAAAATACAAGGCTATCCATCCTGAGCCCCGGCCAGGAGACGCTAAGCTAGGCGTATCTCTCCCTGCAGTTATCAGTCTCCTCTCCCCGCTAAAACTCCCCAACACAATCCACAATACACATTTCACAAATAAAACCTCATCGCTTTTAATTATATATTTCCCTGTATTGACTTCCATTTCAATGCACTGGTTTACAGTTCATTAAAACCCAGCAGAGTTTGAAATTAGTCAATATATTTAACAAATGACCTCTACAGAACAGTTACGTGCCATCTCAGCGACTTCCTGCAGTTGATTTCAGCAGGGTGGACGGGGGTTGAGGATGGTATTGTAATGTTACACCCTTCCCCCTTCCATCCTACCACTCCACAACAGCCTTTCACCACCCCCTCCGCAGCTCCATCAGCTAAGAGGCATAACAATCAACATGGAGGGAGGACTTTGAGGAGGACATTTGGGTGAGAAACATGAATGAATCACGGCCTGGCATTTGCACTGTGTCAAACGAGGCAGCGTGCCAAGCTAGTGCCCATCCTGAGAGCCTCTCCAAACATTTAATCACACCTCATAAATAATCCAAAAAGCTGCACAATAAAGCAGCTGCTGTTTTCATGGAAACAGAGACAGTTGTCCATGTAAAACCAACAGCGACGCCACCAGACAAACAGAGGTGAGTGGATGCACCAGCGGAATGGCCTTGGGAGACTGTAATGGCCTCTCCCCCCTCTCCCTCGCCTGGCTCACTGCCGTCCTCTCTCATGTGTGACAGGTGGCTCACACAGAGGCACCTCAGAGGAAAAACACATACGCATGCACATGCATGCTCAGTCCGTCACACACACACACACACACACACACACACACACACACACACACACAAACACGTACACACACAACACACACTCTCTATGAGCTATAAGTGAGAGAGGCAATTTTGTGGGAAAGAAATTGGACCTCTCAATCAGAGACATCTTGTATTTCTGTAGTGTGCCACAGGAAATAGACAGCAACAATGACATACATTTATAGCAGGGTAGTCATCTATCTCTGTATCTTCTGATCTTACTGAACAAGAGTGACTGACTCACACTGTGACATCAGCCAGGTTCTTTTATTAGAATAAAAAGGTGTAGTTAGGCGGTGTGGCTACGCTGTGCTCCACCAGACAAAGGGGCATGGGAGAAGAGAGTAAAGACAATCACATGGAGGAAATGACTCAGTACCGAGCCGGGACAGTATGATCAGCGGGTGACCACTGAATCCCACATTGCAACTGGGCCACCTTCGAAGACTCCCACACCCCATGACAGCCCCTCTGCCATAAACACAAATACACACACACACACACACACACACACACACACACACACACACACACACACACACACACACACACACACACACACACACACACCCACACACACAAACAAACACACAACCCTGGGTCCTTGTGGGGCCAGGCTTATAGAGGCTCCAGCATTCTGAGGGCCCACTGTGCAGGGAGACAGAATGGTCATTGTGGCCTAGGTGAGTAATAACGTGTGTGACTTCCGAACACATCCCTCACTGGCCTATATACCCAGCTGAGCGTGAAACATCATCCGAGTCCTCTGGGAAAGCAAAATAAGTAAGGGGATCGCAGCATCTCTCTTGTGTTTTAGGAAAAATTGCTTGGTAAAGAATTATTGGTGTGTGTGCTTGTCTGTGTGCTTGTCTGTGTGTGTGTGTGTGTGTGTGTGTGTGTGTGTGTGTGTGTGTGTGTGTGCGTGCGTGCGTGCGTGCGTGCGTGCGTGCGTGCGTGCGTGCGTGCGTGCGTGTGTTTGTGGGAGAGAATGAGGGGGGTGTATTCATATGCTCCTAGTATGATCTGATATAATCTCTCACTCATATCCGTACCTGACGATGACAAACACATGCAACTGTGAGACTGACTTCACACCTAACGTAGGAGGACGCAGGAGAAAAATCTGTGTATTTTTCAGTCTAATGGCTCATCATTTATGAAATCAAGCCAGGATTCAACTTGAAAAATCTCATAGTGAACATTAAAGTTGACAGGCTCTTCATTACAATCTGAGTGTGCTTTTGTGTTTTTGAGTGTGTGTGTGTGTGTGTGTGTGTGTGTGTGTGGGGCGGGGGATAGGGCTCATTGGCATGCAATGAGTCAGCCTCAGAGCTTTAAGGCTGGAGAGCAGCCCTGCACGCCTCCCACACCATCGCGTGTCACTGCCAGTGCCCCCCGTCACCACAGCAACGCTGCATCTTGGGACACAACATTTATCCCCTGTCTCACCCATCGATCCCCCCACTGCCACCCCAGAAAAGAGAAGAGAGCCACAGTGCCAGATTCTAGCCTCTACCTCTAAGGCCAACCAACAGAGGGGGGGGGGGGGGGGTGGAGGACATAAAGCATCGGGCCATCTGTGTGCACGGACCCCTGATGAATCCCCCCCCCCATCCCCCCCACCCCCTCCCCCGGCCCATTCTTTGCCAACTATTCTCTAAGGCATAGAAACTGTTCGGAATGGGAGGGCATCCTATTGCCCTTCTCCCGGCCCACCACTGTACTGTATGGTTCATCAGCGCCATGCTGCTTCCACCCACGACCACCAGAGGTACACACAAGCGTAGGCCACTCAACACAACTCAGTGACCAAAGTCAATTACCTGCCACATTTATCTCAGCTGGACCCTGGCCTGGGCGTAAATCTCTACCTCGGGTCAATAATCTCTTCTCACACTCCTCCAAGGGGCCTCTACTGCCATTAGACGATCCACTGGCAGGGAGGGAGAGGAGGAGAGGGAGACGAGAGAGAGGACGAGAGAGAAGGGATGAGAGAGGGGGCAGAGAGAAGGGATGAGAAAGAGGACAAGAGAGAAGGGATGAGAGAGGGGGCAGAGAGTCCGGCAGCCATCCATCTCCCCCAATGACCCGCGGTCACAGTTCATACTGAGTCATAATACAGCCACTCTGCACTACACATACAACCATAAACCCCTGGCAACGGTCAGACTACAAAATGCTCACGGTGAAACCATTCCCTCAGCCGAGACTGCAGCTTGCCAGTGAGTGGGCAGGTACAACACATCCGATGTGTCTGAGGACAAACACAATCCAGTCCTAATAGGAAATCTCCAAAACTAAAGATGTCATATTTGGCAGATAATTACACTGGATGGCATTGTGGGCCAATGTTTGTTTCCAACAAACGCTTGGCAAAGAGGCCTAATTAAGTACAGAGTGGGCCTATTCGCCCTGTGTTTCTGCGGTGGATGTGTGGATGGGATAATGAGTTTCCTGAAGAGCGGCAAGCTGGGATAATGAGTTTTAGAGGACTGTTTCATAAGGACTTGAGAACCGAAACATCCAGAGAGGTGACAAACAACTCAAGATTGTCCACAGTGAGCGTTCCACCTGCAAGCTGCAAATCATTATACCACCACCGCTCGCCATAGGTCCTCCAGTATAATGTAGGTAATGATGGGCGGTGGAAGATTGAGGACTCCCAGACTGGCATGCTGACAATGGCATTCAAGCAGGCACACAGCGGGGATGTTGTTGGTGTTTATAAACCATCAACAGCTGACAGATCAGATGACCAATAACTTTAGAGCTTTACGAGAGTGGCACACCCCTAATCTCCCTGTGTTGACAGATGGTCCATGTGGAATATGTGGGGCTTCTCAGGCTCTCTGTCTCTGACACACGGTTACCGCTGAGAGAGATGGGACCAAGCAAAACTGAGCATATCTTTACAGTGGTCATAAAAGGGACAATGAAGCGACGTGAGACTTCAATTTATGTGAGATGGCAGCTGCTGGTGCCAGCGAGAGCAAGTAACGGACTCTAGCACAATAAACAAGGCAATGAGAATAAATGGACTTGTGTGTGTGTGTGTGTGTGTGTGTGTGTGTGTGTGTGTGCGTGTGCGCGCGTGCCTATAGTACACTGTGTGTACCATCCTGTGTCCTGGTATAATCATTTGTGCCGTTCAGCAAAACTGAACTGCGGCTCCTCTGTAAAAGCTCAATGTATCCAATTTCCCGTGCTGCCTGAGGTGAATTTCATATTTTCTAAAGCATCCCTGGTGACGTTTGGGAATGTCAATTAAAAAGTGTACAGTAGGGTAAATTACATTAAAAGGTCTCATTTTCAGACGAACACAGTCCATGCATTCACAGCTAATCGGTCCAGTCAGCCAGGCGGAACACCCACTCTCCCTCCAGTGGCGGCCTGAGCGCGCACACACACACGCGCACGCACACACACACACACACACACACACGCTCACGCTCATACACACACACACACACACACACACACACACACACACACACACACACACACACACACACAAACAGACAGTGACATTCCAAAAGAGATAGAGGAACTAAAAGCCTATCCGTTCATCATTGCGGACAAACTGGTTTTCATTTCTCCTCAGGGCTGAAGACCTGTGTGGTTATTGAACTGTGACAATCAATTCCTAAAGTAAACAGAGAGAGCACACAGTCAGGGTTTAGGGAACCTTGACCCACTGTTCTGCCTTGGGAGAGAGAGAGAAAAAAAAAACTGCACAGTAGAAAGAGAGTGAGAGCTGAGCTGATCAATAAGTCACACCATATCGTTCTGCAGGAAGAGGGAGTCATAGAAAGTGGTGAGAGAGGTGCCAACTGTGAGCCATAATGAGTGACTGTCCAGAACCCATGGGAAGACCAGATCAGAGTCGCATTAGCCCCCACAACTTTCTTTTTTTTTCCTGATTTCAAGGGCTCCTCACAGCCTTAAAATTCATCATGGTCTATTCAATTTGGACCATTTTGTGCAGAGCTGAAATGGTTTTAAACTCAGGTCAAGTAACGAGATTATTTATATAGTGCCTTTTTACCTCACAGAGGTGCTCAATCACCACCCTGTAGAGTAGATGTGTCTGTGTGTTTGCAAAATAGTGAGAGTGAAGGAGAGTGAAAGTCTATCTAATTATCACAAACACGGTTGGTCAATAGTACTGTGTTGGTTGTCTTTATTGCTTGGACAAATTACTTTACTTGCTTCTGTGATAAGCTCTGATTTCACTGCAATTATGCTATTGATTAGGCACATGCAGGCTGACCCCGGTCTTTACAAGCTTGAGCAAACACCGACCGACTGAGCACTTCTAAACATTAACCCTTCACTTGTCTCGCTGCACACGGAACTTTAGCCTTGACTCATTGATAAAGGCTCTTTTACAACCCCAGACCGTATCGCTAATCACTTTATGTGCCCCCATAGAGGTTTGCACCAGATCCCTCTCTGTGAATGTTATCTTAGTTCTTGATGGTGTGCCAGGGGTTGTAAATGGTCATACTGTATATGATAAGGAGAAGGGATAAGAGGTGGAGAGAGAGAGCAGGTGTTATTACCCGCCACTGGTTCAGGAGAATTGTCTAAATGTCCTATTGCACACTGGGAATCACTAGTGAGAGACAGAATAAAGGTTTCACATGAAGTCTGTCAAACAATGAATCATAAATTGAGACCGATATACTGGTGAAAAGATTGAGGATGGACAACCCATACAGTTATGGGAGAGTGAGATTAAAGCCGGGCAGATGCTACACAATTACAGCCACAGATTTGCCACAAGCGAAGTTCTTACGACTGAATTTACATGTCATGAAACAAGAAATGTAGGTACAATAACTCAATAGGAAAGGTTCCGTGTATATCACACTTTTCAATCTAAAGATGCTGAATCTTCAGCCTGGCGAAGCATCCAGAGGGGCTTGGGAATATGATTAACTCAAGAGAGCTTATGGGAGTCCATCATATGACACACACACACACACACACTCACACACACACACACACACACACATACACACACACACACACACACACACACACACACACACTTATAGTGAATGACCACTTACAGTAAAAGTGACTGCAGCAGACCAGTTGGCTAACCCAATGATCTACTAATGGTCTAGAGATGGATGTTTTATTACAGTACCTCCCTCTTTTAGATGTGACAATTTACTGTAAATTGCAGTGTAATGAAGCACGGAGACTGTTCCTCTTGACTATGATGACTCATAGTGTTACTCAAGTCATCAGTGCTCAACAGAACACACACTGTCCATGAACAGAACGTGGATCAACTGCCATTCACTTTGGTTAGAGGTATAACAAGCTAGATAGACAGCAGTGAGAGCAAGCCAACCTGAAGTCATATGGAATTGATTCTATCAGTTACCTCCTGTCGAAAACTCAACACCTGTCATACGGTCAAACCAATAAAGCTTTCAATAAACATCCATTTGACGTGATGCCTTTAGGCCTGAGGGAGTTGGAGAGCGCAGAGAGAGATGGAGAACTGAGCTGAACCATCCTTAAGCTTTGTACACACATGGGGTAATTGTGTAGCTACTGACCAGTAGTCATTCATTGTCAATGGAAGATGGTGACAGGACACAACATAAATGCAACCCCGTAATGATTGGGAACCAAACACATCTCATCTCAGGGCCTGTTAAAACTAAGCCTTTTTTGAGCATGCTAATGTGCATCGTGTGCACCACCAAACTACACACTGCACACTATGAGTAGTGTACTGGAGTACAAACGCCCACAAGCGATCTACCCATGGCAAACTCGGCGGAGTCTCAAGACAAAATCACTCAAGACAAAATCACTAGATGTGTGTACGCAGATTTAGGGCCTATAGACCCATCAACCTAACTTCGCCATAAAGCTACTGTATGTCAGATCTACAAATCACTTGAATATAAGGCCTTGTCTTCTTGCCCACTAGTTCTCGCCTCCATGACTGCCTCCCACCAAGTCAGACCTTTCAAACACACAACTTCTGCAACTAGTCATGTTAAGTGAACCTATTTTTAAGCCTCTCTCCCTCCAAAAACGTCATCACCAATCAATCGGCGAAGTGAGGCATACCCGGTTAAGCACAGCGCAGGAAGGATACACTCTTGATGCATTCACCAGACACACACATCATGGGGGGTGAGTAGGAAACCAGAGGCTCTGGGACTGAGGTGAGGTGCAGATTTACAATAACATGCTGTGTAGCCAGGACACTTACTGCTTCATGCCGCCTCACTGGGAGAAATAAAGCCTCCAGGAGGCCATTAAATAACACTGGAGAAGAATGAGGTGAGAGGAGCGGGAGAATGACTGAGTTACAGTTACTGTTGTGTTATTTTGCTGTGGCTCAACGGAGAACAGAACAATCCAACTTCATCAAGATTTATGTCTGGAGATATAGATAGATAGATAGAGAGAGAGAGAGAGAGAGAGAGAGAGAGAGAAAGAGATCAAGAGATACAGTATATAGAATAGATCGATATATTGATTCAGAAATGTAAAAGAAGGGCAAATGTCTGTTCTCTAGTTTTGTGAGATGGTCTAGGCTCATGA
Organism: Argentina silus; assembly: GCF_951799395.1. Taxonomy (NCBI): domain Eukaryota; kingdom Metazoa; phylum Chordata; class Actinopteri; order Argentiniformes; family Argentinidae; genus Argentina; species Argentina silus. Next base: position 14,349,145 of record NC_139666.1, on the reverse strand, counting down.
TTTTGCCCTACTTTGAGGGCTATGAGTGACCATCATGAGGGCATGTATTCAAATAAATGTTCACACTGTGACAGAATGAGGCTGCCTCTCATCCCTTGACATAGAGCTCTGACCAATCAATGAGAAACTCAGGACATGGTGGTGATAGGAATAGGGCTCTTTCTATTTTTCGCACTCTGGTAAACAGCACCAGAAGTGATCGCCCTGTCCTACAGACAGCAAATAGTTCTGGTGTGTAGGGAAGTACAGTATCTCACACGAGAAATGTCCTTACTTGGAAGAATATTTAGAATTCGGAATGCTATGCTCTTCTGTGCTATATGTGTGCAATATTGTATAGTCAGACATGGGATATAAAGCTACAGGAGTGATACCCCGTTGGCCTGTGACTAATAGCTAAAAGCTCTCAAAAAATTACAAAAACTTGTGGCATTCAGGTAACAGTGTGAAGCCCAGGCTAGCATCTGACCTGGGTACAGTGTTTCCTCCATGTTCTGTGCCTCCACCACTCTCTCCTTAGAGGTGGTAATAGGATCTAAGTAGAAGCCTGATTAAAAGGACACTTCCTCCTTGGAGACCAGGCAGACATTATTTTCGGGATTTTTTTTCCTTCCTCAGAGCGTCGGAAACCTTTGTGCGGGAACAGCGGGGCCAGATAGCGAGCTCACACGGCGGCGGCTAATTAAATTAAGCCTCCTTTAATAAAAGAGGAAGTGAATTTACCGCTTTAATCCTGACTTCGCCTTCAAAGGCAATGGCAGCAAAATAAGACGGCAGGAGAAAACACACAACCTGCAGATATGAATTTATGTGTGTTACATTACGCTCGCTGCCCCTGAGCTACACACAACCCGTGTGAAAAAGAAAAGGATTGTTTTAGGAGTAGTCTAAGTAAGTCAGAACTCTCGATATCACAAACTTTTCATCCCCAAGTCCAGGGTAGCTGGACTGCACTTGTCTTCGTGGTGCTAGTTCTCATTCGACTCTCAAGCAAGCCTCTTTGACAGCGGGAATACCCAGTCTTACTCTGAATCCCTTTACAGGAGCACAGCTCTTTTCTCCTTAAATCTGTTTCCATCAGTTGGCACAGGGCAAAGGAGGGATTATCATACATGTCTATTAGCAAACTCATCTTTCAAGACATACAGCAGGAGAGATATGCAACCGCAAATCAATCTGATCACAATCCAGATAACACATAATCATGGTATCCTTGACACCGACACACTAAATAATTATTCATATAGTCATCAAGAGAAAATTAAATAAAGAGCAGGTCAATTTGACAGGTAGGAATACACTCCTATCGTTTAAAAAACCTAGGACTTTGGTTCTCGGCAGGCCCGTGATTGTGGGCCACAGCGCTCTCTCTTGGCCCAGGGGGCCGGAGAGGAGAGTCAGAGAGAAGGGAGGGATGCTCTCCTCCTCTCATCCTCATTATGTAAACGAGGTGCATGACTATTCCTCTGGGTCCCTTGAGAGTTAATTACCACTGGCTTCTTGGCCTAATTGGCTGAAACTAAGAATTTGCCATTTCTTATTCCTATATATTCCCCCCTCCTCTCTCTCTCTCTCTCTCTCTTTTTTCTCTTTTTCTCCACTTTCAAACACAACCTGTTTTCCGCTCTCATAATCTCCTCTCCTCTCTCCCCTACTCGTTCCTCTCCTCTTTCAGTTACTTTTCATGCCAGCTGAATTTCTGGCTTCGATAGTTAATTTGAGCATCTGCTCCAGCTGGCAGCGAAAAGATAGATTTTTACAAATTGCTAATTCCAGCTATTTGGCTGGACTAATCACTATTGGAAGAAGAAGAGGAAGTGGCAGAGAGTTGCTCAACAAGTAGGAGTGAATCTAGCTCCACATGGAAACAAAATGGCCAGAGATGGGAATGACAACTTGGGACAGAAAATGTAAGTGCTTGAGTAAACGTGGGAAGAAATGAGAGAGGCTAGACAAACATGTTGAGAGAGGGGGGGAGCAAGTACAGAAGAACAGATGTGGATGGGAAAGAGAGCGAAAGCAATCAAAAACTATCTTTGATGCCCAGAGGACAAGCACGCATAAACAGTTTTTGAACTGCAAACCATTGGAGCATTGAATTCCTTCCATCTCATCAAGGATACGTGAGAGACATCAGTGAGTAGACTCTGTGATTTACCAACCCACAGGTTATCATAAGTCATCCCTGTTCTTACTGATCTAAACAAGTATCCTATTATCAAGATATCTACAGTAAGCATACTCTCATCAGCAGACTAGTGATGATCATTTATGAAGCTACGGTACCAGGCAAGGATGGTTACACAGTACCACCCCCATGTAGAGGGGAAACCATGGGGCTGACACTGACATAATGGAACTATGAACCCATTCATCCTCAGGCAGAACAGGTCATGGGAGGGAGGGGAAGCGGAATTGGAGAGGGGGGACTCCCTTGAAAGGTGGATTGATGGTCTGCCGATTCAGGACCCGCCATGTCTGTGGGTAGGGGTGTGGGTCGCATACAATGGAGAAGCCATTACCACTTTAATTAAGTGACAGTCAAAAGATATGGATTATGACCAGGGGAGTCGTAGGCGAGCCAGCGTAGCATGATGACTGTTGACAACCCTGTGAAGAGGGGACCGTGTGGGCTGCTGAAATACTCTGACATGCCTCAGAGTGCTTGAATGAAATGGTGCAGGCTGCTCACACCAGGAGAAATAAGATAAGCAGTCTATCTCGATGCATTGTAGGATCAATCAGCTTTAGGACCGCGGTTTCCGTTATCTCAAACACAATCTGCTACTTTAGGTTTAAGCTTTGCGTTGTCATGGCAACTCAAATAAAATGATAAAAACATAAAGTCAGACTCATTTTGCTGTCGTACATTCAGTCTAGAATTATAAAACAATAACAGGCACATCCACACAGCAGAGAAGACATTTGGAGACAAAAGTAAAGTACAGTCCCATTTTAAAGGAGTTGATCAAGCTGCATGGTGATGGAGAGAGAGCTGGAGATTAGCCTTGCTAGCAAGCAGTTTAAAGCTCTTCGCAGGTGCCATGCTAATGGTGGCTCCATACCGCTGGTGTATCAGGGACTCTGCAGCTGGCCCTTTAAAGATAACAGCAATATTAAACACTTCTGCCCAGAAATACTATTTATTCAGAGTAATGAGCAGATACCAAAGCAAAATGAAAAACCACAGGACTGGGGACATGGAGAACAGAGAGTGACAGAAAAATAATGATAAAGGTAGAATAAAGAGAAGAAAAGGACCCAGAGAGAATGAAAGGCATTGAGCACATGAAAGAGGAAGTACTGTATTCTCCTGCGCTTCAAAAAAAAAAAATCAAATAAAAATGTCATCCCTTCTGTCCTGCCAATGCATCTGTGTCCCTCCCTGAGTCTTCATGTGCCTATGAAGGCTTCATATTTACTTTGTATTCTGAGGTTAGGTACACTACTGTAGGCCTGAGTTAAGGTGACAACATACTGTAGTTTACCGGCCGGTGAAGAAGAAAGAAGAGGAGCTGGCAGCAGATAGGTATCTGGCCATAACTGGTGTGTCAAACAGCATGTTGGTACCCCCCTCATAACGCAGGTCAGAGCAGCGGCTGTATTCATTCTCACTTCTCGGCAGAATGGTGTGAGTGCCCCCCATCTTCCTCCCTCACTCGTTACTCTTCCCTTAACAATAAAGGTGGATGTGTGGGTGTTTGGGTCCAGGAGACAGCTGACCCCCCCCCCCCCCCCCCCCCCTCTCCCAGCACCTATTAGGCTGATTATCAGGGGTGTCAGTCAGAGGCTCCCTCCCCAGGCCTGCAGGGGCTGTGCTGATGGACAGATCCAGCACTCCGCTGAGACAGGGAGGCTGGATCTCTCCTCTCCTCTCACCACCTGGACCAGGAGGGAGCAGGCTCTCCCGCTGCATGGATCACGGCAGGAGAACACACGCAAACACAGGGAGGCAGAGAGAAGTCTGCAGCGCCTGAAAAAGGCCTGGCACCATACATGCTTGTGCGTACAGTAATAAAGGACCTTGTTTATCTAAGTATAACATCACCTTAAGTCAAATGCTCAGATATGTAAAAGGTGTCTTGGCTATGGGCTTGGGCTCATACAGTATACATAGAGACATGATGCTCAGAGACTGTGGGACAGCTTGCATGTTTCTGTGTTGTACCACAGCACTGGACCTCCATTAATAACTTACATGACTGAACCAAAGCTAGTAGGCAGTGAGTTCTGTGGGCAGACGAGGTGGTCTCTACTGTTCTATTCAGTTTGGGTCATTAGTGAGGATCCATATCATGGAGCCTCGCCTCTGGTTTGTCAGATCCAGCTAACAAGGGCCAGGTAGTCAGAATAGCTTTTCATGGTTTTGATCTTTATCCTCATCAAATGGTGTAGCATCATTACAAAACTACTCTGGTCTGTTTCTGTCTGTGAGTCATACTGTCAAACTGTATTAAAGTTAAATTTCACTGGGCACAACAGCAGAGAAAAGTTAATTCCCCTCTTAATTAAGCCGAAATTGAAGTAGGACAGGCAGGGATTCACTTTTGTTTTCCCTTTCTCAGAACAAACATTGGGCGTGCGTGCGTGCGTGCGTGCGTGTTTGCTTTCAATTTTTGACTCAATTGAGCTGGGTGCTCCTGACGAGCAGTCTGGCCCCTCTATATTGTGGAAGTGCTCAGTAATGAGGTGCCCGCCGCTGTTCAGTACGCCAAGCACATGTGTTGTGATGCAAATGAGCCCTCCCCACCACAAACACCACCCTTAATTGTCCTCTTTGATCTCAGGCTAATTCCACTAATTAGTAGTCAGCTTTCAAAGTTGAACGCTTTGCTTTTCCTCAGCATGTGTGTGTGTGAGAGAGGAGCGCCACACAGCCACGGTCCCCTCTCCTCTCCTCTCCTCTCCACCGCACCCTGCCAGGGTACAGCAGTTGGGGTTGGAGGGGGCAGAACAGGAGCAAACGGAGCACATGTTCTGATGACATGATGATATTTTTATTCAGCATACATAAACAAACACTGAGGCAAACTCATACTGTTCAGCCACACCATCCTGGTGTTAAGTCATAAACAGTCATTCTGCATGGATTAGCACAGATTCACGTACCGACACACAGTTCTATATGCACATATACTGTATTCACTGTTAAAATACAGACATGGGGAAAAAATAATTAACAAAATCAAGAAGGTACGGCCAGTAAAGCGTACAATCTGTCAGTTCCACACACACTGACACACTTACACACTCGCACACGCACACACACACACACACACACACACACAGAAAAAGACACAATTGCATTTCACATTCACAAACAGTGCAGTAGACATACAAACAGACACACACACTCTTACACACAACTGTAATTATGTACTATTATTAGCACCCTGTTCTAGCTCAATTTTTTCACAGCCCTCTGGGTTCTGAGTCCCCAGGCCAAGCTCATAAGATAAGGCCTCATTCTGGCATCTTCATTTTGCTTTTCTTTGAATTGCATCACACGCACGCACACACACACACACACACACACACACAGCCACCCTCCATTGTCTGTGCCAATTGTAGCCGCTATGTTTGAGCCAAACAGTTGTGTCAGCTTGTTCCATATGTATGAGGGGAAACTGCATTACCAACCGTCTATGCCGATGTTACTGTATCAGACTTGGTCTGACCTGAACACAGCCTGTTCTATTGAATATTTTCTTTTAGATTCTGCAGTAAAAGTTTCATTGAATTGTGCACCTTGCCAAAGTAGGTGGTTTTCATTGACATAAAGAGGAAGAAATCTTAATTGAAACAAGTGGTCTCACCTGCATTTAGAGGAGCTGAGGGACCTCACTTTAGGGCTCTTTTTGTAATCAATACTAATCACTGGAATAAAGTGCCGTAGACGGGCTCTGGGCCATCCTCTGGCCACTAGTAAAGAGGCCCATTCACTTCTGATTCCAATCAAACTGAATTGTGATTAGCTAAAGGCTAAACGGAAGGGAACCAATTCATAGTGTTGTATGGGTCTGACATCTGTAATGACAGTCCTGTTCCCCAGACTCTGTCAACACGTTGATTGTGGGTAAGTTGTGTACTATTTTCCCTTCAGATGGGTATGGATCACATAGACTTAAAAAAAAAAAAAAAAAAGATAGATTGCACTAACTCTATAGGGTTATTTTGTCTCCCCCTGAAAAAGTGGAAAGGCTGGACTATTCATTAGCAATGGATCACACACACTCTTAACACAAACCCACCCTGACACCAATACACACACTGGGAAAATCTTCCCCAGAGGAGAAGCAATAAAAAAAAAAAAGAGTCAATATTTTCCAGAGAGTGTGGATTATAATAGCCACGGAGAGGAGAGGGGAGGCGGGGAGGCAGCAGCCTGACACAGCACAGTCAGAGAATCCCATGCCAATCGGAGCATGGCCTTTTAGCCGCAGACTCTGGCAGAGATGCCAGTTTGACGGACGATGCGAACTCCAGTGACATTTCTCCAGGGCGGGGGGCTTTGGGCGGAGAACGGAGGGTGGGAAGATGGGGGATGAGGGGAGGGAGAGTAGAGGGTAGGCCTATATAGAAGAACGGGGGGGGGGCTAGATAAAACAGAGCTGCCAATTTGCAGCTGCCCATCGTTAGGGTTTCAGGCAGTGTAGCTACCCATCCCCCTCACCTGCAGCCCAGACACAAACAAGGGGCTTCTTGCTTATTCATATGGGCCTCACAGCTCATTAGAGTCTTACCCATTAGCGGTAGCCAGCGCCTCTCTCCTCTGTCAGTCAGCAGACAGACAAGCTGCCTGTCAGGAGTGAAAGGACGCTCACACGCCCTGCAGCACAAACACTCAACTTCCAACTCTTTATTTATCCATTTGTTTTATTTTTGTTTCCAATTCCAAGGACAGTCATAGGAGCCACTGGCGAGAGTTATATTGTGGTTATTGTGTGGTTATTAAGTGCCAAAAGGTTAAGTCAATTGGAAACACATTCATTTTCAGACAATAACCCCGCATTCCAAACAATGCATTTTGGGGCTTTTTGGACAAAAGGCTGGACATGCATTTTCAGGGAAGGTTTGAACTCTACCTCTTACAAGAAGTCTACTGTGATAAATGTTAAAGCAGCATCCCTTATGACCTTTACCAGTCCTTTGTTTTGGATTGGACAGATCCTGTAAATTCTAGAGGGGATCTGACCAGCTCGGGCCGTGACTGTAGAGCCAGTGTTCTGTGACGTCCTGAGGGACTGAGTTCCACAAAAAGGCCCATGGCAACCCTGCTGACGACCTCTCCTCTCCTCTCCTCTCCTCTCCTCCCCATTGGTCACAGCTTCCACAGCACAGTGAGGTGGAGCAGCCTCTCTCCCTCACACCACCACACATCACTCGTCTCAGACAAAGGCTCTAGAAGAACACAGCACACACACTGTACACTGTACAGAGAACAGCAGGCAGCACAACATATTGGTCTTGACAGATACAAAAAGGCTAGTTTCATCATGGATCACTCCTCTGTAAGACTGATACGATGAGCTAGAACAGACCCAGTGGCACTGAAAAGAGGTTCGATTGGGGACTAAGGTTGTTGTGGGACTTGTGCAGTGAAGGGGGTAGAGGTTTAATTTCAGGTCACATCCTGCCTTCGGGGGAAGTGGGGCTTGCTGTCGTCGTCCCCCCTCCCCCCTGCACTGCTCTGCCCCCTCTCGCTGATGGCAAGCTGGAGCATGGGCCTAACGAGCACTTTGTCAGGTTTGTTGTTCTAATTAAGTCAATTAGGGAAATGCAGGGGCAGATGGCAAGATGTGAAGGGAAATGATTGTGCTTCCTATCGCCTCCGCTCTCCCTTAACCCTGGAGCAGCACGGCCTCGCTGCTACAGATGTGAGCGTACAGGGCTCTGAGTGGAGAGCTGAGTCAGAGCTACCTGAACCAGACAGAGGTGGGGAGGAAGAGAGAGAGAGATACAAAGAGAGAGAGAGAGAGAGAGAGAGAGAGAGAGAGAGAGAGAGAGAGAGAGTGTGTGTAGGGGTCAACTACAGTATGGCCACATATCCTCAGAGACTACAATATGTGACTCATCATTTCTATGAACCCAAATATAGGTATAAACTGAGTCGAAAATAACATTTACACTTGCGCATAAACACAGACCCACACAGACCCACACAGACACAGACATAGACAGTGGTACAGACACAGGCACGCACGCACGCACGCACGCACGCACGCACGCACACACAGCTTGCCTGTATGAAAAGCAGAAATGTGTTCTCCTCTGCAGTGGGAAATGGCTGAGACTAAAGGAAACACTAGTGCAGATGAAGCAGCAGTCCGATTGGCTCCTTACCCCTCGGATTCCATCATACCCACTTTTGGGGTGGACTGTGTACGTCATGACAGATGGCTACAAAGAACCACCAGGGCAATCAATATTACAAAGGAGGAAATATGCTGAACTAGGGGAATCTGTGCAGCTTTAAGCCAAGCTTGAAGAAAACCAAGAAATATTTACTTCGCTGTTAAAAGTTGCATTCTGCAGTTGCTGGCGTTTGGATGCAAGTCGTGGGAGGGCAAGCGATCAGAGAGCAGGGAGTCTGGCTTTTCAAAGTGTTGAGGATGAGGTTGGAGTCTATCATCCCCATCCATCATAAACAGACCACACAAAGAACACTGAAAACTAAATTACATATTCAGTCAAATACACAAAACTTTTACCACAAATAATTCCATGCATTACTGAAGGCTAAAGAAGTTCCTCCCTGTCTTTCTCGCGCACGCACGCACACGCACACACACACACACACACACCTATCCACACCTACACACTGTCTCTCTCTGTCCCATCAGGATGTACCTGGCCCATGTTGGGATGCCAGTGTGTGAGGCAGCAGCAGCAGCCTACACCTGATGCCCCAACCTACCCCCCCCACTAACACACACACACACACACACACACACACACACACACACACACACACACACACACACACAGACACCCACAGACACACACACACACCCCAGGCCATGGAGTGTGAGCCCCCATTAGGATGATGGGATTTGGCAGCTGCACTGGACTGAGTTAGCGCTCTGCTCAGCCCTCCTCATGGCACCCTAATTAAAACAAGACCTAACTTCTAATTGAAAGATAATTAGCTGAGGTACTATATGTGTGTGTGTGTGTGTGTGTGTGTGTGTGTGTGTGTGTGTGTGTGTGTGTGTGTGTGCGTGCCTGTGCCAGCTAGACGGGCAAAGCAAGGCAAAGAGAGAGAGGGAACTAAGTATCCCATTCAACTAACTAATTAAAACTCTTAATGCTTTATAAACCTCCATAAAACTTTATAAATCCTTCATAAACCCTTATAACACCTAGATAGATAGCTTCACAATAAAGCCTTAGATATTGTAGTTTGTTTAAAGTGGGAACCTACAGTAGCATGCAGTGGGCCAGCTGACCTCAGTGACAAGCTTGTGTTTTCCCAATAAACAGTACTGACAGTTTGACATTTCCCAAGGAAGAGTGTCTGCTTCAGGTATGTTTTATTCATCCTATTGACATCTCTGCAGGCAGAGACAGAAACAAACCCCCCAAAATGAGCCAGACTGAAATAGCTCGAAAAATGATGCTTGTGTTTACCTCCAGATACTTAAGACTGATATGCTCATCTCTGCAAATGGAGATGGGGGAGATTACATACAGGGCTTGAGACTGACGCAGACAAGCACCATTCTCCTACACCCCAACCGTTTACCAAGCAGACAAAATGAGTGGATCTGGTGATACCTGGTACAAGGGACCCAAGCCTTATAGTACGTGCCAGTCTGATACCGAGCCTGTTGGATGGCACATCCGAGATTACGTTCACGAGGCGCCACCCCGCCTCATCCCCAGTCACATGACGCGGGAGCTCCTCTGTGAAGGCACCTCCAGGACAAAGCTCTGTTAGTGGGGAGACACTGACTCCCTTGTTCCCTCGCCTGGCTACCCATCAAGTGGTGTTCCCTTACGAGGAGGGCTCGGCCCCCTGGAGGGAATACACAGTTCAGCTCAACCCAAGACACACACACTGGGCCTTGGCCTGAGCCTGGACAGCCACTGTCTCTCTCTGTGTCTCCCTGTGTTAGCACGATGAGCTAGCAGCTAGCGTAGCGTAGCGTCAGAATCACAGCAGAGAGAATGACAGAGAGGAAGGGGGACATCGAGAGGTTGACCGATATATCCCCAAAGGTATGCAGTTATTACAGAAAGCTACGAGCTAAGGACCTCTGTTCTGATGAGTCATCACTGTTCTCTAATTTGGGCTGGGCTCCTGTAGTGGCTGCTCACACCTAGGAGGCTAGCGTCACGCACATAGGCATGATGCTCAATGGAGTTGAACACTCGCTTTCCTTTCCCTTTTCCATCCTAAATTCTTGCCTCCCCCAATCCTGGCATATTCTTGTAAATCTCACCAGTGTCCTTGCTCTGCCCTCAAGTGAACCCGGGCATGTCGGACCTGAATCCATCAATCACTCCATGCCAGCCATGAGGAGGGTGGATGAGGTTGTGTCTACTGAGGGTTTCCACATATATAACCGCGGCTCTGCTTCTTTCGGCAAAACAGCCTGCAAAAACCTCAGCTTGCAGCCTTAGAAATCAGTAGTAAAGTCACAAGAGAGCCTCACCAGATTTAAGATTGCAAGATTTACAGAAGACACACACACATGCACACACGCACACAGGCATGCACACGCACACACACACTCACACATACAGAAGAGAAGAGAGGAGAGGAGAGGAGAGGACAGGACAGGACAGGAGAGGAGAGGAGGAGAGGAGGAGAGGAGAGGAGAGGAGAGACAGGGTGTCAGTGGATGGGTGTCCTGTGGCTGGGCAGGATGAAGTGTCCCTGTCACAGGTCCAGCTCTTCCTCTGGGCCGCCGCTGATTAATTGGCCATCCAGCTCCTGTGATAGTGGCCACTTTAACCAGCGCTCCTGGGAACCTCACCCATGTCCCTTTCACTCCTGTCCTGGCAAAAAAAAAAGAAAAACACCTCCCCTCCTCTGCGCCAGCGAATCTCCTGCTAAAATTAGAGACTTTCTCTCCTCCTCATTCTCCCATTCTTTCTTTCTCTCTCCATTACAAACGTCAGCACCCCCTTCACCTTGCCAAGGGGGGATAATGTCTCTTTGCAGGGGAGACATTTCAGAACAAAGGATGGGGTCACACAAACAGCTTGAACCTCAGCATGCTATCCCCATCTGTTTACATGTTCACTAGTGCGTGTGCGTGCGTGCGTGTGTGTGTGTGTGCGTGCGTGTGTGTGGGGGGGTGTGCCTGCCTGCGTGCGTGCGTGCGTGTGTGTTTGTGTCTACCGAGGGCAGGTGCAGCTGGCTGAGATGAAGCACCACTGTCTCAGGTAAACGGCCAGACGCAGCAGGGGGACACTGCAGAGTTGACATTGGGCCTATGGTGCCTCTTTGTCATCCTCTCTCACACTCACTCTCTCTCTCTCTCTCTCTCTCTCTCTCTCCAGCTTTTTCCTTACCTCACGTACACTCATCAGAGTTAGCATAGCTTAGATAGAAATGTCATGATGATGGTTAAGGACCGTGATGACAAAACATCTGTTATCAATCAAATACTCCTTAAACTCATCATTGAAGGTAGTTCATCTCAGGCAGGTCCCTGGACTGAGTAATTAAAAGTATGTTCAAACATCATTCTGGTAATGTCATTATCCCCAACATATATATTTGACACTCTGCTGTTCTAGAAGCCATCACATAAACTGCCTATGGTGCCTATCCCCGTCCTATCCTCCAACAGCGCCCATAGAGACGACCATGCTGCGGTGGGATTACCAGGCTGTGTTTTCCCTGAACAAAGGCACTTACTCTGCACCCGCATCCTCCCTCAGCCCCCAGCCCCCAGCCCCCAGTCCCCAGTCCCCAGCCTCCAGCCCCCAGCCCCCAGCCCCCAGCCTCCAGCCCCCAGCAGCCAGCCACCCAAGGTCAATTGCCTCCCCCCCTCTCATTCTGTGGTTTATGTACCTTTACACCCAGGGAAAGACGCTGCGCTATTTCTGCTCTGCTGCAAGGTGACTGCTTACACAGGCTGGGGCGGCAGGCGTTCTATAGGCTCCACTGCAGAGAGGTTGGCACACGGTGACACCGGGTTCCACAGGCCCGTGACACTCTGGCCATGAGAGAGGTGTACAACAATGGAGCTCTTCACATGGCACACTCTTCTTTGTCACAGGGTCTCTGTCTCTCTCTCTGTCTGTGGCTCTCTTTCTCTCTCTCACTCACTCAGTCTTTTCTCTGACTCTCTCTCTCTCTGACTCTCTATCTCACCATCTTTCCCTGTACTTTCTTCATCCATCTTCTCTCTCTCTCTCTCTCTTTCTCTCTCTCTCTCTCTCTCTCTCTCATATATATATATATATCCCTCTCAAATCTCTGAATCTGTCGATCCCTTCCTCCTGTTCTCTCTCTCTCTAAATTCCCCCGCTCCCCGATGCCTCCTTACATCTGCCACGGCTGACTGCAAACTCATTTATTACAGGTCACAAACGCAAGTGGTTCATTTAAAAGGACGCTCCGCCCCAGCCCCCTGAAGCACAATGAATAATCTACCTGCAGAAATAGAGCACAAACACTACTCCATCGGTACAAGGAAGAGAGACACAAGCAGAATCATCGTCCCTTTGTTTGGCTCAGCGCATTATAAGGCAATTTATCTTAACTGACCGTGCAGCAAAACATTGGGCTCGTTTTTGGATTTATTCATGCGCACACAAATCGTCAAATCAAGATTAGGCTTGAGCATGCGTTCCAGCTGTCTTGAAACAGTAAATATCACTCAAAGCCCTGCTGTAATTACATTGTAAATGCAGATTAGCTGTGAATATTTTAAAGGGGATTATTAAAAGAGGAAAGAGAGGGGAAAAAAAACACAGCAAAATTACCCCTTCAGCACATCCACACACAAAACACATGAAACGCTCTTTAGAAGGTGGAGCTGTGCTTTCATGGCTAAGTTTGCCAACCTATTATTATTCCTTTATTTGTTCGCTCATTATTCACAAGCAAGGGAGAAAAAAAAGAAGAATAAAACAAATCACTCTGACTTGTTAGCCACTTCCCAGGAAATAACAAGGCAGACACCAGAAATTATAAAAGGCACAATTATCACACACTTAATTCTAAACTTTGTGGTAATGAGTGTGTCTTAGCGGAGATTAGCCATATTTCCATTGTCATTCTAATTCTCCCTCTTTTGTGGAGCTCACAAAGCGAGGGATGAAAGCACAGAAGTAGACAAGTACAGCAGTCTGAGGAAGAGAAAGGCTGTGGATTACCCGGGTGATGCTGTCAATCACCATTGAGGCTTCACCCGCACACCCCTCCACCTACCCCTCCCCCTCCCCCCTTCCAACCCCCCTGACGGTTTAAAAACTCTCTAAAACACACTTGTCAAAAGGCCTCTGCCAACACTAACTGCAGCCTGACAATGCCCCTCCATGACAGAGAGAGAGGAGGGGAAGCCGTCGTATTGTGAGAGTGGCACAAAAGTATGTGGAGATAGACAGACGCACTTGGACTCAGACATGTGCATTGTTCATGCATGTCTGAATGAGGCTGTTTGAAGGATGGGTCAAACGCCGCATGTACGGCATCATGTTGACACAAAGGGAAGACAACGAGGTGGTGCAATGCAGGCCTGCTAACGGCTCTCAAAACTAATTGACAGTAGCTGTACCTGTGTATGACATTGCATCACTTGGCTGCTTCTCACCATCTACAGTACAGCACGTAAACCAGCAATGCTTCATGACAACAATAATAAACAGGACATTGTCAGTTTTGCCCCCCCCCCCTTAAAATCCTAATTAAAACCCAGGGGATTAATTCCACCACCGACACCGAATTCTCAATCCATCTTGGCAAACAATGGCGGATGTCATTTCTATTTTTTCCACATATTATTTTCTGTAAGCATTCCATCTTTAAAGAGAAGTTCATGTGACACACACACACACACACACACACACACACACACACCCACACACACACACACACACACACACACACACACACACACACACACATACATACATACACATACATACAGCCTCTACTCAGACACCTCAAACTCTGACATTAATTGTTACACAAAACAATTCTTTGTTTTGACAAATGGCCATGTTGTGGAATGTGCTGTAGTAAAAAACAGAAATAATGTGACACAAACCTTCAAAGCAGGGTGAGTGGAACTACTCAAGACATATGACCAAATTGTAAACACAGGAAAAAGAGAGAGAAAGCACAGGAGTGTCATTCTATTTCTGCAGGCTTAATGAAACTCCCCGTGATCTAATTGTGCAATCTATGTACTATACATGTGATGAATTCCCATCCCAATAAAACATGCAGTGACCTTTGGGATGCTACTCGGAATTCAATTAAGACATTCTCAAGCAAAGACACTTTGATGGATGACAATGATGCTGATAAAAACACATGAGCCTATCCTTGCTTGTATACATGCCCATGTGACATATACATGTATGGGTGATCTACATGTCACATTCAATCCTCACTCTATTCAACCATCACATAATTCTATTCATGAGGACAGCAACCGTTCTGAAAATGTAAATATTGACTGTAAACACATACTAGTCCAGATTTGACAGTATAGAGCATTATTCTCCAATCAATGTTACAACATGCCGCTTTTTTGTCATTCAGAAAAGAAACAGAGGTGGTGGACACAAATCCCCTGCCCTTTAACTTCCCTCACGCGCCACCTCACAGGATCAGTGGTTCCTGCATGGTCTCTCGATGCTCTTTTCAGACGAGGACGTCGTTGGGGAGTGTTATGCATCTGAGCGAGGCACTTAATGCCGGGTCCAGGGAGCAGCGAGTGGCTCATGAGCCCGCCTTCGCTTGGCAATAGAGGACATCGTCTGAATCAAAGCCGGCTATTCTTCCAATAGAGTGCCAGACACAGAGAGGTCAAATCGCCTTTCATAGGCAAAGACGGGAAAACATGAATAAAAGACCATTGTGCGACGGTGGTATATTGATGTGTGGGCAGTAAATGTGACACCAGTCTTTCTTGACTCCATAAAAACAGAGGGGAATACAAGTGACATTTATTTCACCAGAAATTCAACACACAATTCCCCTCCTTTGTGATCCAGCGTCCCTGTCTCCTCCACCCTTTGTAAACATTCAGATTTACTACTAACCCAACCATTATGAGAACAAACACTAACCCAACCATTATGAGAATAAACACTAACCCAACCATTATGACAATAAACACTACCATGTCATCTTTGCAACTTGTCCTTGTCGTTTTAGCGACTGTGTGATCTGTTGGTAGGAATACTCTTTGCAGGTCCCCTTGACAACGCAAAAATCCAATCGGAGTAAATCTTGTCATTCAATCATTAAAACACATAGGTCTACATTAATTGTTGACCTTCCTTGAGGAAAATTCCAATTCCTTCAAAGCCAGCAAAAATGATCACCATAACTGTGAAGGGGGAGCTGGTGTGAAACCCTAAAGGTCCCGGTGCATTCTGTCAGTGGTGCCACTGTGGGACCCCCAGGCACACGTGGCAAAGGTGAAGTGCTGAGGTAAGCCTTGTAATCTTATACAGGGGGGGGTCCATCACACGCAAACACACACATACATACATAAACATAAACACACACACACACACACACACACACACACACACACACACACACACACACACGCCTAAAAGCAAACATGCACTCATAGGCAAGCAAACCGGCGTTAGTGTTAAAAGTACTATTTCAAGCCACAAGAGGATAGGGGGTTTCATTTTTTGATGATGGTGTTTCTCATTTCTGATGAGACATTTCTGTCTTCTCACTGGCAGGGCTTGATAAACACTTAAGCTGATTAACAGACTGATATTTGTATTATCTGGTCTTCCACGGCTTCTCTCTATGTCAACTTTGAAATGTCACAATTTACTGTGATTTAAATCCACAGCCCTCTGCTCCACAACTGGAGAGATGGTGTCATTATGTTCTATGTGAGGGAAATGAGTATGCATGTGCACATATGCAGTGCATTAAACTATATTATACTGCATTATGAAGTACAATGCTCACAGAAACTGCAGCAACAGAACCATAAAAAGAGCATAATTGCTGTGCAATCTAGCAGAAACTAATCAATGTAATTGGCTGTTTCTCTAATTTGATCCAAAACGTTTAGAAAACTTTGAAAAGGCGATTGTTGCTAATAAACAATAATGTCCATATTCAAAGAATGTTTGGATGGAAAGCACATCAAACCAGACTTTATGTGCTGCATAGTTCAAATTATTGGCGAATTGGCCAACGCAACAACCCAAAAGTCTGTCTAATCACATACGTGGTAGACGCGTCTGTCCCTTTCTTTTCTGCAACCTCTTTATTTGTTTAATCTAAAAGCAATTCAATCACTTTATTGTCGGCCTCGGGCAGTGCGGGTCAACTTCCCTGCGCTTTATTGCACATTTAGATCTGAACAAACCACATCCAAAGGCGCTGGTGGCGCGCGGAGTGAGGTGCGTTTGCGCGCACGGAAGTGGTGTCCGTTTAATCTAGTAATCGCCTCGGGTAATTGTCGCAATACGGTTCTTAATGTGTAGACTAAACAAACGAGAGGTGATTTGAGACCAATTGTTTTTCTTATGTATCGACAGACACAGAACAGCCAGTGAGGTCGGTGGCGCGAAAATAAACGTGCCAAATCGGCCATGTATTTTTTAGGGGCGGGAAGTATTTTCATTCTGAGACAAATAACCATTAAACGTGTCAAACATGTAGGCGTTGTAGCAAGAGGCCTGTAGAAAGTTTGACCAGACTGAAAACATAGAAGAAAGTGAAAGCATGTGTCGTGCCAAGGATATGCAGAGCTAACGAATCAATATAGACTAATTAATAAAATCAGCAGATGTACATAATGACAGTCAAACCATCTCTCTAAGTGAAAACAAAAAAATCAAGTGTCACAGTAGATGAAAGCCACTCCACAATCCTCGCGATTATGCTGTGATGCCAAGAGATCTGCCTCACTCGAATACTTGGACAGTGCGGGTAGCAAATAGGCCTATTCGTAAGCACAAGTCTCTCTCTCTCTCTCTCTCTCTCTCTCTCTCTCTCTCTCTCTCTCTCTCTCTCTCTCTCTCTCTCTCTCTCTCTCTCTCTCTCTCTCTCTCTCTCTCTCTCTCTCTCTCTCTCTCTCTCTCTCTCTCTCTCTCTCTCTCTCTCTCTCTCTCTCGCGTCTCCAGTTCATACTACCACCGTGTGGATATCTGCACTACACGCAATCCCAGATGCCGTTGCAAAAAAAAAATCAGTTACTAATCACAGTTACTAGCATTACACTACTGTACTATGGCCAGCTGATGCTGCAACTATGCTATTACTAGGCTGCTAGGCCTAGTATTACTACTACTACTACTACTACTACTACTACTACTACTACTACTACTACCACTACTACTACTATTTCTATTACTACTAATAATATTAATAATACATCACAGTCCTAATACGTATGATTGTAGAGACAGCTAAAAGTAGCTGCACGGGAATTAACAACCAAAGTAAACAAAACACGTTTATCTGCCGGAATCTAATGTTGTCTCTGAAAACAAACAAACAAACAAACACACACACACACACACACACACACACACACACACACACACACACACACACACACACACACACACACACACACACACACACACACACACACACACCAAATGTCCACCAACCCAACGGACGGCGCGAGAATAATAAAACCACACCACCTGAGTGGTGGACTTTTCTCAGTGGGGTCCACTGTGCCCAGGAGACACGTGTGACGAATATTCAATTCTCTGTATTCTCTTAAAATGCAACAGTACCGCTCTGTGCGGTTGAGATTCCTTTATCTTTTTATACAAAAACAGTGTAAATAAACAAAAAGAATACACGACCAACCCTTTATTCGTTTACAAATTCGGGGCATTTGGGCATTTGGACAATAGATGCTGTCATTAATTCCCAATAACATGTCTTCTCTGACTTCTGGCGACGTCGTATGAGGAGACGCGCACTTTGATGTTCAAGGTTTTTCGATAGAGGACCATTTATTTGCGAACGAAAATGCGTAACGAAAATGAACAAAAAGTGTGAAGTGTATAGACAATGTTTCCAAACAAATTACCAAATTCATAGGAGCTGTTGGCAAACTGGACACGAGCCCTTCCACGTTGTTACTGTAGGCTACGTGCGTGCGCACAGTTGTGACAAGTGTAGCCTACAAACACCTTGCGCACCAGACACCATGGGCTGTCAGGGCTGTCAACTCACTCACCTGACTGCGAAGAGCTCGTTCGAAACAACACTGAAGTGAGGAGAAAGCCGAAGCAACGCAGAGCAGATGCTAGCTTCATGTTTGGGGTGGCAGTTACTCCTTTGATTCACATGTCCAGTGGCAAATTCCTTTCGGCTCGAAAAATATTAAACGTAAGCTTCAGTCAGTTTGCCACTTTTGACTCTGGTAAATTATAATAACTCCAACTGTCCCCGCTTAGTTTGTGTCTTCCGAGTAATTGTGAAAGTTCAAACCGATGGACGTGTAGTTTCCACGGCGCGCTACAGTAGCCTATGTATGGCTTGTCAAAATAGTAAAGCACTGTTCATGCCATTACTCTCTGAGTTGGATACGGTGCGCAGCGAAGACTCACAATCCAGAGACACACCCCCTTACAACTCTCTCTCCTCCCACAGTCAGAAGGATTGGTCTAGGGTCCAGTTGGTTAATTCAAACCCTCCCCCTACACCTCAAGGAATGCACCCATTGGCTTTTGGAAGTTGCCAAAATCCTTGAATTTGTTGCGTCGCAGCATCGGTTCGCTTGCACCTGTCTCTAGCCCAGAGGAAAAAATATTGCTTGTCAGAATGATGCACCTGATCCGTCGGGAGACCAAAATAAAGGACAAGACAGAGTTAAGTCTATTGTTAAACTTTTAGTCGAATGTAGTATATGCATAATGTTTATGTATTAATGATTGTGTCTGAAGTATATGCCTATGAATATCAATATTGATTAAAAGTTGATTATCAAGTAATTTTGTCATAAATCTCTTAACTTCAAGCGACCTGAAACTCCATGACCAGATCAGAACGACCTACCTCCCAATAACAGTCCTCCCTTCACACCGGAGGAGAGGGGTGAGCACCTCCTGGAGTTCCAATATGCCAAAACATCTGGTCCAGAAATGCAGTGTCTTACGTCCTACGCACACATCCACCCACTCACCCATGGGTGCACGCGCACGCGCGCACACACGCACACGCACACACACACACACACACACACACACACACACACACACACACACACACACACACACACACACACACACACACATCCTTGAAAGGTTGAATGAAATACGGCAGGCCTATTATTTTTCGTTTATTCCTCTTTCATTTTTTAAGCTTGACACCTCAATCCAACTTTAACATATGACTGACACCCCACTTATTAAAGAACATATACATACTTTTGAAACTATTTAGACTTTTTAAATCTATTAGCATTTAAAGTTGCATACATTTACATTGGTTCCAATGAAGAGCACACTGTTGCTATGGTCATATTCAAAAAACGCTACAATTAATCTTTTTAGCTTGACTGTCTAATCCACCGTAACATTTTATCTACTGCCATATTAAGATGTTTAACTTTCTTTAGAAACTTCCTTTTCTAATTATTATTGTTCTTCCTGATATCTCAACGATACTCCTCCTACAGTTTACAAGCTATAAACACCGATCCAACTTTACAACTTACAGAGAGGTCTAACGTAAATTGCTTATGGGTGCAATCTGTAATTCAAACAACAACAAAGCGGACTGCCCGCCACTTGTTTGGTAAACAGCTGAGGGATGGGGCTGGAGTAATGTAAGCACTCTCAATTTCAAAGACAGAGCTATTGATGCAATGACTGACCATCTATGAGATCAACATTATAGTTGTGACCATGTGTTGAAGCTGCAGATTGTTTGTTTACAATTATTTTGCCCCAATAAAACCACCTTGCTCGCTCTCTCTCTCTCTCTCTCTCTCTCTCTCTCTCTCTCTCTCTCTCTCTCTCTCTCTCTCTCTCTCTCACACAATTTACCCATCTTCTAATGGCTACTTCCAGCATGATAATGCACCATGTCACAAAGCAAAAGTTGTCTCAAACTGGTTTCATAAACATGACAATGAGGAATGTTTCCAACATCTTGTGGAATCAATGCCACGAAGAGTCTAGGCTGTTTTGAGAGCAAAGGGAGACCCTACCCAGTATTAGTATAGTGTTCCTAATAAAGTGTTCAGTGAGTGTATATCTTACCTTAACAATCCTCTAACCTTCTCTCATTTCTCTGGCTATCCTACTTCTGACCCTCTTTTATTCATCTTTCCATCCTATTACCTCACTTTCTTTCTGTGTAGACTGTGTCGACCGACTCCACTTACACAAATGTGTAGACTGACTCCACTTAAAGATCTCTCATTCAGATTTGTAGACTTTTTAAACTGTAAGCATTTTAGGTTGCATTCATTAATTGGTTTCCTATTGTACACTTTAAAATACATCTCCTCTTTCATCTTTTAAGCTTGACACCTCAATTCAACTTTAGAATGTGTAGACTGATCCCACTTAAGTAACTTCTATACAGACTGTTGATACTATGTTGATACTATCCAGGAAATCTATCTATATACTAAACCAGCTTTTAACTGACTTTGCAAGTGCACAAAGTCTCTTCAGAAACTACCTTTTCTAGTTTAGTATAATACTTTCTTCAAAAAATAATAGTTGAAACATTCAGAAATTCTAAGCATATCAGGATATATATGCAATGAACCTATTATTTTGAAATGACAATTCTATAACAATATGATATAGTTATAATATTTCATTTCTTTGTTTATGTCGGCAGCTGCCATTCTTCCTGTGGGTAAGGTGGTGACCATTAGCCAAATTCAGAATACATGTATTGACTACCTGGGCCCACAGTAAGTGTTAGACTTTTACATCAGCCACTTGTTCCAGTCCACTTCCCCCTATTTTATGTAATTTATCTCCTCTACAAATTATCCTTGAGCACTTCTTAAGACTTTGAAAATGGGGAGTTTGCACTCACTTTGCTAAAAGTCAAAGGGGCTGTTTTCTGCTTGAGCGCAGAATGAATAATGCACTGAGCTGTGTGGCACTTCCTTTCCGCAACTGTACTGCTGACCTTTCACCACAGGAGGGAGTCACAATCTCACCTCAGAGGACACTGATGCAGCAGGGACTACTGAGGGTGACTCAAGCTGTTAGAAAACAGGTCTACTAACTATGAATTTGACATTGGCACCTTATCATTTAGACACATTATTAAATAGGATTCAATGTGATGAGCATTTAATATCAGTGACCACGCAAAGTGATTAAGAAATATTAAAGCGAGATATCACATTTAATATGTTTTTTGGGGGGCCTGAGTAATCTCGAATAGCTGCCTTTTGTCGTTTTAATACCTAAAATGCAATTTAGCAGCTCCATGTTTTTCCATTATATATAGATCTTAAGATGCCTCCTCTGACAGTATCTTCTTAATGCTGTCAATTAGATAATTTATTCCTGGGATTATGAAAGGGAATACGATGAGGTTCCATGTGTTTGTAGAGGATCCCCCAGTGCTGGGTGTGTAGCTAATCTAATACGTAACTCCCTGATTTGTTTAATGGATGAGACTTTGCTGCATGAGGCGCGCCAATAAAAACTAAGCCTCCTGAGCCCATTCCCCCTCATAATGATTCCAGACACACAATGTGAGAGATATGAAGCAATTTTATCATACTCCTCAGTGTTTACTCCACTGGTGTCTTGCAACCAAGGTGATTCCTTTCCTGCAGTAGGAGCAGGAGCATATATACCATTCATACTCATGGGCATTCAACATACTGCAATAATAGACCCACATGTTGCTATGGTGAGCGGAGACACCTGGTGTACTGTAGTGCATTCAGGGGTGGTGGTGAGATTAGTATACAAGCTAATGGAGCCTTAAATAGACAGACGTTTCCACAGAAATGGACATCCATTTTGGAAATTGAATGGCAAAAAAATCCTTTCACAAAATTCACATTCCTTTGTAATACAAATCACATTCAGCCTTGTAATAACCAATTGTGATTCATTTTGCATGACAGGCATTTTAAGGCCTTAACTATCTGGTATTCTTAAAAATACAAAAGAAATATTTCCTGTAAGTTTTTATTCAGAAGCTTTAACTGCATGTTGAGAAGTGCAGGAGCTGATAGAAAGGCAGTAGGGAAGCAGGTACTGTCAACAACGATAAAACTCCACCTGTGGCAAATGTATCTTTGGGATACAAAGTCTATTTTGTGACATTTCTATATCGTAACAGCCTTTCAAGGTAAGACCACAATACTTACAAGAGATGGCAGAGGAAATTGTTGAAAAACTGTGCACTGTACGTCACAACTTCTCATTGTAGCTGTATTGGTCTTTTAGTATTTCTCCTGAACAGGACAGAGTCTTTTTTCTCCTCATAGTTCCATCTGAATTGGACCCTCAGGCCTAAAATAATGGAGAACATGACAGGTTTGTTTTTCTCCCTTCCAATACAATGCCTGGAAAAATAACAGGCTTAGATATGCTGTTCAGAGAATGATTCATGGCCAGCTCTGAGACACTGTGGACAAGAAATGTTAAAGGCATTTGTTTTTGTTAGATATGGGATGCATTGGAGTGAGTTTCTTTTAGTGCTCCTCTCCCCAGAAAAAAAGATTGGACTGACTAAATCAACCAACTAGGAATGTTACGCCTATGATTGTGCCTTAAGAAGATGTAGCAAGCAAAGTGCAGCTCCTACAGTAAAGAATGTGAAATGCTTAATTACAGTCATCTGAATATGTAAATAATATCATTTCCATGTGCATTTATGGTAGTGAGGTGCATTACCTGATCAGACAGAGGCCACATACTGTAGGGAATGTTCTAAACAGTGATGAGTCAAGCTCCGGGAGCAACCCACTGAGCAATAAGCAGCATTACTGCATTACGCACACATGATTACATGGGCACTTCCTCAGCGAATGACTCTCATCAGAAGTCACTGGAGAACTCAGTGAGTGTGTAATTGTTTCCCATTAGGGGAAACGTTGGCGAGCATCGGATCACATCTCTCCCCGTGTTTGCTGACGAATGCTCAGTGTCCAGTCAATGAAGCAGGCTCATTCTCTATACAGCCAGTGGGTTGTGGCTGAATTGCCCAGGACCCCAAAAGCCAAACACGATTGTCTGGCAGTGGGGATAGACCAGATGAGACATGCGTGTGTGTGTGTGTGTGTGTGTGTGTGTGTGTGCGTGTGTTGAGTGTGTGTTCGGTGTGTGTGTGTGTGTGTGTGTGTGTGTGTGTGTGTGTGTGTGTGTGTGTGTGTGTGTGTGCGTGCATTGCAGTGATAAACAATTGTCAGCATGCGTCCTTGTGAATGTGTTCTTAAATTGGATAATTTACATTGCAAATTATGAGCCGGTCGACAGTTCAGGCAAGGCCAGCTCTGTCAGGTGAGACTCCTGGATGAGGTAGAGAGGACTTTGTTTAAGTTATTATTGGAGTGACTGGTCACTCTTTCGATGAGCTGTGGTTTAGTGTAGATTATGGTAATGATGATAGTGCCACTCCGAGGACAGTTTCTCTATACACTGCTGCCATCTAGTGGATGAAATAAACTCTGGCGTGTCACTGACTAGTCTCTTTAATGAGACCTTGGCAAGTGGATTGTATTGACAGTGATCTCATGAATAGCAAGTATTCAAAATGATTGCATTCCAAGTAATCTCTAACCAGGATAAATTCACAGAGAGAACTAAGAGGTATTAAATAGGATGTTATTATAACAAATCTAAGGGAACATGTAATACAGTCATTTGCATACATACAACAACAAGAAATATGATGACAATCATGTTAACTACTGTAAATGAAGTCTATCATTTTGGTCAAATGGTAATCCAGAAATGAGCATGTAGACTGTGTAATATGTGAAAATGTCTTACCAGTCTTGATTACTGTTAGAGAAATACTGTTATCCACTGGCCATTCATGTGAACTGCATCTGCGGTAAAGGCCAACACATCTCCTCTGTCACTCGTGTCAGCTTGCAAAACTGCCAAAGGAGTATGATCATCATACTGTTTTACAGTGATTACATCTAATGTATACATTTAGATTTAAGAACAAACAAGACATTTCTCTCAACCTCTAGTCTTTTTTAAAGATTTCATTTTTCACCAGACCCTAATACCACTGGATGGCAGTACGAGAGAGACAATGAACAAGGTGCCTATTCTCTTTTTGGAGCATGGTACAGTACAGTGGGACAGTAACCTCTGAATGTGTGTGTGTGTGTGTGTGCGTGTGTGCGTGAGTGCGTGCGTGCGTGCGTGCGTGCGTCTTCCTTTCCACTCTATTGTTGTCAGGCAGGTTTTTCAACTAACTCTCCTTCCTTTATTCCTATGAATCCCAATTTCTGAGATGATTTATGCCTCATGCATGAACACACTCAGCACCTTAGCAATAGGCACATGCCCACTGCTTGTGCTTATGTCCGCCCTCAAAGGTAACCAGTAGGGCGGGAAGAAGGCGGAATGAATTATTTGAGCAATACTGAGACTACCTCATACCACTTTTCCCTTGATGTAAGTGCGGGGGCTGTGTTAACTTCTATAATGTAGGGTTAAATCTAACATTGGTCACATTGACTCATCAATACTATTGTCACGTCATGTGACTTGGAGGAAATTCAATGAGGAGAGAGAGAGAGAGCAGCACATGCAAACCACAGGCCTCAAATACTACAGACTAAATTTCTCTCCTATTAATTCCTCTCTTACTAGAAAAGAAAGACGCCTGTTTTTCTCAACCTGTTGAATGTGGCATTACAGACATAGCCTTTATGTCTGTACCACCATATTAGTGTAGAAATACGATAACAATGACCTTTCAGTTTGTTACTCACCTATCCAGAGAACTACAACAAACAACAAAGTCTGTAGTATTCCTTGGTTCAACCCCTGTGACCACTAATAAAACGACAGGGGTGTTAGGGCAGAAGGGTGAGTAAGGTCAGGCCAGGGGCGAGTGTCACCTGGATTACAGCAGTCATACCAGTAGCAGAGCAGCCCCACCACACCATAGAAGAACAGTGAGTTGCTCCCAACTC
This sequence comes from Argentina silus, assembly GCF_951799395.1. Classification (NCBI taxonomy): domain Eukaryota; kingdom Metazoa; phylum Chordata; class Actinopteri; order Argentiniformes; family Argentinidae; genus Argentina; species Argentina silus. The sequence goes on along the minus strand of NC_139666.1, from coordinate 14,323,850 downwards.
AACCCAACTGTCAGTTTCAAGAGATCTCTCCCCAGATAACCCTCTTTGAAGCTACTCCCTCCCTGTGCATGCATCTCTGTCCTGCACATTGCTGCAGCTCTGGGCTTTCTGCTCTCTGCATGTATTGAACTGGTAGGGACTGGTAAAGAAGTTCAGGGGGCCCGCTGTGCCACAGTGTCCGCTTTGAGTGTTGCATATCTGGGGCCTCTTCACTGCTCTATTGACCCCAGCCTTGAAACCACAGAACAAAATCGCTGACATTTGAAAGCTGAGAAAACCGTGCCAAGCCCTTGCAAAAAATGACACGTTTCTTTGTTTTTCTTCTCTTCTCTCTCCCAAGGGGGTGTCTCCAGCAGCCTCGAAAGAGAGGTGTGTGGTGTGTGAGTATGATGTTGATGTACAGGGTGCAGCACTGCATATGTTCATAAACAGAATCTCTATCTATTGAGGGACAGCACCATGAGAGATAACATGCCCTTTAGACCAATTCAGGAATTCATACCATATGATTCAACTTTCTTTGAGTTTACAGTAATTCAACATAGGCCTACTCAATTGCCATTTAATTACGTTTGAGCCCACAGGCGGTCAAATCAATTCACCTCAAAAAACATCAGCCATTAAGTCCCCCCCTGCTGTGTTGCCGGAGTGTTGCAAAACAATACTGCCATGTTCTGACATGTTCTAATATACGTAACTGTCATAACGCACGTGTTTGTAAAAGGTGGAGAAGTACAATCGAAGCCGAGATGTACAGTATAGAGAAGCCGAGATGCTGACAGAGGCTGTGGTTTAGAGAACTAGAGGCACGCGCATTGGTTAAACGTCTGACATATGGACACAGCAAACTGCTTCCCCTGCTTCATCACTGTATGAAAGGTTTGAATAGCTGAGCGATGGCCCCCCTCAGAGAAAAGCAACATTTTTATTGCATGTAGATTTATCCCAATTATGATGGTTTTCCTCCAGTACTTTCACCCTTTCTCACCTGTTGACAGTGTATTTTGTTTTTTTAATGACATGCATCTCCATTATCAATGTCTACCTCATTCTTGAACGTTGCTATGCAGGCATGAATAACTATGATTTTAAAAAGTGCATGTTTATCAGTAATATGTTGTGATGAATAATATTATTCATACTATCTATCTATCTGCAATATTTACAGTATTGTAGTGTGTTTCTATTGAAGGGATCTACATTTATTTCCTGTTTTCAGTTCAGTTCTTGGCAGCTGTGGGCCCATTTCTGTCAAACCACTGGTGTCTGTATCCCTACATCCCCACACCACACTTCCAGCTTAAACCCTCACCCTCACTCTCTCTCTCGCTTCCCAATACTACATAACTCACAATCCAAGCCATCCTGCAGGTGCATTCTGCTCTTTTTTTTTTCTCACACTTTTTCCTTTTGACAGGTGTCTGGTGATCTCTTTTTACCTTACCTCTCTCTCTCTCTCTTTGTGTGTCTGTCTGTCTCTCTGTCTCTCTCTCTCTCTCTTTGTCTGTCTGTCTGTCTGTGTGTCTGTCTTTCTCTCTTTCTCTGTCTCTGTCTCTCTCTCTCTCTTTGTGTGTCTGTCTGTCTGTCTGTCTCTCTCTCTCTCTCTTTCTCTGTCTGTCTGTCTGTCTGTCTGTCTGTCTCTCTCTTTGTCTGTCTGTGTGTCTGTGTGTCTGTGTGTCTGTCTCTCTCTCTCTCTCTCTCTCTCTCTCTCTCTCTCTTTCTCTCTCTATGCTGTTTGCCCCATAATTTCCCTCTTGTGATGATGGCTATATAACTGGGTAAGCAGAGGAAGGAAAGTGGAAGTTCCCCAGTCCAACTTCCTCAGCACACGTAGATTGCGACCCTGAGCTACCTGACCACAACCCGAGTCTGGTTTCTCACACAGGATGTTTTGTGTCAAAACTCATCCTCATTGCTCAGGCCTTACAGTATAGGGTGTGTTTTACTCAGCCAAAATGTCCATATGCCACTGTCCCATGTGAGGGTTTCTTTGTCTAACAATCACTCTCCATGTGTCCTACACTGTAGAGCACCAACCGCCCACACCAGTGGAGCTGGATTCCCCTGACACAAACATTCCCCTCTCCATACAACTTCTGTTGGTCCCACCCCTTCCACTCCCTATCCTCCCCTCCCCTCCAGCACTGTGACGTATCACATCAGACAATCACTGCACTGAACACGCTCACACACCTATCTAAGTGTAGCATACTGTATAGTCTCACCATCCACCCGCTGGTCTGGCACATGTTCTTCCACCCCTGTCTTATTATAACCACATTGTATGTCTATTCCCAACTCAGCTTCATAGGGGGCAGTGGCACAGTAACCTGGGTACAGTATGTATTGTGTAGTGTTGGATGTGTGCTTGGTGAGTGTTGGAGCAGAGTCACAGTGCACAGGGCCAGCCCAAACATCCCCCATCACCAGGCTGGAAAAACAGGAATAGGAGTCACCAGCGATTGCACAACTAGCGAGTAGATATTTCTGGGCTTAAAAGATCAGGAACTGCCTCCTGTAACTCTAAACTCAGAAAACAAAGCCCTTCCATCTTTACAGACAACTTGTCATTTTCAAAGCTTAGACAAAGGTAATATCACATCAAAAACACTCACTGTTATTAGATGGTCATCATCACGTCACACAGTAAGCCTGTTATTAAGTCATTATGACTTTGCTGTTACATTGTAGGATCATTGTAGGATTTTGCCATGGCAGTTTCAGTATCTTTACAGTGTGAATTGACAGTGACTGACTCCCTAGGCTCTCTCAGATCCCTCTGTCACATCAGTCTGACCACAGGCATGCTCTGTGGATAGCAAGAGACCCCAATACCTCCACACAAGGCTTATCTTCACATGGGATCTGCAGAAGAGACACACACTGCCCATATACCAGAGAAACCTCACAGAGGAAGTCTCGCAACAATCGCTGAGCAGCACAGGGTAGCTCTGCCTTTTCTCCACAGGAAAACCCCTACTGCAGTCTGGCTTCACTGAGTCCCAATCGGGTGACACGTGAGAGCCAAGAGTAGGACACATCTTTTTAAAAAGATCTTTTTGTATCAATATATTTTCATTCAGCCTTTTTGTATATCATTGCAATCAGATTTACTAGACCCCATTATCTAGATCCCATAGATAAGACACATGTGACTACAGTGCAACTGATTCAAAACCATCCAATGCTAGATCTATTCACCATGAACAATAGACACACACTGTCAGTACTAAAGCAAGCACCCACAGACTTGATAATACTTTATACTAGCCATTGTTTGATTGCTTAGCAACATACTGCAGTCGGCTAGGTTTGCAGTAGCCATTGAAGCTACAAGTGAGGACAATTCTATACTTTCCCTTCAGCTAAATTCAACCCCTCACCTCGTCAGAACCTCTGATATTTTAGCCAGACTGGCTACCACCTTTTGCTTTGACAGTTGTGGTCGACCGCTTTCTCATGGGCTGTACTTTAATCCTGAACACTATGTCTTCAGAGTCACGACTGGTAAAGCTACACTGATAAGGGTTCTAATTCAGAGAAGTGGAAAGGACAAGTTGCCCCTGTGGCTGATTCACACTCCGACCACACACACCGTCTTAGATTGGCTAACTGAGGCAGAGGCCATCGCACAAGTCTCTGGGACCACATTTGCCGCCTCTCAGTTTCAGGAAGTTGAACACTAATTGGTGTTCATCAGCGTAAGCTCAGTGCAGTTTGTACTCCCTTTGATTTCATACTTGAAAACACTGCAAGAAGATGTCACTGATCTTAAATCTGAAATAGTCTTGAAATATATTATATATATCTTGTATATATTGACTACAAGTAAATAAAGTATTAAGAGTAACAAACCCAACTTCCCTACGTGCTAATGGAGGCCCAGGCAGAGTTTCAATGCTCCAGTGTTTAAGATGTGAGTCAAACATACTGTATAGATATGATCTGCAGAGGATGAATTTGTGATGCTACCGTCCCCCTTACATAACTTTGATTTATGTGATGTGTGTGTGTGTGTGTGTGTGTGTGTGTGTGTGTGTGTGTGTGTGTGTGTGTTATGAGGGGGTGATATGCTGATCTGACATTTACACAGTCCAACAGTCACTAGAACCTGTTTATAGATAAAATAAAATAAAAAGACACCATAACTGTATTGAATCACACCTGACAACCAGACCATTAAAATCAATACTTTAATAGAGAAAAGCCCATGCCTTATAAACATACAATATGCTATTTACAGCACATAATTCTTCATTTAAATGTCATGGATTCTGTAGCAACATAGATTTTGGTCATATCCCAGTATTCCTTCAGGTCCATTTGTTTGAAACATCACCAAATTCAAAGTTGTGCCCAATGGAGTAACATCACAAGTTAGGATTTTGAGACTGTATTGATAAAGAAATCTGTCAAGAAATACAAAAGTACATAGAAGGCAAATACCTGAGAACCCCCTATATACTGTAATGAGATATGTTACGGGTACACAGTGCAATAGCACAAAGTACTATATAGTGCCAAAATATACACAGTAATATATATTACTTATATAAAAATACACTGCAACCCTCTCTTTACCAGCTTGTTGGTTAGCACTTATTAGGAATAAAATAAAAACAAACATGTCATTTTCATAAAACTATTTCTATTTTACATTTCCAAAGAAAAATAGAATTCCAACACACTCTTTCAGTATAAAAAATGCACCACAATTTAGAGCGTCACTAATGTCTCTTCAAGTATGCTCTCTTCATGGAGTCTTTCAACTGTGGATTCTGTCAATAATCTCACTTTTTTGTGTTGTGTTCACATAGACTTTAGCCTGCAGATATATTTACAAATATGGTTCAATGTTTTATCATTATCACTCTTCAACAAGGGAGTACTTACAGAGGTAAGACAGCTTGTACTGTATTTACAAGACAGCTGCAATAGCAAAACACTTCATGAGCTATGAGTGCATACCAAAAGGGCCTCTCCATACACAGCACCGCGTGCCAGTAAAAAGCCAGATAATGCAATTTCACTGTGTGCTATCAAAATTACTCTCACTTTCACAGAGAACAATCATATTTATTTCCAGTGCACTTGTGTAAGTTTGAATCTCCCTCAAAAGCCTAATCTTGATGTTCACACTATTTCCCTCAATTGGGAAACAATTCCAGCATGCAGTAGTACGTATAATATAAGAGGAATTCAGCACATTACATTACGCAAAACGAGTACAGAGAAGAGGGCTTCAGGTAAAAAAAACAACCTGTAAATAGTTGAACCATTTAGCAAACATAAAGCTGATCTGACTGATAAGTTTCAGATAATGTAGACACATTAAAACCCCTCTGAGGCAGAGGTTTGAATCAGTCAGCTACCCAAAAGGCCACTGAACAGCCTGACTGGGTACCAGACATACATAAAAGAAGCCATACCGGAGAGTAATAAGCAGTAAACATGACATTTCCAATGTACCTGGACATGGAGCACAGTAACAGTTTCTACAATTAAAAAATATAACACATACTGCCTCTACATCCATAATCTCCTAAATATAGTAAGCCTACAGCGACTTGCTGTGAGAAGTTTGCTACAGATTGAATGACTGATTGTTTTCTGAACATAATTTGTCCTTCATGCTTGCTTTGTTGAGAAAAACAAATAGATAGACACATATTCATTACAAGGTACAACAATAGGCAAATGCAGGCACATTAGAATACCTTTAGTTAGAGATATTTTGTTGGATTACTGTACATACCATGATAGGAACAAATAATTCAAAAGAATAATGCATTGAAGGGATGAAGAATAATTACAATTGTCAAAAAAGTGTAAACAAATTCCAGTGCCAATACTTGACATTAACAGTAAGCTGTTGCAATAGGAGTACATTCCTCTCACTGAAGTATCTGTCCATGCCACTGTCCTGTACGTAAACAGAAAAGAGCTGCCGCTTTGATCAGGATTAGGTCTTACACAACAAAAACAGGATAAGGAGCCTACGAGATGAGCTCCACCTGAGTCTGGCCACACTGTGCTGTATGTTAGACCATTGTAACAGACATGTGTCCAACATTTATTAAAATATGACACAGGCTGCATAATCAACAGTGCAACAGTGAAATTACATATTTTGCCAGCAAAATCGTATATGAAAAGCAGCATTTACATTAAGCCTTATGCAGTTCCTGTCCAAGTGCCATATCATCATCAGTTTCCCTCCACTCTCTACTCTGAACAGACTCTGAGTTCACCCTACTGTCCACCACACTGCTATCTGTCCAACACAACCAATGCTTCAGCTTAAAGTGCATAGCCTACAGTATTTTACTGAGCTGGATCCTTTCCGCAGCATATACCGTGAAGTATTGACATGGTGCCTGGAGAAAGCTGGGTGTTTACCATAAAACACGGGGGTGGTGTGTGTGAGCTGGAGATATTAAGTACTATCATTTAACTATCTAGGAAAGGAGTGGCTTACTGCTTCCTCTCTATACCCAAAGCTTAAGACCTCAAGTGCAAGAACAATTGGTGGTTTGCAGTGCTAGTACTCTATGAAGTGCCATGAAACCGATAAGGTTATACTGTAGTTGCAGAAAAGGTCACTCTTTAATGTGACAACATGACGCCTGTGCAGATCACATGAATACGACATACAATAAGATGCAGAGAGGATGGTCTGATACAGAGGAACCCAGTCCCACACTACGACAGGAAAGACACATACGAAACACCAGTGGTGCACAGTAGGACTGTCCAATATCCTACTATGCATGTTTGGCTATATGGAAACTACACAGCATGCTACCAGTCATGCCACATTCCTTCAATATCCTGGTTCAGCACAGTTGGGTATACTATACAACGGGGGTAAACACATGGAAATGAGTTGAATATGGCATATCAAAACTGAATAACTGGAAAACAATAGCAGCATAGCTGAAAGGGAAATTAAATACAAAAGTGGTCAATATGGTGCAAATCAACCCATCATTTTCAATTAGCCTCTGGGAAATGTTCATCATTTATTTTGGTCTTTACGTAATGTTTTTGTTTGGTTTTGTGATGGGGGACGCCTCAAAGAGTAGAGCCCTTATATGGTTTGTCTGTGTGATAGAAAAGCAATAGAAAAGTACAATAGCCTTTAGGGAAAATAATACAGCAAGAAAGGGGTGATAACATCTACAGTATAACTACTCACAGTAATAGCTGCTCTGTTACAACCTCAGAGACAATATGTCTGGCTGTACTTTTTCATTTTTCATTTTTTTCCCCCGACAAGTAATCACCTAACTTCAGATATATACATCCCAACCGCATAATCTTCAAAATGGCTTTTTTAAAAATGAAAATGTGTATTTGGCCCAGACCTTCATATATTTGTTCTGAATGATAGCAAGTAGCTAGCATGCTACAAATGTTGTTTTTCTTGTGGTTATTTCTGTTGACCAAACTACTTTCCCTGTTTTTATTTTTGATCCTCTACTGAAAGGTGTGTTCTCCACGGACTATGTGTGAGGAGAACTCGTAGCGGTCCTTGCTGCGGTGGCCACAGATGTTACACTCCAGTGGGTCTCTGTAGCCGTGGCAACCCATGTGGATGGTGTACATGACATGGTCCAGGAAGAGAACACGGCAGTGCTCACACTGGAACACTCTGACCTCCTGCCCCTCACGCCCAAACACACGCACCCCATCCCTGCTCATGGGCCGCTCTGCCCCCCCTCGAGCCACCTCCGCTGTCACCCCTACTGCCTCAGGCCCCCGCCCCTCATCCCTGCTGTAGGCCGAGCTGGGCCGAGGCCTGAGGTGGGGGTTGTTGCTGTGGTAACCCATCCTCTCCTGCGGGCTGCTGCGAGCGGAGTCGGAGTCCAGGCCGCTGTTGCAAGGGGACTCTTCCCGGCCAGCTTGGGGTTGCTTGTGCCTAGGGAGGGTGATAGGGCCATTGGAGACTGTGGGGAAGTCAGGGGGAGGTGGGGGCAGGGGCGGGGCCTCGCGGCTGCCTGGTTGTTCCAAGTGGTGGCCAAGGGGGTAGACATGGTGGAAGAGGGGGTTGACCATGGGCACCACCTCAGCCAAGGAGTGGGGCGGGTGGTGCCCCTGGTGGACCATGGGCCGCAGGGTGTCAGAGCCCAAGTAGGAGATGGCGTTGTTGATGGCCTGGTCCATCATGTGAGCCTGCATCATCTCAGCCTCCTTCTCATACTTCAGATTCATCTCATAGCTCAGCTCAGGGTAACTATAGCGTGACATCTTCTCACCTGCAAAGAGCATGCACACCACTTTAAGACTCACATATGACAAACTCTCAGTAAGTGAAAATGTCCACTTAAATCATACAACTTGAAACCATGTAGGTCCCATATCCACCACAGAGTATAGAATAGATAATTGTACAGTTTATGATGTGTATCAGTTTTTTAAGATATTGTGAAATACTCTAATTAGGAGAAAGTGAATTAGTCAATCAATAGCTAAACTGTATGAATACGAACATAAGCACTCTAACTGTTCCACTTTTTAACGAGCCGGCAAACTCAAAGTACAAATAATTTTTTGCATGTATATTTTCTCTGATGGCTGCAGGTATTTAATGGTGGAAAGCCCCATTTGAGTGCACTGTTTAACCCCTACAAAACATGGATGCGGTGAGATGTTTTGCTCCCCTCTAGCTCGATAAGAGCAATGGCAAAGCTACAGGTGTACCAAACCACAAAGTCAAAAACATTTCCTTGTCTCTCTCATCCGCTCTCTGTCTCTTGCTCAATCTCTTCCTCTCAATCTAATAGTGTGGTAAATAACACTTAATAAACAATCCTTTTTCAGTACTAATAATTGCTTAATGAATACATTTCTAGTCAGACATACAGTAGGTCAATAATAGTTGTACTACACTACAATACTTACTAATAAAATTTGACACATATTGAACTTACATTATCCTTTATTTCTGACACATGATGTGTAATTAATTACAGGTTTTAAGAAAAGAAGGAGCAATATGCACTGTGGATATACAATTTATATGAGTAAACTGTAGCCTCCAGTAACCTGTTATATACAAATAAACAAATAAACAAAAGCATGATCCATTGCCCATTATAATTGCAATAATTGTAACTATTGATGCTTGTTGTTTAATACCGTAAACACAATCATGGTGCTCCCGAGGTAGTGATGCTTACCCACAAACTTCTGAGGGGTTGTGCTCTTTCTCTTGCCCAGGTTACTCTGCAGTCTCTCAATGACGGGCGGTCGATCAAAGGTTGCCATGGCGGCGGCCCCTGCCAGAGGCCTCTGCTCTTTGGGGACCTCACCTGGAAGGTCAGGGAGAGTGGGTGGGTGTGTGTGGGTGGTACACCACAGGGCAGTGAGAAAACACACTCATAGCTAACAATTCCTATTTCTGTATTGACTGTCATGTCAAGAGAGCAGCTTCTTTAGCAACCCATTCTTTTGATTCGCATCCAGGGTTAGATACTGCTAGAGTAGGTCAAAGTCACTTACCTGGGTAAGGTCCAGTGTTAGAGGTGGTATCCATGCCAACACTGCGTAGGTAGTTGTGGCAGCGCTCCTTATGCTCCTCTAATGATGTACGCTGTTTGTAGCTCCGGCCACAGTAGTTACACTTGTGTGGTTTACCCACTAGATGTGACATGACATCAAAGGAATAAAAAGTATTAATATCATTCACCAACTCGCAGACAGAGAGAAGGTGGGTACAGTCCAAACACTTTTGAGATGACACAACTAGATGTGAAATCTGTAGAAGCCTGTCGTACATAGAGCAGGGAAGCCATAAACTAGAACAGGCCACTGAGCTCATGGAGTCATAGTTCCACTACTAGTGTGATCCCACACATCCATTGCCAACCAGACAGAGACGATGTGGGCGTGATACACAAAGACTTGCACATGTCTGCTATTCATACGCCCTGGAACATATGTACAACTCTTCCGGGAGCACACCCACCTACAACTGGCCTGCTCTATAGACAAAAACGTTTACATTTAAAAAAAAAAAATCAGCATCCCGTAGTGGTAGGAAAGAAACTCCAACGTTGGACCAAAATATTGTGTGTGTTTCTGTTCAGCAGCTGGAGGTGGGGAGTGATTCATGGTGCAGGTTCCATTCAGACTGGGTACATGCTGGGGCGACCGAGCCCAGAGGGAGGGACGGAGGGAAGAGGACGGTACAGTAAACAGTAAACCGCATCCATCCATCCATCCATCCATCCATCCATCCATCCATCCATCCATCCATCCATCCATCCATCCATCCACTGATCCATTGATCCATCCACCGATCCATTGATCCATTGATCCATCCATCCATCCATCCATCCATCCATCCATCCATCCATCCATCCATCCATCCCCCCATTCATTAAATCCTCTATTTGTTGATTCATTCATTAACAATGATGCCATGTGGCAGGCGAACCCAAGGAGGATACTACTGAACAGCAAGACACACAATAGTCATCTGTAGTGTTCTGAAACCCTTTAGTATGAATCACAAAGGGACATAAACAGATACACAGTACACAGGCCAGACAACATCCACACTGTGACCCAGACACTGTACCAAGACATGTGTGATTCACGTGAGAAAGTGCACAAGTTGTGATGTGACCCCTTTTACTGAGAACAGTGATCCCAAAACATGTTTCGGTCGGAGGTATGAAAGTCTATGAAAGTGAGACACAGACATGTCAGTAACATTTCACATGTGGAACTCGTGAGAAATGATTGAGCTAATATGGGTGTGAGAGAGATGGAAGAGAGCCATGACATGAGTTGGTTTGTATTCACTCAATCGGTTTGAAAAAATCCATCGAGTGTCGCTCATTGAGATCACTTATCATCCAAAGTCATTTACTTGGCTATAAAGCTAAGAACATTTGCAGATATTTACAATAGGAATCTTACATAAAAAACACTACAACAATTAACCAATTATAATTATTTTTTTCCAAATTAAATCAAATTGTCCTGCCTATGGCTTTTGAATAAAGATAACATTTGCTTTGCTTAACCACGTCTGAAAATTGTTAGATCGTAAAATATAACCTCATTGTCATAGACCACTTTTTGAGTCATTAATGTGGAACGATTATTATAGGTTATCTGTCTGTAATCTTGTGGTCTGTGAATGTCAATTGAATTTGACACGGGGTTCAGGGTTTATGAGTAAGACAAGATGACAAAACAGTGATGGTTTCAATATTTTTGATATGTGGGTGTATGAAGTACCAGTATTAGCATCAGGACGGAGAATGTAGTAGAATAGTATTAGAGGTAGTAGGTGTTTTTCATATATACAGTACTTTATCTACAAGACATCACAATGGAAATGTCTGCTCCAATGATCACAGCCACAGCACCTGCAAACTGTCGACTGTGGCATTGGGCAGTCACACTTTCATTTTGGAATAGGCAACACACATTAAGACAGAGCACACACGCACGCACACACGCGCACACGCACGCACGCACACAACACACACACACACACACACACACACACACACACACACACACACACACACACACACACACACACACACACACACACACACACACACACAATAGCACTACTCATTTGTAAACCCACCCCCACATGGCCTTTTGCAGATGTTGGATGCATCACTAAAATCCCACTTTCAGCAGCTATTCTTGGTAATGCAAATGCTTTAAGAACTGCATTCAGACTCACTTGGTTGCATCCACTTGGGTGATAAACAGGAACTTCTGATCTGTAATATCAAATGAAAGGACCTCTCTCTCCCTCTCTCTCTTTCTTCTTTATATCTTAGTCTCTAACTTCCCTCTCTCTGTACTACCCCTGTTTCCTGGGCAGCATGCATACCATGTGTCTCCCAGGTGCCAGGGGGCAGGAGGAGAGGAGAAGAGGCCTTTCAAGTGGTGCCCTTTACGTCAGACAACGTCACTCTAGCCAACTCCCTATGCCACAGCAGAGTTCCTGACATTCCACTGGAAGTCAGGTTGATGGGCAGAGGAGAGGCATACTGCACAGCTACAGCTACAGTACAACATTGCAGAGGAAACTACACCTCATTTCACCCTATGTACTGATTGGGGAGGCTGAAGAATTAATTTAGCCTTGCAAAACAGGAAGTGAAAAAGACAAAAAGGTCCAGAGAGAGAGAGAGAGAGAGAGAGAGAGAGAGAGAGAGAGAGAGAGAGAGAGAGAGAGAGAGAGAGAGAGAGAGAGAGAGAGAGAGAGAGAGAGAGAGAGAGAGAGAGAGAGAGAGAGATGAGTTGGACCCTGAAAGATTAGCATGTGAGCAACATCTAAGAGGGCAGGGGATGAGAGATGAGGGTATTGTCTGACCCTGATCTCAAAGGCAGGGGGAGTACACAGCGTGTGATGCTCAGATAGGAAAGTGGGTTACAGTTAGAGAGCAGTGCCTCTCTGGGGTGATGCTCTCCATATGTCTACAGAGAGAGAGAGTGAGCTAGCTGAGCGGGTTAGGAACAGCATGCCCTTGGTGTGACTAACCACAGCACTCACAGGGCTGCCTGCAACAAAGAAAGCCCCATAGCTGCATCCATCCAACAATGAAAGGCAGGGTTAGGCACGTGAAGGGACTGATACTCAGTCTTGACGTAAATATAGATAGATACAGAGTCAAACCAGGGCATGCTTTCAGTCAAACAGAGACAGCCCTATAACAACACAATATTATGGCCATAGAGAGTGACATAAAGAGTGATACTGTATCTCCATAGCTAAACACATTGCAACTTAGGGGTGACCAAAAGAAAGTTCTGCAGATAACGCAGGCATAGACCAATGGAAATAGGAGAGTAAAGGAGTCTAGGCTTAGATGTGAGAGAGTGCCATTATGGGGGATCAGGAGGAGGATGTACAGTGTCTGACCTGAGTGTGTGCGCAGGTGGCCGGTGAGTGCGTCACGTCGGCGGCAGGCGTAGTTGCAGAAGGGGCACTTGAAGGGCTTCTCGCCCGTGTGCAGCTTGACGTGTCTCAGAAGGTTTCCCTTCTGCGTGAAGGAGACACCACACTGGTTGCACTGGAATGGTCTTTCACCTGAGGGGGACACAGAAAGTCAAGGCTGTTGTCGAACAAATTCCATCTTTAAATGACAACATTAAATAAAACACACAATCGCCACAGACCTGCAGCTACTCTACCCAAGAGCAAGAAACTGTCTGGACCGTTAAAGTAACCAAGCCTTAGCAGAGACTAAAATAAACGGTGCGATTTCAGTGGGGAGACAAAATGCAGCATGTGGTTAGATGTAGTACATTCATACTAACACATTGTGAACTAAACCCCTACTGTTGTCACCCTGTGCCATTTATATCTGCTAGTGTCTGGAGTGTGGTGATGATGAGGTGTCAGATCTCCACCCTAGTAATAGCACACTCCTATCTGTGCTGCATCACAGGCTCTCTCACCACACAACAGGTAGGCAGGCAGGCTCATCGAGTGTGTTTCCATCCCTCACCAGGCCCTGAGGTAAGGCCATAGGTCACATGCTTTTCCACACACCAGTAAGAAGGTGATAGCTAAGTTTAGCGTGGCTAGCTGTCGTCGCCTAGTCAGACGGTTTACAGAGAAATACACAACAGGGATGTTTCACATTTACATTTTGGACATTTAAGCAGACACTTTTCTCCAAAGCGACTTACGAAGTACATTCGTCTAAAGTAAGCGAATCATCTATACGTCAGTCATCGTAAGCAAACATCTATGCTAGGACCAGGTGCCATTGGCAGTCACAATGCGAGAAGAAGGAAGGATAATTATTATAATTATTATAATTATTATAATTATTATAATTTTTTATTTTATTTTTTTATTAACAGTAGAGAAACTGTACAGAGGGGTAGTGGGGGTGTCGAGGTCTTTAGGAAGGACAGTCAAGATGTAGCCTGAAGAGATGGGTCTTCAGTCTATGGCGGAAGATTGGTAGTGACTCTGCAGTCCTGACAGCAGTGGGAAGCTCGTTCCACCACCGGGGAGACAATGACAAGCCATGACTGGAAAGCCATGACTGAACAGTGCGACCGCTGCATCCTCGTAGAGGCGGCGGTGCCAGATGCCCAGCCGAAGTGGAAGAACGGAGTGATTGGGCAGGGGTTTGGGGGCTGACCATTGCTTGCAAAGAGGGAGGGGCTGTGATATGTTTATTTCATTTTCACAACGACCTATTAGTAGACCAGAGGTACTGCACATTTCTTTCCAGCTTTACCAGAGATGATTGTATTCTGTATCTTGTTTGCCTGGTTCCCAAGTAGTGCAGTAATCTAGTCTCGAAAGGCACATTTTGATCTGCTGCCGTTTGGAAACGTGATCCTGATGCTCTGACGACCAAAGCAAAGTAATAGCATCAGGAAACAGGTTGCGGGGGATTCCTAGGATATTTTCCCTGATAATGATTCCAAGGCTGAACTATTGTCTTGTACAAAACAACAGGGCTCTCCACACCCACAAAACAGAGAAACAACTCTCACATGAATTCAAATGACTGAAACAATTAATGGAATACTGGTAGGAAAATACACAGTAATAGTAATATCCATTAAAGTGTAAATATAATAAAAGGGGTTATTGTTTTGTTTCAGTATTCTAAAAGTTATGCTTGATGTAGCCTATGTTCTATAACAATCTTAACACCAGAAAGCAAACTGGGTAATTACAATTTAGTAACATACAGTGTAGGAGATTTGAGTCAGATTGAGAGGATATGTGAGGAAAGGACTATTGAACAATATTTACCATTGGGCAGTTGACTTCCTGAATCGGCTGTCTCAACTGTCCCAGCTACCCCATCTTGTAGGTTGTTTGGGCTGTCAATCATGGGCTCCTCCAATCCAGATCCCTCTTCCCCGCTTTGGCCCATCTCCTCTGGTACTGTGCTCATCTTGTCCCCTTCGTCTTCCACTCCTCCTTCCTGTTTGATTGTACGTTCTATACGAGATATTTAAAGTAAGTAATCAAAGTGCAGGGTTGGAGTGAATGACCTGTGGAATTGGGATTGTGTTTCCCTTTGAGTATCTAACTTGATTGGCGAAACAGGTTAAATAGTTGTACTAAAACTCTCAGGTGCTAACCCTCTCAAAGCATAGTTGCTCCAAATGTGGCTATCAGACCCAGTGGGGACACAGCACACGTTATGGATGTTATGTACAAAAAAAGGTTATGTACAGAAACACAGCTCTACTCCCAGTATAAGTGGACTGTGTGATGTGCTGCCAACATTTGAGATTTGTGGAGAAATTAAAAACAGGCTGGTCTTGTTCCCGTCCCTGGGGAGTAGGGGAGTGTCCTGGCCAGGTGTTCAGCCCCTGTGGGTTTCCAGTTGACTGGCGGTGGGAGACTGGGTGGATGGGGGGCGGGGGCTCTGACTAAAGGCGGGAATTTCTCTTACTGGGTTTGCCACAACACTCTCAATATCTATCACCAGACAGTAGGGGGGCTGACAATACACCATGAAGACAGAATGTGCACACACACAGACACACATTAGACACACACACACACAAACACACACACACACAGTCATATAGACATGGCCCAGATTCTCCTCCAGCCTGGCTTTGATAACTATTTTGAGAGTCACCAGATACACATACAGTACATAATATAGGGGAGACCGGGATCAATTATAACACCCTGCTTTTTTCAATCAAAAACAAGCTAGAGAGATAACACTGATTATGCACACACTCAGTGTTCTCTCCCTCTCTAACAAAAATCAAGCAAATCTCTCACCCCCTTCTGCATTTGTCCACAAACATAGTTTTAGAGGTATGAAAGTAACTTTTTTGATTTAAAGTATTTTTCTTCTGCTGTCCTAGATTCAGACCCAGGAAGACAGACAGGGGACTGGCCCTAACGATACTTGAGAGTGCAGCAGAGCAAATCTGAACCAGCACATGTATGAGACGTGTATGCACAAAGTCATTATATTTTGGGACCATATTAATGGACTGATGAGAATATATATATATATATATATATATTTATATATTATTCTGCTTTAACACTAGTCTTCCCAAACGGACGTCCACGGACATTATGTGACATTATAATAAAATAACTCTGGCCTAGTGAAACCCATGCCCTCCTCCTTCCCTGACTTTTCTTAAATGTCTGTGTTTAACATAATAGCGTTGTTACAATTTCAAAATCATAGAAGCATTGGAATCTGGAAGCATTTTCATGACCTGAGGCGCGATTAACACCTGCTCTCAAAAGGCGCTCCATCACTGTAACTTTTACCCTCATCATAGTGAATCTGAAACTGACCTTACAGTTATGAATGGCTTACCCGTAATGGGTCGCACATATAAACAGAAAGTATTTGCATGATCAATGCGTGATTACATGTGAACAAAAGCCAGCGCGCACCCAGCCTCTGAAGAAGAGACACCCGTATGTTGAAAAACACTACGTTTTTTCTTTCAGTCTATTTAGACCTTGTTTTCATGCATCCTATGATATCTCAGGCTACAGTATGTGTGTCTGCGTAAAGGCCGGTGATGTTGAAACTGAAAGTCATGATGTGGATAATGGACATATGAACATTGGAACATGAACATATTACTATAACAGTTATTTGCATGATCAAAGCAATTAGATGTGAACAGAAGCCCGCACAGCACACACCCAGCCTGCCAAGAACAGACATGTGCCCTTCATCACACCCGTATTTCGAAATATAGGATTATAACATTTGTTTTACTCAAGCCATCATTTTGTCTCTTAGAGCCACCGTATTTCCACCACCTGTCTGTGTATGTAGGCTACAGTAGCCTACAGTATTGTATGTGTGTCTGATTGATAAGGGAACCCTGATTGCAGACATTTGGAACACTTTTGTGAGTAACTGGATTGCTTGTTATAAGCCATGACACAACATTAATATTGGTTTTTAATGTGGTTTACATGGAGTGGAGCATAAGAGACGATGGATTTGTCTGTGCACGTAGCCACTGAAAGAAGAAGTGTTTGTGTCCACTTTTACTAACTTTTGCAAATGACTGGGGTATAGACCTTCTTGCAAATATGTATAATCATACGTCATTACATGTGATTATTGCTTCAGATTACTGCTCTGTTTCACTTCTATATAGCGTTAAATTGATGCTTCACATTTGACTGCAGGTTATTGCTTCTTTACATGACGCTATGTACAGTTACACCAACTATGTCCGTCAATATGTTGTATTAAATATGTAAGCTCTTTAAAATACAAAATGTAATATTCTAACAGAACCAGTTCATAATTTTGAATGGCATTGATCTAATGATTACACTGTTACATGAACATCAATAAATGGAGGTCTCCAGAGTCTGGGTACTCTGGGTACTTTAATTTGTATTGAGGGCCCGGGGCTTCTAGTAGACTGTATGGTTCATGATACAATGTTAATTGATTTCTTACATCATTAGACCACACAACCCTCTGTTTTAAAGGTGTTACATTTGCCACTGCATACTGTTACAAATGCCCCTGCTCAAGGGGGCAAATAACATCAGAATTGTTTAAGTAAAGACTATTAATGGTATGAGTGATTAGTAGACAGATGTACATTTCTATTACAAACAAATTTGTATTCCTCCGCAGATACGTGGTATACAAGTGGAATGACACTGCTGATGTCTGGGTGTATGTGACCCTTCATGTTTGAGGTCTACATGTTTGAGGTCCAGTTGTCTAACAACAGGTGGTTATTGACAGCAATAGCTACCTCTGCTATGACATAGCAGTCTTTAGCATAATATTGCGCCTTCTATCACAGAACCTATCACAGAAGCTGTATCCTGGCAACATCATGCAGATCTAAAAATTTTCCATTTATTTGTAGCTTTTTCTTCTAGGCGTGAGGTACACATGAAGTGTTCACTGTGGTCACAGCTGGTTGAACTTGAAACGGTTGCCGAGACAACGGGTTCCTGCATCCAGACAAACTACTGTATAAAGACAAAGAACCTCCAAAAGTATGTTGGTTCATGTTACCAAGGGGGACAATGCATCAAAGCTAACAAAAAAGTGCTATGATAAGCAAACCTGATCATGGATAGTTGAGAGGAATGTGGCCCCATACCTAGCTGTGTATGAACACTTGTGAGAGGGACTTGCAGAGGAGAGCATAGTTTAAATAACACCAGGGTCAGAGTTCGTACAGCACTCAGACTAATAGTGGCCAACAGAGGGGGCCGACCATAAGGCGTTGTGCCTGTAGAATGTATAAAACTGACAGTCAGCATGCATATCCAAGACAATATATCAAACATTGTCATTGTACATTTTATCAAATGTATTCAAGATCAAAGTTCTAAGTTAGTAAGGAAGAGTAGTTTTTGTTTTATTTTCCAGTGTAACACTGTCACACATGCTTTTCAGGGGTGATTTACAATAAAACCACATTTCAGTGTTAGGTTACAACAGTGTCTCAGCCAAGTCATGTTAGGCAACCTCTGGGACGCAGGCCATATCTGTGTGAACCATCTCCCTCTGGGACTGAACCCTGAGTCTCTCTGTCTTTAACCTGGTGTGCGCCTGTGGAAAGCAGCTTCCCTTTTCTCATTCAGCAACCTCATGATGATATGTCCCAAGCCAATCAGAAAAAAAAGCCCTGAGCTTCAGCTCTTCCTTTTTTTTGGTTTATTTAGGGTAAGAGAACTATGCAAGACTTATTCCCTCAGATACATTACAAGGTGACCTTTTTCGAAAAATATCACTCAAATCCTAACTTTGGTGACAAGTAAACCAGATCTACCTGATTCTGACTGAATGTGATTGTGACTGTTAGGAACGGTAAGGTGTGATAAGCAGTTTACACTTTATTAAGCCTTATACTGTTCAACACCAGTGTGTCACTAGATCACTATAAATGCATTACTGATGCATTATCAACAGGTGGTTCATAGATAGTGTTTCTCAGGGTTATAGTTATAGTACTGTAGCTAAGCATGTGTGGATGTGTTGAGTCACCACTCACCACTGGGGGAGTTAGGACCCTGAGGCCTCTGCCCGTTGGTTGTGTTTGACGACAGGTCCTCCAACATTCTCGAGTTCTCCTTCCTGGGAGAGCAGTCACCGTTACCTGGGAGACAGACAGCAACATGAGAGCTGGGAACATGGCTCTTCTCTGCTCTGTACAGTATACATGTCACACCTACATCTCTCCAAACATTCTAACACACGCACAAAGGCTTTGAGAGGTGTCAATTCTAGCAATCATCCCATCTCAAAAAAGTCTCAAGTTCATGAGAAATATGAACAATCATTTCATGGTTTATTTCACCCATTATTCATTTCACCCTTTAAAGGGTCAATCTGGGATTGGTACAGTACAATAGTTCACAAGCTTAGTTCAACTGTCTTACATCATCAGAATCCAAAATATAATTTTGTTTAAATGCAAACTTGCAATACGCTATGAAAGTCTTGTATGTCACAAACTGCAGAATGTAAACAAAACTGGAGCCATTCCTCATTTTTGGAGACAGGAGTCATCGTTATGACGCTAGCAAAATAGTATTACCTTCCAGTTTAGTAAACCTTGGGCCAAATAAGAACATATTTACCATTGGTTAGTAACTGTTTAGATTTACTTTTGCTAGCAATCATAATGCTGACGTCTGTCTCCAAAAATGACTCCAGTTTTGTTTACATTCTGCAGTTTATGACGCACAGACTTTCATATCGTATTGGTTTTATTTTGATCTTGTGTAAAGTCAGTCCTTGCATGGTCAGCACATCCATAGCTCTGTCTATGCATTTGAGAGTGGTTACATTACCTCAGCCCCATCCCTCAGCTGATTACCCCAAAAGGTGGCAGGGAGAATGCTTTGTTACTGTTTGAATCTCAGATTTCCCCTTTAAACAATGGCACTCTTTGCAGGACAGTGTCCCCAATCACTGCGCTGGGCTATCGGGACGAATCCTCAAACACAACTTCCAGCAGTCAACAGATTCTCCCATCCAACCAACCAGGCCCAACACAGCTTAGCTTCAGGAGGTAGCCAGCATCGGGATATAAAAGGGTATGGCTACTGGCCACTGTGTGTGTGTGTGTGTGTGTGTGTGTGTGTGTGTGTGTGTGTGAGCCTTATGTCCTCCTGATGCAGATCAGATTGCGTCCTCTCAGCACCCTCTGCACAGGCAAGGCCATGGATAGCTCTGTGTCCACTCAGAGGGAGAGCTACCCAATCCCTTATCCCGTTACACTCCGGCCCCATTAGAGCCACTCCAACAATGCCTCACCAACACCAGAGCACCCGCACTGACCTAAGTGTCAAATCCCACAGGAACGAGAGAGAAGCCTGCTCTTCACCAGCTGCCATTGATTTCCCAGCATAGCTACTGATCATTTAGAAACACTGGAAAGTACCTGAGATGTCTTGAGAATACCCACATAATAGTCTTCTTGATACCTCTTCAACTAGACTTCATCATATCGTACATAACATTTTCAAGAGGATCCTCACTGCATTTCATCTCTGCAAAAGATTGCTGTCTACGATTTCTGTGCGTATAAGATAAGTGCTCGTCTTTTATCTGGTAGTGTTCCATTGTTGTGTTGGCAGGTGACTGAGGCACGCTGGGAGATGCAGTCCATGACACAATCCCTGGGCCTTGTCTCCGGTTGCACACGCCGGGGTTGGAGGAAATCTCAGGTGACCGATGGCTATCCCTTGGCAATGCTGTGGTAGAGACAGCCAGCCAGGACTGGCCCAGATTTGTCATGACGGATTTTCCATTACTGTAGTATGTGCTGACGGCTGCCAAGCAGCCTTTGGAGGTGCTCAGCTCAGGTAAACTAACAGTATTGCGGTGAAGAGATACAGTAGTACTAGTAGAACCTGAACAGGTACAGTAGTGTATACTGCACTCATATAACCTTCCAGGAGGGCTCCAGAACATCCTCAGACATGTTGATACAGTATGAGGTGATGTGTTGCTCAAGCTGAATAACAAAAAAACTCACTGAAATTCTCACAATGACCTCAGAGTTATGAACTGTTTCTTGTCATTGTATGTTGTGTACTTACATATATATATACAAAATAAATGTAGTACAAAAACACACACTGTAACTGGGGTGACACACCCTGACTGTTCAGATACAGTCTAGATGCTTGCTAGATACAGTCATACAGTATGTCCTACGCACTCACTTGTTTACCATCTTCCAGTGATTTAACCATGTGAATGGATCATAGTGAAAAAATGCCACTCATTACCAACGTAGAGTGGTGTATGCTGGGAACCTGTGGGCCCAGTGAAGAGACCACAAGAGTGACCTCAGTAGTGTCTGGGGCTGCCAACAGACACACGCACGCATGCACGCACGCACGCGCACGCGCACGCACACACACACACACACACACACACACACACACACACACACACACACACACACACACACACACACACACACACACACACAGTCAGTCTGCTGAGTCAGAATCAGAGCTTTGATTCACACCACTCATTTACTGAGTCAATACTGTATGAACTGCACCATATCATCAGCATCAGGCACATCATCAGGCTGGGAAGACAATCTGAGTAACACATCAGAGAAAGATTATTCCATGTGTTGGCGAGTGGAAAGTAAAAAAAATTGAAGATAAGCAAATCAAAAATGTTTTACCAAATTGTACCAAAAGCCAGTACTAACGAAGTGAGTCACAGACACTGGAATGACAGAAACTTAAAACAAGAGTCCAGGAGGTGTACAGGATTATTTCCCTTGAAAACACAGAGCACTCAGTCGTGGCATGTTGGATATACACAGGTAGGAGGAAGGATCTGGTTTTTCCTGTCAAGCCCTGCACCTCCAGACCATCCCTCCACAGAGAGATAGAGAGAGAAAAAGAGAGAGGGAGAGAGAGAGAGAGAGAGAGAGAGAGAGAGAGAGAGAGAGAGGGCAAGAGAGGGCTTACCTTTAAAAATTCAGAGAGTCATATACTTCAAATATAGGCTATATAGTATATTTATCCGGGGTGTGAATAGAATACAGAGGACACTATCCTACCCAACCATCATCTATATTCAACCTATCCCAAAAAGTGGTTCTGCACCTGCAAGAGTTGCCAAAATAATGATTATCAGCCTGTTCCATCTGAGGGAATCTGTGGGACGGAGAGTAGATGTTATAGTACCACTGTGCACCTGGTACAGTCCCACCCTACAGATAACAAATCTCTTGGGCAGCCAAGAGCAGTTTGCCACAGCTTAGGCTTCACCTCATACTTCTCCCCGCATCATAGCTGTGCTAATAATTGTAACACACACTCAAACATCTTACTGCTTTGGAAATGACTAAATCAATACATACATTATGTAATCAATAGACCCACAAATTGCCACAAATGATAGAGACGGTTAGACAAGAGTGCAAGTGCCTGTTACATTACAACAAGAATGTTGCCACAACGTCTTCACAATTATTCTCAGATGTGGGAAGCAATTCCCTGCTGAATCACTTCAACAGAATTGGCCCACAACAAACAAAGGAGAAGGGACAAGGGGCACCTCCTTCTCCTAGCCATCTGCACTGACTCTGCACTGCTCTGCCCCTTCTCCACCTACAGAGTGTTCTTGGAGGCCTAGTCCTGGGGGGAGTAGAAAGTCCCCTCTGATGTCATGAGACCTACCTCTGTATGGATACAGTTACCCTACAGGCATGATGCAGGGGTGCAGAGAAGGCACTTAGATAGAGCCTGCCCATAGGAAAACAGAAAAGGGCAATGAAGAGGCACAACGTGTGTATCCAGCATCCGCTACATGAAACAGGATGTTGCTACAGCATCTTTTCATGAGTTTTGAGAGCTGATGCTCTGAGGGAAAATCCCAGGCTTTGTTTACAATCTTACTAGTGGTGAGTGTAAAATGTAAACGATCATCAATGTTACCATCTCTGCTAGAGCAAACCACCTGGCTGCAACATGGTTTCACCACAATATCCAAATGAAATTGTGCCATCCAAATGTAACATGTACAAATTCACAAATACATTAACAAATTAAAAATAGAATCTAAATATTGACTTTATATATGTATATCTATGCTTTATCAAGGTAATGGAAGTTGGATTTCTTATATGCAATGGCTTAGTTCATCCACTCACATGGCCATGTCCTGACATTAGACACAAGTCCTAAACGATATTTCAGCTATTCATGCATAGGTCATAACACTTGACTGAAGAGTTAACTTACGAGCACAGTAGCCATCTGTTCCTTTTGCTTCCATAGTTGGGGCTATGGGGGCTGTGGGGATCAAAGAGAGACATCTCTGTAAAACAATCTGTAAAACAGCATCGTATCTATACTAGTGGCCTATCATCTTTAGTGTTGCAAAAAAAAACAAAAAAAACATGTGCAAATAATGAGGTGGCAATGTTTGAACAAAACCTGCACATGGGTAAATCAATCAGTCAAACATGATGAGCAAATTAATCAAATAATCAATCTTGTAATGAATGATCATTTTGTGAAAAATGGGTTAGGGTTAGTTGCGTCATTTTATTATAAATGTTTATAGTTTTAATGAAATGTATTGCTTGCTTAATCAGACAATACTGTATCTATTTCCAGACCATTTAAGTGGAGTACAACTGAAGAGACCATAAGCACCAAGGGCCAAACCGTAATATGAGAACTGGGTACACATCTACATTTCTGTGTACATCAAAATCAAGTTGGAGCATCATTGCCAGATTATTATATCTGTTTACT
This sequence comes from Argentina silus, assembly GCF_951799395.1. NCBI lineage: Eukaryota > Metazoa > Chordata > Actinopteri > Argentiniformes > Argentinidae > Argentina > Argentina silus. The sequence continues at coordinate 14,300,101 of NC_139666.1, read as the reverse complement.
CTATGGTTCAATGTTGTAATGCTGATGGTCAAGTTTGTAAATGGTTCTGTGCAACATGATTAAAAATGCATTCACTCATGACTGAAGGTTGCATTATTAGAGAAGTAATGAAGTCTGAATGAACTATAAATGTACATAGAGTGAGAACAGGCATGTTCCCGGTTCATGTAGTTTCAGGTCCTCTGAAAAAGACTAAAGGCTAAAATTAAATGTGTCTGTGAGAACAGAAGTGAGCTGCATATGACCACTGGCCAACCTGGTATGCACCATCAAGATATGGGGATGATGCTCGATTCCCATTTCAACTACATGTTCTAGTCTGACCCTTTTCGCCTTTCATGCCACTCTACCATTCAACCCGAGTACAGATTTGGAGAAACATGATTTTACTTTGAATGACAGATATCAACATTTTGGCAAATGTATTGTTCAATACCTATTTTGGCAAATGTATTGTTCAATACCTATTTTGGCAAATGTATTGTTCAATACCTACCTACCACTTCCTCCTTCATGATCACATATGACAATGGTTACATTCACAAGAATTATAAATCAAATGCACACTCACTTAAAGCATTTCACAGAGTATTTGACTTCTAGAAACCACCCTTGCCCCATAGTTGACAGTCACAACTGTCTGTAGCAACTTAATTGATAAATTAAATGTTCTTCAATAACTAGCTACGTATTACAATGAACATGTATACAATATCCTATAGGAGGAATGATGGTAGTAGACCTAATCTGTTACATCTATAACATCTACAAATGACCATAATACATGAATTATAAAAACATACAATCAATGATTTCACTCGTCTATTATACAGGGCACGTGTAAACAATGAATGTTTGTATAATTCATGTACTCTTTGGACTTAATATCTTAACACGATGCGTTTCATTCCCGGATATTCATTTTGAATATGAAATAGGCCTAGGCCTACTACAGTATTATTGTTATTAATTAATAATGTATTGAGTATTCTTCATTAATTGATTAATTAACTCTAAACTAGACTAAATAAAAACATATTTTCTTGACATTAACACATGTGTATAGGCTGCGTTTACTGTTGTAGGCTATATACTGTAGCGTAAGCGGACAAACGATAACACTTAGGCCTGATATAAAAAACACGCAATAGGTAGTTAGTTTCAATTAGCGTTAAGAGATTGTCTTTTTGACTCATCACTGTATGTTTCAATGTTAACATATTTGTTCGCGAAGGCTAAAGGGAAAGCCAAGTCTAAGAAGAATTGGCATTACCTACAGTATGGCCATATCCCCGGTGACACCTGTCTCAACAGCCCCCCCGCCGTGCACGTGGTTCACTCAGTTGACAGCCCAGGGTCGCCCTTCAGCAACGCCTATACGTTGGACTATTACAGGTGAAAACTAAATTCTGCATCAAAGGCAAGCCTTCTGTTTAAATGAATCATGAGTCATGTGATATTGTGATTGTTTTGCCATCGAATTTATCTATTGATAGGCTACCCCTGGCAAATGGTCGATCAATTGAAAAGTAGACCTAGGTAGAGAGAATGATTGAACTACCTGTAAAATAAAATGTTATTGAACGGAAACTCAGGACTGGTGAAAATGTTGGTACTATAGGTTAGCTAGGTTATTGTGCCTCTTATTCCCCATGTATTATTACTCAATGAAAACCCAGAGTTATTTTCACATCAGCATGACATACAGCTGGGATGTAGGCTATTATAAATTCATATGAATGATACCTATCAATGACCAGAGGAAGACAAACAGATCTTTAGTTTAGGCCTACCTTTCGTTGTCTCCCCTGTGCGAGTGCTTATCGATGATCTTCTCCTGGGGAAGATGTGGCAACCTCCCTCTAAAATGCAAATTGAATAATCTCACGATAATCTTTCTTTGGTATGTTTTTAGCCTACTTGGATTACAACCTATGATGGGGAAAAACGACATGCATTCATATCCTACCGTTTAAATAATAATTTAAAAAAAAAACAAGAGGAAAAACGAAATAAAGTGGCTGAGAATTCGCAGGTGAGCAATAACACGGAATGATCATGCACACAAAATGAGAAAAGTTAAGGAACAGCTATCTCTCCTCAAGTACGTCTGGTTACTTCCTCTGCAAACTCGTCAACTTTTCCACCTCAAGCGCGACCCCCGCACCTTCCCTAATATTCTACCATATTCGCACGTAGCCTATGAAGGATGCTTTGGATAGTGGACTCTAAACATATAGAGGTTCTGTATGTTGTGTGTTTACTACACTAGCAACAAAGACGGGAAGAGACGACAAGCTTGTAAATGAAAGAAAGAGAGGGATAAACTGGATCCACCGGTTCCTACGGAATTAGCCAAAGAAAATGAGCAGGGAGCAGCCTATTTCTGACGGAGGTGGGAATCGGAAAAAGACGAGATTGGTATTTAAAAGACAGCCTATTAGGTGAAGTTTACCTGAGTCATAGGACAACACTGCCGATCCATACTTGTCATCTCAGTGCAAGCCTGTCAGTTTATTCGTATGTGCCGGCACTTCACATAATCATGTAGGAAAAGCCTACAGCACGTCTCTCAATATGTGCTCGTTTAGTCTACTAACTACTGAATAATTACATTAAATCGGCTAAGTATTTTGCCTCAGAGAGACAGAGTGTCGCTCTTAATACTACGGTTAAAAACATGTTCATTAGGCTTCATAGGTTGTCACAGACGGAGTCCACCGTACTCCGCTTCAACAGGTTATCCGATCACCGTATCGTCGTGAGCTGTCTGGCATGTCATCTATCAGTGAGACGCACCTGTCTCGCTGGATGCAGTGCAGACGGCATGCGCCTCTGCTTTGCATCGCCTGATTCAATAGTCGGACGATGGGCATTTATCCAAGGACAGACTTCAGTCATCAAAATGTTCAATCATAATTGAAATGTAATCATAACTGCAGTTTTTCGTTCTTTATTGATTTACCTTAACAGCGCAGGAGATTACATAATCCCATCATCTATGCTTTGAAGTTACACATTTCACCCAATGGAATTTCTTTCTTGGAATACATTCTAATTTACAGTAGTTCCTCAGCAACAGTTAATCCGCCGTTTACTTCCTCCATCTTCGAAAGCAGAGCAGACAAACCGCCCGCGTTGCTATTCTGGGAACTTAACACAGAGAAACGGATCACTCGAAGCTTCATGCGTGAGCTCGGCAATCGATTACAGAAGTTCAGTGTATGTTTTATCAGTCTGAACAGTTATTAAATAGACTAAAGCAAGAAAATGAATATCTGATTATGTTTATGTACTGTAGGCTACCTAATGAACATAACAACAACAATAACGACAACATTGGTGATAGTACAACAGTAATGGCGGTAATACCACACCACTGGGAGTAATAGGTGATAGTAATGGTGATAATAATGATATGAATCATCTTTAAAAAAAAAAAAAATATTATATATATATATATTTTTTAAATATTTTTTTATTAATCTGATAATAAGTTGACATGACATATGTATTATTTTGGATCTGATTCTTTTGACTCAATTATGCCTAGCCATTTTTACAATGATATTGTCACAAATTGGGTAAGCACAATCCTAAACAGGTGACATTGTAAGAATACAGAAATAGATACTATTTTGATTCCAAAATAGATTAAGCCCTGTGGCTTGCAGGCCATCAGACATTTGTCCTCCTGTCCTGTCCCATCTTTTACATATTGTAAAAGCAACAGTCCCACAACACATTTGCTGATGCCTATAATTCACGCTGCCATGTGTAGGAATGTGGGTTGTATCAGAGCTAAAGTTAGGGCTAGGATTAGGGTTAGAGAAGGGCTAGGGTAAGGCCTAGGGTTAGGATTAGATTTTGGGTAAGGGTTAGGGGTGTTGTAGATAAATTACTGTTCTCTCTTGCTCCCTCCAGTGGTATAAAATAGTACTGATATACTTGGATTTGAGGGATGGACAGAGGAATATTGCAGAGGTGTTGTTGTCAATGCTGTGTTCTGCCCAAAACAATATTTAGTCAATAGTCTTGATGTCAATCTGGGAATGGATTAGTCAAGTGCAGATCTGTAGTTTATACATGTACATGTCATACAGCACATCTCAGAGGTTGTTTCCTTTACAAACATGTTATGTTTTTACTCACTACTTGATGAAGTGGTACAAACTTAATTGATGAATGACTTATTTATCAAGATGTTAACTCTTTCCCGATACAGAACATTTTAAGTCTTAATGAAAAAGCAATGAAAAGTTTCTCATTGCTGTGGGTGTTGCTCTTGGTGAATTTATCAGTAAAACCTGAAGCATGCATCAATTGAGAGCTATGCTAGTGTGGTACAATCCCATTTTCTTTTAAGAAAGTGAAAGCTATAAAACCTGAGAGAGCTCTGAAATTCATAATATGTTTTCATTTGGCATAACGTGGCTTTCCATTTCTGTAACAAATGAGAACTTCATTTTAGTCACCTTCATCAAGTGGTTAAACATTTCTCTCCGATTTTGCAGACATAAAGAAAATGTCAGTGATACTACACCTTACTGGTAATGGAACAATAAGAATAGAGTCATGTGAAGACACCACAAAAAAACATGAAACTCAAAGTAAAACATTTTCAAACTACAGTACAATATTTCATCATTCCATTTCTCTTCTAAATGTGTTGTTATACAAAGTTAATCTATACAGTGTACATGACATCAATGATAAACAACTCTACAGCCCTTCATAATGTATTTCAAAATAGTTTCTTCATCTACATACTGTACAGTATGATTGAAAAACAAATGTGTATTCGGTACTTCAAACATTACATTTTGTAGTAAATTGTGGAGCGGGTAAAATTCTGTATTTGATTTCTCATGTACAGTTAACTAATATTTTACATAATGTAAATTCAGCAGTTTGCCTTACTAAAGGTTTTCAGTGGTGAAGACCATTTTTCTCAATATGTTTCATGATTGGCATTTTACAGTAAAATTATCCTACAGTTCTTATCATGCTCATTCTTATTCACTTTATCTTCAAAGACAAGTAGAGACACAAACACTTACAGTACACGTTTTATGTTCAACTGTGTTGTACAGTGTTGCCAGGTAAGACATACCCCCTCAGAAAGTGTCTTCACAATGACAGTCACCTGCCCTATGTGTGAATGCAGAGGAAATTTCCACTGCTTCAGTGTAGTGTTTGAAGTGGGGGGGAAACCGTTACAATCCCCCAACCACCCTCAAACCCTCAAGCCTATCTGCCTCCCTCTCTCTCTCTCTCTCTCTCTCTCTCTCTCTCTCTCTCTCTCTCTCTCTAGTAGCTGTAAAGTGGGGACTCTATTTCACTTTTGTTTGGTTTTCATGTAGAAATTACTCAATTGTGTCGTTTATGATGATTAGTATGACTTTGTTCTCAAAGCTACCAGAAAAAGTTAACCATGTCAAATTTTAGCACTATTATATTTATCCAAAGTTACACAAGAAGCCCAATGTGATATCAACATGAAAGTAGGAGATACAGTCATTATCAATCATATACAGTCATTTGTATTATTAAAGGGGAGTCCATTCATATTTTAGGTCTCCGATGTTTTGTTTTTCTCGTCAAAATGTGTAAATCTGCATGATTGATCATTCCACAGTGAATATGTGTCTCATTTACTTTTTACAATAGCGGATGGTGTATAGTTTGATATAGTGAAGGCCTGCTCACTTCATCATTTCCTTAAGAAGTTGGAAAACTCCAAAAGAACTGGTAATCCTAAAGGGCATGAATGGAAGCATACTAGACTTTCAGTATATATGGTCCCAGCAGGAATCAAACCCACAACCTAAGCATTGTTAGTGCCATTCTCTACCAACTGAGCCACAGAGGACCACCATGTAAGCCCTATTGGTTACATGGAGTCCCTTCAGGTTACCTGGAAGCTAAACCTAAAATTGGTTACATAGAGTCCTTTACATCTCTCTCTCTCTCTCTCTCTCTCTCTCTCTCTCTCTCTCTCTCTCTCCCTCTCCCTCTCTGCTTTGTTCCAGATCGATTAAGTTGCTGTGTAGTTAAATGAACAGTCTTATAAATGCTGATGTATATGACATTGAGCGTCTTACAGTAAAAACCTGTAAAAAAAAAAAATGTTGACCATGTTGAAAAGGAACAGATCATTGTATTTGTCAGGGCAAAACTATCAATAGAATCCAAAAAGTTCAATAGCTTCTAACAATAACCCCTATCAGTCAGGCTTCAAGAAATATAAATGTTTCCATAATAAGTTTGACTGTACAATGTATTGTAATTGTATTGTATTTAATTAAGTTTAAAATCGTTTTAGATGGTTGACAATGGAAATGATGGGTACATGTATGCCAAACATCTTTTTCTCATCCCCAGTTTTTTTTATTCAAAACATTCCGGAAGCATACAAGTACAGTATGTCCATTAGACTCTGAACTTCTGAAAACATTCTTCCTTTTGCCTAATGGAGATAACTCATGCCCCTTTCCCTTTACATTGGTACTGTAAGTTCCTCCTACCGATACATATGGCTTTCTTGATTGTCACTGACTGCACACAGCAGCTTGACACTACATGTGTATGGAAGGAGGCGAGTTCACTCCCAGTGAAAGTAGAAACAGCCTGTTGCATTGCAAGCAGATGCATTGATATTTTATACTGTTAATTCAATACAGAGAATTGTGTCACAAAACCACTAATTAGAAAAATAGCCCAAACCACAAGACCGTCTACTTTTTATTCTACACCTAGTCCCCTTTCTCTGTCTCTTTTTTTCACTTTCTCCCACATCGTCAAACTAAGCTGAAGTAGGCATCACCTCAGAACAAACGAGTGCCTCTTCCACCCACATTAAGGTCGCGGGTCTTGTGGCTGGATATCCTGCAGAGGATGGAGGGATAGTGATATGAAACCATTTTTGCACACTTTCAATACAGCTCTGCACCTTTAAACAGGAAATGTTAATATATACCTAAAGTTGAAGGAGATTACTGTTTCCTGCATGAAGTTATTATTTTAGTTGAAAAGAAAAATATGTAACTGAAAAAGCCACATATTATTCCTTATTGTTAGGATTAATAACAATGAGCCAGTTAACTGGTGGCAAAAATCCATCCATTGCTTATGCTGTATATACACTGTATATATTTGTTTATATTTGTATTTCTTATCTAAAGATTGAACTGTTGAACAAGGCGAACAAACATTAGATATTGTAAAGCATTATTATCTATTGGACCAAAAGGTACCTGGACACACGGGGCTTCTTTACAATCATTTCAGGAGTGAATTGATAGAATAGGAGAAATATACCTCGATGCTGCCATCCAATGTTTAAAGCAGTAACTGCAGACTAGTGCACATCTCTTTAATGGTGTTTTGTATACGAATGCAACAGTTTTTGGTTATGTTTCCCACAATCTTCAAAAGAATACAGTACTCATCCTGTAACCATGATGTGTTGGAACATGTCAAATGACTAGTAAGTGAATAAGTAACAGTCATTTCTGGAGAGGGTTGTCATTGCAAAAGAACAAAAGGATCAGGTGTTGAAAGAGAGCACGAGTGGTCTTTCAAAGGTTTTGGATACATCTAAGATGGAAAGAGCAAGCATGCACATGTTTTGTTACTGTCTATAAATATATTGTAGTCATACTTACTTTGACCAAAAGCACCCGTATTTGAAGTTGAGGCTTTAAAATAGCTGTAAGCGCAAATGTAAAGGTGCACCTGAGAGTTCAAAACAACACGTCAAAGTTATGAATGGAATGAATGTATGAAATGTAATAGAATGGTTCTAAGTGAAAAAAGACTCAAAGTCATGTCCCTATATAGGGTTTTGGACTGTACAGTATATCACAGGATAACACCATACTAGTATGAAATACACTGTGTTTTACATCGCCCTCCTCTGTATGAACACATGTGCAGACACAGGTCTGCAGCCTTTGAATAATTGTTTGTCATCAGCTCTACTGAGGTTGGACTGAGTGGCACTTCATGCATTCTGATAAGAGAGGCTATTCTTTCACTGTGAGCTCATCAGTGCAGAGATGGGGGTGTGGAGAGGGGCTAAGAGTTATAGCAGCAGGCCCAGGCGTACATCTTCCGACGCCACCGCTGCATATCTTACACAGACAGCAAAGGGGATTGCATCGTATTTCACAGCCAGGCGGCTATCGTGGGCGAGCAGCTCTCATGTAGCCCAACATGCTCTTGTCAAGAGGAACATGCCCTCTCATCATAGCTACCACTCTGACATGCTTCCAGTGCTGTAAATTCTACTTTAATTCCTACAAAACCTAACATCCTGGCACTGGTTTGTTGTTGTAGTTCTTCTCTCAATCAACCCCTCTTGACACTTTCTGCAGCGTGCTTTGCCTGTGAACAAATCAAAACATAAGTCGTTCTCATTCTCCCATTAAATGTCTTACCTACTGTCTGGTAAGGGACATGGGGTAGTTGATGTGCTGTGTGTTTCCAGAAAATAATATAACGCTAGTAGCAATACAGTGCTTCGCTCCAATCAGGAAAAGTCAAATCTTCTGACCAGTTGTAGAACTGATGATGGTTGTATAGTAGCACTCTCCAAAACTCTGATATCTGAGGATTTACAACAGCTCACCACCGTGATACACTTTAAACCATCTATTTTTTCAGATGGAAGTGAGAATATGTCAATCTCAGCTACAGGTGGTCATTAAGCCCACATGTGAGCTTCATCTCTAAAGCCTCTCTGAGTGCCTTTGTATGAGTGGTTGGCTGATCCATCTGCCAAATCAACACTGACCCATTCAAGCCTGTCTAATACACACCATGGAATCACAGTGTCTCGGTTGGTGAAAGCCGCCTGAATCTTATCAAATTAATTTTCTGAACAACAAGACGTCGATAAAATGTCCAACAGAGCAGGAACACTGTTTTTATTACATCTGATTCAACTGCATTTTCCAATAACTGTTCAGGCTTTTAACCCCAAAATGAACACATTCATTTTTCTCTTGTGTATGTCAGCAGAAACATCTTCAATGATCAGTTTGATTTATGTACTGTACAGGGAAAGCCCAATCTTATGCTACAATAGCTAACTGAATTTAAAGGGATTTTCCACTTCAAAATAAAAGTTTGTCAAATATTTTCATACATCATCAAGAGTGAAATAAGTCCAATTACACCACTCCATCCAAGTATTTATTCCAATTCCACATGTAGCTGGTAACCTCTGATTCATTTGTCATTTTGCTCAGAGTCAAAGTTGCAGACAAAGGAAGTCCAATAGACTGTTTAATTTATTCTCAGCGAGTCTGCACACCCTGGGCTGTGAAATTGCAGAACAGCAACTGAGGCAATAAAGAAACTTGAAAAACAATCAGAAAGCACATCTACCCACACAGAGCTGTGTCTCTCTACTTGACTTCTACTTTTAATGTGTGCGTGCATGCACATGTGTGCATGCATGTGGGTGAGTAGCTGTGTCTGTGCTTGTGTTTTTTGTTTTGCATGTTTACTTACTACTTGCCAAAGTAAACTACAGCCTGTCATCTCTGACCTTGTTCAGAAAACATTGAACAGATTACAGAAGAAAAGGTTGTGAAGGCATGACATATAGCCTCATTTTGTACTGCATCAGACTCCAATCACAGAATGGCCCTGCCATCGGTCCAATCATTTCCTTTATTTTTTATGGTATTTTGATGTCCTCTGTTTACCTCAGATTTATAATCATGACTCTGCGTGCCCTGTGAGAGCTGTGAAGCAGATATAGATATGCTCAGAGAGCAAACTAACCAAATTACTATGCAGGAGGCTGCGTCTCACAGATATTTTGTCTGATCAAGGTCAAACCCTTCCTTTTAAGTCACTTATTGAAAAGAGAAGGGAAACATTGTATGCCTCCATTCCTCCATTTCCCCTGTAATGGCTGTTTTTCTAAATGCCCTATCTCCAGAGGCCTTGGGATGCAGCCCTGTGGAGCACCACATCACCTCAGTGTCTGTTAAGAGTGCACTGTTCATTACCTTGTCCTGTAGATCTCTGCTCTGATGACAGTGGGACCATTTTATTTCTGTTGATCACTGCTGTTACACTTCAGGGAGTTTGGATCGTGATTGCTCTTGAGCCTGCAGCATCTCAGGAGATTAACTGTATCACTTTCCACTGTTGGATTCCTTTAGAAGAAACAGTTACTAGTACACTTTCTGTTGCAATGCCACAATACCAAGACAGAACTAGGGATTGATGATAACTACAGTGTGTACTTTTTCAACTTAAAAAAACTATGTTCTAACCCTAACCATAACTACTGTATGTACATTTCGCATTCACCTACAATATTGCAGTTGACTATGTACTATGTAATTCTAATCCTTGTGGTCCTCTGTGGCTCAGTTTGTAGAGCATGGCGCTAACAACGCTTAGGTTGTGGGTTTGATTCCTGCTGGGACCACATATACTCACTGCAATGTCAAAGTCGCTTTGGATAAAAGTGTCAGCTAAATGGCATATATATAATCCGTACAAAATGTTGTTTAATCGTTATGATTATAAAATCGACATTGTAACAAACTAATACAATAAAATGTAGACATTTTCACAGGCATTGACTGAAAGCAGATCTTGACATAGTTTTGGTTTTCCTTGCATGTATACTTCAGGTCTCTGTGAAAGACAATGGATTTGAGGAAGTCTGAATAAAGCCACCCAAGCTGGCCCTGAAAGCAAGCCAGCTCAAGGACATTGGACATGTCATAGTGAATGTGGTTGGTCACCTTATGTGAAGCTATACAACCTAAATGCTCTACAGACTTCTAATGGGTAGGATGATATTTATCCATTGTCCTGTAGGTCTTAGAACGATTTCTGGCAACACTCTGTATGACATGGTTGGGATGAAGCTGGCAGTAGGGCTTTATCAAAGGCATATTATGCTGTCATGGCACATATAAAGCACATAATGTTGATACCACTTCACAACTGACCTTAGTTTTCTAATTAACCACTAAACTAATTATTGCTATTATATATTCTGTGTTTTTAATGTGACCACCCGTTTTAATGTTTCAAGAAACAATTCAGAAACTCTTGTGATATGTTTGTTTCTGTTCCTTACTGAGCATTCGGAGCTGTAGACAAGAATGTCAATCTGATTACCAAACCAAGGTTGATGCTACCTAAACATGAGTCTTTTCACTGAAGCTAGCAGAATGGTTTAGCCTCCTGTGACTCTCAGTGGTTGAGGCATAGCTTCTGTTACGTCCTTCTACTATAACACAGTGACTACAGGGCCATTGTGGGCAGGGTTGTATGGTGTTTGGTGGTTTTGCCGTGAGTCATCTGTTTCATACGTTCCTGAGTGAGTGGGACTATTTCTCCATCTCGACCCTTACATCACCCATTCACTGTTACAAAGCTGCATGTGGTTGGGAGCCTATGATACATACTGCATACCGAAGGGAGTGGAGAATAATGAAGGCAAATAATGTTTGTCAAATAAAACCAATCAATGGTCAAATGATTATCAATTGTGGGGGACCACTCATCTAATTAAGCACCCATTCTTCACTACAGTAGGGTAAAGTATATACATCAATGATCTACATATCAGTGATTCTTTAGTTTGTTCAATAGTTAAGTATTTATAATAGGGAGTCAAGAGGGGCATGACAGTAATGGAGTTAAATTAACTAAACTCTCTTGACTATGTAAGATCATATGAGTTGTTTGCTAAAAGATTATCAAGGAAAGCAATTGTTGAGGTTTCAAGGTACTATTCACCTGTCATACTTGTGATCAGTATGATTCATCTAGTCATCTACTGTATCAGTTTGTCACTCCGTCTGATGCAAACTTGTGAAAGCAGTGAAAACATGATCAACCGTAATTGTAACTCTATAAACCACCTCCCCTTGCCAATGGGCTAACCACTGAAACCTTTTTGAAAAGTTTTTCACATGGGGGAGTTTACTGTATAATGACCCAATTTTCACACCAGTGTCTCTATTCTTTTTTTAAGGTTATACCTGCAAAGGATGAGATATCTATCATTTTAGTTCTCATATCTTGTAACCCCCCCACACACACACCCCTCCTCTACATAAAGTAGATCATAAGTAATTAATACGTATTTGCAACATTTTAGCTAACTACAGTAGGATTATAAGCATTGCTTTATTATGGTGAATTTACAGGAATTGCTTACACAAATGTTAGCACAACATAATGCCGTTTAAGAGAATGCAGCCCAATCCTACCCAAGCATGGCTTTCAAATATACTGTAAAGGCAAATATTTTTAAGAATCAAAAATGTCATCAAAATGACCTGCCTCAGATTCAAGGAAGGGGGTGTGTGGGTTGACTGGCAGCACTTTGTGGCTTGGTAAAACATACTGTATGTTCCACAACTCTCATACACCATTCAGTACCTTCCACTTTGATGTACAGTGTGCCCTCCCTCACCTCAACAGTTTCCAGTGGAGAGATACTCCCCCACACACCTGACTGGAGTCTGTTTAAGGCGTTGTTGGAGGAACAACCGTGGGCAGAAACCACTGAGCTTTTTCTCTCTCTGAGGCTCTGTATGATAATATCACACCTGTCTGCTCTCAAATCCAGGTTTATCTGTTAATAACTTTGCATAAACCTTAATCCAGGTTTTCAATTAATCACAGTTAAATTCATTGTAACATGTGCACCAGCACTGTGAGGACCACCTCAGCTAGGCTCTTACCTTAACTCACCTTCCTGTCTTTCTCCAGAGGATTAAAGCTCTGATTCAGTACGAAACCTCTCAGCTTGCTCACCACATACCACATGACTTTGGGGGGAAAAAGATGGTGTGACCGTTTGAGGAAATGCAGAGTATGAAAACAGTGTCATTTGTGGCAAGCATAATACACCACAACATCATTTTCGGATTAATCTACGGATGATTTGTTTATTGATTTTCATTACTCAGATGCTTTGAATAGAGCACATTATGTGTATTATTGAGCATATTATACATGGTGCTCTTGGAACCAACTTTAAAACATCTTTTAGCTTGCCATAAAGAAGGTAATGTACAACTTACTTGCAGCTGGGACTGCTGTAACGCCTGTGAACCGTGTAAAATGACCAGCTGTTTTATTTAATTACTGTGTCCCTCAGAAAGCAGTAAGAACATCCTATGGGGTCTTGTGGGTCATATGGCAGGACCGGCAGCAGGTGCTTCCATCAGATGGTCTTCACCTGGAGCGACAGGGAGGGAAGGCTGGCCAATACGTTCAGCTTTGATTCTCTGCTACCACTGAGTCATTTTACTTAGTTTAGGGAATAAAGAATATGCATAAAATCCATAAAATTAATGACACTGGTCATGTACAATGTATGCAACACTCACTGTATAATACAACATGGTGATGTTTTGGTTTTATGCGAGCCATGTAAAGGAAATGGCCACTCCTTGAGGTATTTAGGGTATATGTCTATGAAATAGATAAATATACAGTATATGGCAAGCAGGCAGGCAGGTAGACAGACAGATATAAGGAGATCTATGTTCATTTTGCACAGAGAGAGAGATGACACAACCACCACATACAACCTACCTTCACGTACTGTAGCTTCCTGTCTGAGGACATGAAGAATGAAGACCTCATTAATCAGCGGTTGAGATTAAGCTCAAATGAGCATTGAATACAAGGGATTTTCTTTCATTAAAATGTCATTACTGTTAAAAGCATTGACAACAATCCATTTGAAAGCACAGACCCCATCAAAGAAGCCTATTTTAGTTGAACACAATACACTGTTGGTGTAATTAGGGGATCTGTTTTTCGGGGATTCGCTTCCTCCCTCTTTTTCGTATATCTTCCTAATGTATTATGGTCTGAATGGAGGTGAATGCAGGAACATCAGCTCCTGAGTTGACCATGCAGTCATCCATGAACCCTTTCTCTCAGTAACATGCCAGCCATGTCATAGTTACCTTGAGGGAACAAATCTAGCATGTTGGACTTACACTCGCTCATCTCTCCCCTCTCCTATCCTGTACAGACACACCTCCAGTGTGTACTTCTCTCACCGGTACTGTCAGCTCTGGTAATTGAGTCTTACTGTCTCCATGGAGTGTTCCACTCTGCTTCCCAGACTCCACGACTCCACATGCAATTACCAGCAGCAGCTCCCCAGTGCCTTTAGGTGGATAGGCAGAGGATGGGGGAGAGGAACCTCACACAACCTTTCTCCACCACCTCACGCTAATTATACTTTGATGAGGAACAAAGAGGGAGCCTGCACTGCTGCACACTCACCAATCCCATGCCCCGTTGCAGCTGTTAACTAATTGAGTTGGTACAGGTGCCACAACATTGACACAGGGCTCTGGATTTGTCGTGGCAAATCATTGGAGCAAGGGTTCACTGTTGCCTTTTGTTTGTTGAGTTAATTAGTCAAGTGAAGGCTATATAACTAATGGCATCTGACCATCCGTAAAAAAACTAACGAAATACATTATGCAGTAAACTACATAGCGCCTTTGTGCTGCACCATAGCAGTGGCCCCTACTAGGTATCTCACAAGGAATGATCAAAAAAAGAAGAAAATACTGAACTTGATAAAAAAAACAATTGTATTATTTGTGTGTTTGTAAACACTGCAGATTGCCCTAAGTGATTTGATGTTTGCCAGCTCCAACTTACATTAAACCACCTTTTGCTGTATCCATCAGCCACAGAGAGAGGAACTGCTTCAGCCTAGCAGGCCTAATGATCCGTCACAGATGTGCACAAACCAATTAGCCTGTGTGACCCTGGAGATGGTGTGTCTGCAGCGTGTCAGTCTGGGATCGCCACACGGCTGCTACCACACCCCTTATCAGTACACCCCTGTCCGGGGCCACCTCTAGTGTTCTCCCTGCCAATGGGAAAAGAGGGAATGGATAGAGAGGAGGGAGTGGAAGGGGGGTGGGAGAGTGACAGCCTGATGTTATCAGTGTCAGACACTCAGTGTGGAGAGGCGGGGTCAATTAGAAAAGGCCACCAGCACAGACCATGACAAAGGTTCTGGGGATGACGTTATATGTCTGCCTCTTCCACTGTCACCTCCACCTCAAGAAGCATAATGCTCTTAGACATGGGGTGTATTACTGCATTGTGGAATATTTAGGACAGTGTATGGAAATCCAATTAATAGAGCAATGTATAGTTTCCCTATTCTACAGTAAAAGACAAAGAATCATATCTGCCCTGATTTATACATTTCTACCTGATTACAGTTTAGTGAAAAAGGTAGATAGATAAAAGGATGGAAATAAGAGAAATGATGGGACCCTATTTGGTGATGTCACATTTCACCCTTTGTCACCCTTGTTATCTATGTCACCTCAGCATCTCAGCTACGACTGTAAAACAAACACACACACACACACACACACACACACACACACACACACACACACACACACACACACACACACACACACACACATTTCTGTCTTACAGCGCTCTCTCCGCCTTCGATTGCCTACATTTCGATAGTAGATGAAGACATTGGGAGCAATTAGTGACTTTCATCCTCTCATTAATGGAATCACTGGAGAAAAGAAAATGCCATGGTCAATGTGAGAATACTGGGTCAGTATTAATCAATTAAAAAACACTGTGTTGTTATCAGTAGCTGGGTCAGTGAGATGTAATACAAACCTAGAATGGCACCACACATTGATCAAACTGAGTGATGGCTGCAGAGAAAGGAAACAATGGTTGCATCGAAAGAGAGAGAGAGAGAGAGAGAGTGAGGGAGAGTGAGAGAGAGAGAGAGAGAGAGAGAGAGAGAGAGAGTGAGAGTGAGGGAGAGTGAGAGAGAGAGAGAGAGAGAGAGAGAGAGAGAGAGAGTGAAAGAGAGAGAGAGAGAGTGAGAGTGAGGGAGAGTGTGTGTGTGTGTGAGAGAAAGAGAGAGAGAGAGAGAGAGAGAGAGAGAGAGAGAGAGAGAGAGAGAGAGATTGTCTTCAGATGAGACTGTCGTCTTTGCCATCAGCAAGGGAGAACGCTTTTGTATGCATCCTGTCATGACAACTGTTCAGTGAATGGAACGTGTGCCTGTTTTACTGGAGATGGTGGATCTTTTCCAAAGAAAGCCCTGCAGCCGGAATTCCAGTCTGAGAGTTTGAGAGGACTTGATTTGCAGTGATGCGTGGCTCTACTTTGTGCTAAGTTTCCCTGCAGCAATAGACATCTCTGCTCTCATCTTCAACACCAGGGCTGCATGCTGTCCACGCCAGACCCAGACTTACTAACTAAATAATGGAGCAGGCCAAAGGATTAATTATTTCTGGTTTAGCCTTGGTGCAGTATTGACTCTGAATCACTCTATGCTGCTAGAATTGTCAACTTTGTGTGCATGACCTATTCTATCTCTCCAACAAAGAGAAATAATCGATCCTTATCTGATTCTATATATTGTACCTGTAGTCTTAACACAACCCCACTCCTCGAGAAAATATACAGCCTGGTACAATGTATGAAGTCCGCATAATACTGTACTGCACTTATGTATTTCCCCTGAAAACCCTGCAGTACACGGACTACCATAAGATGTGACATGATGTCCCCCTTCACCCCCTTTGCTTTCACTCCTACATCACGTTGCATCAAGTCCTTGAAGGCCCTCCAGATTCTTTGTACTTTGATCATGAATGTTGTCAAGGACAATAGATCAGAGCGTGCAATAGATCATTATTAGAACAGTCCTGTCAATGGGATTGATTAATTACTGTTGTCATCCACTGGCTGGTTACAACATGCTACCACGTCTTCATGTGTAAACCCATGAAAACCATGAAACATCACCGCAGCCTTCTCATCAATAACACACTGTCAAGCAATTACACACCAAGGACAAGTTGCATAGTAGGGATAGTCAATTTATCAAGATGTAAGAACTGCCTCCATGGTTAACTTGGGATCAGGACATACCAGTCTATGATACCATACAATCCCTGATTGTGAATCTTATACAGTACCATTGGTGGAACAGTAATTAAAATAACAAATAACATCAGATAGGTAATAATGAAAAAAATATTGCCTTTTAATGTTAATAAATATATATAATAATAATAATAATAATAATAATAATAATAATAATAATAATAATAATATATGATATGTACAATAAATAATGATTTATAATTATAATAAACTGTCATTTAGACATAATGGTCCATCAGAGTCAGCGTACAGCAGCATGATGCTGTTGCATTGTTAGAGGCCTGCTGATGGACATGCTCTGCTCTAAACGATTCCCATTGAAGCTGTTGGGTGGGTTTCTTCTCCTGGCCAGCTGTGCTGATGGACGTCCAGGGGGCAGTGAGAGACTCCGTCCTTGTTTCTGCCTCCAGCTCAATGTCACTCAGACCGCCTGGTGGCACCAGCTTGGTGCATGCTGGGCATATACACTCAGACAGTTGGACTTTGACCGCTACAGTATGATTAAAAACATGAAATTGTTTTCATGAAATTCACATTTTCGCCCACCCTGGTGAAACAGTGACTTTGAGAAATTCTTTGAATTAATTTACTGAATAGTAAAAGCAATATTTGTAGGTGGATCAATCTCTAGGAGTGAGTAGTATAGGAGTACTGAGTACAGGCAGCTGAAACAACATGTGAACATCCCTTTCAGTGGCTTTTCATTACCTCTCTTATGACACAGAAGGGTCACACCATCTGAAAGGAACGATTGACCTGTCTCATCTCTTCATTTTCGAAAGAGGCAATGGCAGAGGGGTAATGAAGAAATTCCTTATTTCAAAGGGTTTCAAAGGAACAATCAATACACACACACACAAACCTCACACATCCACAGATACATACAAAGTGAAGCTGTTGGGTGGGTTTCTTCTCCTGGCCAGCTGTGCTGATGGACGTCCAGGGGGCAGTGAGAGACTCCGTCCTTGTTTCTGCCTCCAGCTCAATGTCACTCAGACCGCCTGGTGGCACCAGCTTGGTGCATGCTGGGCATATACACTCAGACAGTTGGACTTTGACCACTACAGTATGATTAAAACGGTCATGAAACTCACATTTTCACCCACCCTAGTGATAATGCACAGTGACTTTAGGAAATTCTTTGAATAAATTGAATGTATAGGAAAAGCAACAGTTGGAGGTGTTTACCTGACCGGATCAATCTTGAGGGGTGAATATATAAGAATATTGAGTACAGGCAGATGAAACAACATGTGAACATCTCTTTTAGTGGCCTCTCTTGCGACATGAAAGCTTGGCACCTCGCCACGCACGGAGGAACAAGCACACGTTTCCATAGAGATAGGGTCACACCATCTGATAGGAATATTTGACTTGTCTCATCTCTTCATTTTAGAAAGAGAAGATGGCAGAGGAGTAATGAAGAATTTCTTTATTCCAAAGGGCCTCAAAGGAATAAACAATCAATACATGCAAATGAACCTCACAGACCTCACACAGATACATACAAAGAAGGCTAAAGCTGGGATGAGTCAACATCTTGCACTGTGTGTGACATAAGTGGTTGCCTGTGACAAAGGCTTGTGATGAAAGCGAGAGGTGAGTTACAGCCTGCATGTTTTAAAGTGCCACCAGGGGGCAGAGTTGGTTCAGCATTGCATATTGAAGTACATTACTTCATATCTACCGTGAGCCAAGTCATGATGTTCCTCTGAAACATGTTTGGCAGTCTGTAGGTTGATAGAGCTTTCAATGCTGTCAATCCTAATTTGCTCCGCCCATGTATTTTAACCATCTTTACTTGAGCAATGACACCATATTTGAAATGATCCAAAAATATGTACAGTAGTTAGAGTAAGACTTCGAAGTCTGTATTACTCTACAGTAATAATATGTTACAAGTGATTAATCATGGTACTGTGAACACAACAGAATGATACAAAATCAAAGGAAGAACGATCCCCTGCTGTGTATAAAGTAAGAAATACGGGGTCAGGCAGAGTATTCCTCTACCCTTGACAGACAAGGACTTGAAGCCCTCAGCCTGGATGGTTAAAAGAACAGGTTGTAACTGGTTATATAACATGAGCAGTAAAGTGTTAGTTGTAGGCATTCTTGCTGTAGGCTATGCATCCAGACACTTCATGGACTAGAAACATCTTTGTCACTGTATTGTGCCTGTTGGTGCTATTCAAAATGTATACTTTCTATTCCATACTCTCTCCATGTGCAGATGCATACTAGAGAGTAAATTCAATGCCTTCTGCTCCATTCAATGGCAGAACTGGTAGGGTAATGTGGAGAGGGTGTGTTGGCAAAAAGTCATTATTGCTCTGAACTGAGACTGGATGAGAATATTAATGAAAAACCTGTTATATAATGTTCCTTCACAAAAAAGGATCCATTAACAGCTTGCCTTGCAATCTGCATGATGAGGGTTCAAATCGTGCTATTGACAAATTATTGTTGCGAATGCTGTTTGCTAATGCTTTCCCCAGACAATTTACCTTTACTGTAACCACTTGAAATCAATGCCTAATAATGCCTTACGCCATGCAATTCAAAGTTAATAAAAGATTCACTTCTTACGTAGGTCACGGAAATTCACTTACCCTCACGTAATGTATCTTCAGTTTTTGACATATCGTCCAAAAATCTCTCCAATGCTTCAACCAGGACATGCAATAGGGAATACGTACTATTGTGTATAGGTACACAATTTAATTAGGAGACAATGTTGGCAAATCAAGAGTCTTTTCATCCCCCCTGAAAACCTTTAATTTCAACTGTCTTTATGACCAAATCTCCTCTTAAAGTTTGGACTCTGAGCTGGATTTGCCTCGGCTCATGATGGTTACCTCTCTTTGTCTCTTCTCTTCATGGTCTGTTTCATCCTCTCATTAGGATTTACTAAGTATTTATTAAGTATCTGGCATCTGTGTGTGTCTGGCTTGAACTTTAAAAGGCTGTAAAACAATGAAACCCACACACACACACACACACACACACACACACACACACACACACACACACACACACACACACACACACACACACACACACACACACACACACACACTGTTGTCTTTCTGTAGTGTCAATATGCAAGATTGCACTCCAGGGAATACAATTATGTTGTCAAATGCTTTACATTCAGTTTTCATCAGATTAAATCATAATTATCCTAGAGATGTAATAATCTCACTGGATTTAGATTTAATCCATCCAGGGAAATTATACCAAGTATGACCAGATCTGATTCTGAGCCTAGGTATTTGACAAAGTGCACCTGTATACCATATGTCACTGACACTGTCATTTGTCACATTGAGCTTGGTGTTTAAGACTGTATTTGTCAAATGACCCCCTAAATCAGAAACAGGATCTAGGTTTATTCATAGGTGCTGGAATCAATCAGTAGTCCCGCCAGTATTTTATGAGCCATGAGGAAATTAGGCATTCATGGCTACCTCTCCAGAGAGATCATTTTTCAAACATCTACTCAGAAAACTAGATAGAGTCAAGTACTGTAGACATGCAGGTGCATATTATTCTGTTTGCCTGCTCTCCTTTAATGTGCAAAAAATATATTTAGCTGTGTATTCATCAGAAAACTAATCAGCTCTAATCAGTGATTTATGTTGTTTTCCACATAACAATTAAAGGGAAGTTATCATTCTTCATGCTAATGCATCATATTAGGCTAATGATGTGGACTGGATGCTGAACATCTGGTTGTTTCTGGTTTGGCTGATAATCAATGCACATGGCCTCCTCTTGCTGCACTCTGACAGAGAGACTCCTCCAGGGACTGTTTACTTACAGGAGAACCCAGCCTCTCACCAGAGGACCTTTCATCCCTCCATCTCCCCGTGCTCTTCTCGCCCCTGGAGGATGAAGAAATTAGAATTTTGGAGGCAATAGATGCTACTGAACTCTGAAGCTGTGTCTTTGAGAGTCAATAATGCAGGAAAAACAATCCTTTTCATGCCCCTCAAGTTCCATTCTGTCTCCCATGCTGCAATTCAGCATAGAGCCTGTTCACAGCTTGAGCGTATACAAACAAATAGAGATCCTGACAGCAAAAGCTGTCATATGTAATCACAAGAATAAATGCATAACCAAAACATGTCTACAAACTGAAAGAGTGGCTCAGTTTTTTCATTATCTCGTTTGATCAGAGAGCAGTTTTTATAATACATATTCATCATAGGGCTTGTGATAGTACACCATCCACCTCATGAAAGCAGGTCTCAGATGTTTGGAGTTTGCTTTTTTTCTTTATTGGAGGAGCAACATGGCATCATTGCAAAATGTCCTCATGCTATGTCTAAGCAATGTCCTATTTCGTCAAAATACCAGATGTCTAGGGAATCTCCTTTTTCGTCAAAATAAAAGACGTATAGGACTAATGTGGCGGTTAGGCAGTATTAGGCATTAACTTCAAGTAGTAAAGGTAAGAGTTATAGTTAGGGCTAGGGTTGGGCTAAGGTTAGCAGCAATAATTAACAAACAAAACCAATTTTTGCATGCAAAGGTTATGATACAGGGCTGGGTTGGTAGTGGGGTTGACCTGTGTATACAATTGAATCCCTGACCTCCTATTGCTGTTTGCATGAAAATGGGTACCTAGGAAGAGCAGCTCCAACCCAATTCTGTGCATTTCAAAGGAAAATGTCTACCACAGTTTAAACAAAATAAAAAATAGTGCACGAAATGGAGATAACTATTGTATTATTCACTTATGCATGCATGAAGCAGCCCTTAGGGCTATATACAGTATACCCTTACAATGTGCAACCTCAGATTTCATTTGGTAAAGAGTGTGGAGGTCGCGAGCCCAGTTTGCAAACACCATCTTAAGGTCCATTAATATCCCTGTGCAGGATATGAAATGTTTAATCAAATGACCTCATCATCCTCACCTCAGTCCTTTTATATTGGTGAAGGCCTTTTCCTTCTTTTTAGTATGTGTATTCATGACGTCAGACCCCATTTACACCTACATTATACCATCAGTCATTTGGATGCTAACAGGCCCTAGGTCTTCTCTACTCCCAGACGCAGACTGTAAAAGGGGACAGCTGGAGATATAGAAAATAAAATGTCCCAGCAGCAATATTGGTTGATTCAACCCACATAGTAAAATGGTGCTCATTCTAACTCCATATGGACACACAAGGCTGCCCAGCACACTTAAACATGGCCACACAGCCACACAGATGGAAGGAGAACAAAACAACAAGCCAGACGGCACCAAAAAGATAACTAAATTGGTTCATCCACATTTCAAACTGAACATTTCCAATCTGTCTTTTAAGATTGTAGACTCAAATAATTGTAATCTTTCCCCTGTTTTACTGAATCACTGTAGGCCTTTCTTCTGTAAATTCAATACTTGAAATCATAACGATTGGTTTTCTCCCATTTTGTAATTCTTTAGCTTCATGGGAAATAATTCACCTCCTGGTGAAAGAAAGTTGACATATAGTCTGCTATAGGGCCTGGGAAAGATAGGAAGGAGGACATAGTGTCAGACTCCTCCGAGTTATTAGTCTAATCCCCTTAATGAGGCTGAGTCCTTTCAGCACAGTTCCGGAGAGACTATGGGGTGGGTGCACTGCATCGCCATATTTAATTTGCAGTGATTACATCCTCCACCCATATAGTAACCCACTCTCCATCTCTTGTATCCCCCTTCTCCTCAGCTCCCCTGGGGAGAAAATTAGGGGACGAGTGTCACTGAAATGCATGGTGCGTTCTCCCTTACTGCATAAATTCCTTCCATCTGTCTGTCCATTTCAGCTGGATGGGGAATGGCAAGAAGCATCGTTTTGCAGAGGCAAACTATAACAGAGGTTTATCTTCCTCTGCTCCCCCTTTGTTAAGACTCTTTCATCATGCACATATTTGCTGCATTTTATTAATGCTGTCCTACAACTTCACTGTTACTTCAAAACAGACTTTCACAGAGAGCATAGAGTCCTTGCAGCCAGCCAACGTATTTACTAAGTTATGCTGCAAAGAAAGCTTTGACGCCCCAAACAAACTACCGACGGTATGCCACTTCAAACTGGCTTACATTAAAGTTTTAGCAACCTAGAACTTTTAAACGTTTTTTATATGGCAACACAACAGAATATCTTCAACAGAATATGTTCTGGGGGACCGCTTCTGCAGACCAAAGAATACATTCTTTGTGCATAGAGTAATAGGAAGGCATTAGCAAACAATGCCTTCCTAAGCAACAACAGTTCGCAAAAATTAGCACACAGCACACAAAAATTAGCATCCCAAGCACAATTTAAACCAGCGATGTTCTGCATACATTACTTAGTCACACTTAAATTGAAGGTCTGCTAATAAACACCATATAAACATTTAAACATTATTTGTTAATGAATCCACAACAATTAATAACTGGGTAGTTTGATACATGGTTTATACTTGCATATACTTTCTGAACATTTACTCCCATTGTGCCAGAATGACATTCTGGAGCAAACTTTAGAGGCAGTAGAACCTGTTTAATCTCTTTAGTATTTTGTACATTCACCTTGTCTGCACATCAAAACATCTACTCATCATCTAGAAGACTGACACTGCACCAGTTCTATAATAAACGTTTGCCTATGTCGACATTGAAGCATGCACTTTGACAGGCATGTTCGATATCAATGTATCCATTAGTTTTGAAAATGTAAATATCACAGACTGGTAGTCTATATTATGTGCTATATCATAATCATGTTGATTAAGAAATGTCTTTGTTACAGTTAACAATTTATAATGCAGGCCTACACAAAACTCTTTATCTGAAATGTAGACTTTATGCTGAGCTGTAAAAAGAAGCTGCATCTGTTTGTAAAAAGAAGCTGCATCTTTTCTTTTCTCAAGGCACCACAATAAATCAAGGTGATGATCACTGATGTCCATGTTTATGTAAAAACTATATATTTGATTTTGTATGCCAAGACCTATATCTGGTCATCGGCGAGATTTAAACTTGTTAGTTGTCTGTTTATGTTTGTCCATTGTCAATGTTTAATGTAAAGTGGGAGGGCAAATTTCACCTAACAACACTCTTTGGATGCTCCTAGAGTGCTCTGCAGCTCTCGTGAGCTACAAAGGGTTTCTGAAAACCCACTTGAATTGCAGAAGACTCTTATGAACGACTTTGCAAAGTAAGCTACAAAGGTTTTAGGAAACTCACCCCTGATCCACAACACAAATTGTAGCACATTTGAATGGGGCAGACAGAGGAATCCCTCTCACTGTACAACACAGTAACCTTTAGGAGAGGCCCATGGGAATCTTAGATTCTCTCGTAATAACCAAGGAAGGTGATACAGTACAGAACAGAATAAAACTGAACAGTGCTCGACAATGAGGAAAAGATTACACCCGCGTAACTCTACTAAACTTAATTTACACTAATCCCTCCATGTTTCCCACCGCCAACCCGTCCAAGACCTTTTAATTCTGCCCTGGGTACCTGGACCTGTGCCAGGGGCAGCTCTCTCCTCCTCTGCTGCAGGAGGAAGAGCCAGCCTGCCAGCCAGCCAGCAGACCAGCCAGCCAGCCAGTAGGGTTTCCTCATTATCCCTAGCCCTCTACCATCCCTCCAGATGGAACCAAATATCATTTAGCTTTCCCAGCAGCTTTCTTTACTCAGAGGCCCTGCCTCTTCTGCTCCTCCTGCCCCATCTACCTCCTAATTACTCATGCAATAGATAAATAGATAGCTCCATTACCATGGTTCTTATCGCCAGTATGAGCCTGAGGCATTGGCCAATTTCATGCCACTGATGTTTATTAGTCTTCCTCTTTGCACACACAGTCTATGTGAGTTAGAGAAAACATTCCACAGTTGAATTACTAGCTCTTTTTTTGGTAGAATCAGAAAACTAATGTCTGTGCTTCTAGTCCTTCTGGTAAGAACCTTTCATTTAAAAGTCAACCTTCTGGGGCATAACAAACCAATATAGAAAACACCATATCACATTTATTCTTCTAGAGAGAGGGATGTGGTTTCAGGAGATACTGAACTGTACAGTATATATACCCAAGTGAAAAAATATATACTTTAAGTATAGTTTATAGTAAAGTATTATATTTCTAATATACTTGAGTTTAAATATACTTAAATAAAGAATATTAAAGGATACGTCAATGACTCAGCTTAAATCGTATTTAAGTTGTATTTAATGTATATCAATTGTGAATTATTTAGGTTTTTAGCATAATATGTATATTTAAAATATGTTAAATTGACCTCTCTTCATTCATATTTAAGTATACTAATAATGGATTATCTGAAATGTACTTTCCACACAGTTAGAATGTACTCTTAGTCATATTCAAAGCAACTGTCAAATAGTATGAAGTATATTAGTGTGTTAATAATCACTGTCACTAGCATATTCCTGTGTATCCTAAAAATAACACTTTAATTGTCTCAAAAATGCCTTGGTATTTATGTTCTTTAATTTTAATATTCAGCCTTTATTAATGCATGAAGTGCCATTGAGGCCATCTTTAGTCTGGGTGTGGTTGGGACCAAGGTATCAATTATACTTTTTGTATATATATTTTTGTGGACTAAAGTACAGGTTAAATTCCATCACAGTAAAGTATACTTTTTGTAACTACACTAAAATACAGTTTAAAGTTTTTTTGCAAGTATACTAAAGCACACATTTAAGGGCATGACATTAAAATATACTTTGAGTAAGTACACAAAAGAACAAAGTCATTACAACTTTACTTTAAGCATATTAATTACTCCTTTAATCTATTTATGTATACTTTTTTTCCGCTTAGGTATCATTATATAGAAACTATTCTTCTCTGGCAGCAATAAAGAAAGAACAGTGTTCAAAACTCTCTCAAACTTAGCAAAGGAAGGGTAAGAAAGGGTAATATGACAGCTTTAATAAGGAGGCCTGGCAGAAATCGCCCTGTGAAGAGAGATAAAAGGATAAAAAGCATTCTGAGCACTTTGGGTTAATTGCAGTTGACAAACAAGTCTATCATTGCCTTCTGTGTTCTCCTCAGAGGGTGCACTCAGAAAGACAGAACAAAGTGAGGGATTCACTGCTGACGAACAGAGGGAATCTTCAAACTCTCTGGTGGAGAGGGCGTTGTAGGGATTGAGAATGTCCTGCTTTGATCCTCGATGAATCTTGTGTTGCCCCCTTCCTTTTTGTATCTGAGGAAGCTGAAAGGATTTGATAATTAGGACCTTATAAAATGGCTGGAAAATAAATTAAACACAAAAGGACATTCAGAGATCCTGATTGTTACATAGTTTTGCTAGCATTGTGGAAATATGATTTGATACCATATTTTTATGCATATCATTAACTATAAGTATTCAAATTTACAGAATGGACTGATTATGATACTAAACGGTAGTATAGTAATAGATAGTATGTCATGTCAGTTAACAACATTATGTTTTTAAACTATGGAAGCACTAATAAAGGTTGCTATCAGAGGCATCACTGTGTGTCATGAATCTCATGAATCCTATGTGCTTTGGATCTCAGTTAAGACATGATTCTATGTCAGGAATTGCACACACCCATGAAATGATTGCTAACTACCCCTAATTTAATATTATTCCAATAATTGCATTTTCATGACCTGCCAGCTATATTTCTTTCTCCCACTTAAGCGTTCAGCCACATACTGTTGTAATGGGTAACATTTCAACTCAAGCAGTAGGAGCAGGATGATGTCTGATGTAGGGGGCGCTCTCATTAAGGCCAGGCCAATCTCATTAGTATGTGAGCAGCTAAAGACCTATGATAAGAGAGACATGAATCACATCAAAGCCATATGGGCACAAATTCACTTAACATTCCTTGCCATGCTTGCACTTTAAATCAATACCTGGATCCTGATCTTTTTTTTCAAAACCCAAAGAAACCCCTGAAAGCCTCTCACTAAAGAAATACAATAACCCTGCTGCTTAGTGATGGTAAACACCCATCTCTGTTGATGGTCTTCGGCATCTTTTTTTGTTTGTGTAATTTATATTTCTTTGTATTTGTCATGAACCTTCATGAGGACACATTTGCATTGAAATGATATTGGCAGCTAACCCTTGACAGCTGGACTCATTGTCAAGACAACTCCCTGTTTGGGAGCTGTAATACTTCCTGTTTGCTCAGAATAATTTTGAGACAGAATTAGACAGACTCCCTCAAGCTAGATACACCAGAGCTGACTTTAAATGAGACCAGGCTTTGTTCATCCTTGAGCCGATCAAAATGCTAGTCCACCATACAGAGACAGCCCTGGTCTACCTGTCCCTCTCTCTCATCAGATCTGACTTGCTGCATAACTTTTTGTGGTTATCAACTGAAACCATTTGTTTTCATCAATACTTTACTGCTTGTTTAGGTGCCCCAGGCTACCAGACAGGGCTTTATCTGACATGGGTAAACACCAGTCAATGTCTAATCAAACCTACAAAGAACAACAATCTAGAATTGCACTTGATCAAGGAGAAACAAATCATCCTATGCTCAGTTTGCAATTGAAGATATTTCATACATTATGGTATCTGACCCGGATACCTTGACAATCTGCAGAAGCTCTCTCAGACATGTTGAATGCATAATGCATTTGTCATGTGGGTGATCTGTGAGTATACAGTGTCTAAAATGTCTCTGTTCCTTTTTCAAACCCTTTCACCATCATACATCAATAGACGCAGACAGAGAATGACAGTCTGTCGCATCCTTTCTGTCAGCTGTGGGAGGCAGGGAAATGTGTGTCTCTCAGGACGTGGGTTGGTATGTTCTGACAGCATGAGACACAAAGCAGGTTTGTCTGCTTGACATGGGCCCACAAAGGCTGTCTTACCTTGGGGCCCTTCAGTAAACAGTCCCCTCTGTTGTCATCCCAGCCAACAGGACCTCTCTTCCTGCTCTCCCTTTTCTCTCTGCCTGTCAGGTTAGAACAGCTTTAAATTACTGATACACCCACAATGATGTGGTCTCCCACACTATACAGTACTCTCCTTCTTCTGTTTACTCTGAGATGCTTCATTATGGTGACTCCCACTAAGGAAATGTCTGAACAGAAACATCCCCCATGCCTAGAATCTGACTCATGACTAATACATTCATTATTCGCCAGTTGTTGAGGCATCGGTGTTTGAAGGGAGGATAGATACAGTAGATGGAAAGTTAGATACAGTAGATAGATAGATAGATAGATAGATAGATAGATAGATAGTTTATTTTAATGTCACTCCACAATAATGCAGCAATTGAACAATACAAAAATACAGATTTAAAAATCACATTGTGGACTACTCCGAAAGAGTGACATTGTAATATAAATACATAATCTATACGTCATTTGTATCAACACACACTATAATACAATAGATCATCTATACACATGTATGCAAGAAACTAAAACAAATGACAATACATAAAACTATAAACTCATATGTAGGCATTTAGAAACATCTATGTTGCAGAAGAAGATAGAAGGCTTTGGAAGAGGCATTTGCATATTTGTTTTACCAGATAACATTTCACACACTTGATTATTATCATAAAGACCATTAAATTCCTATTTTGGCTTTGAAGAAATAGATCATTGCTAATGTCATTGTATAACCCACAGTTAAGTAGAGCATGAGTTTCAGTTTCAATGGAAACATTATTACAAAAAATACAGAGACGTTTATCTACAGGAGTGTCTGTATATCTACTGTACCTGTTTCGATAGCAAGAGGGGCCACACCACATCTAAATTTAGCAAAAGAGCATTGATATTGATATTGATGCTATAAAACATTACGTACATATGATTTTGTCTCAAAAGTGCTTTTGAAAAGGTGTGTAATTTGTTACCTTCAGGTTTATTTTTCAGTTGATACCACTTTTGTTCTTCACTCTCTGAAAGTGCTATTTCAAAGGCCTTTAGGCTTTGACATGGTACAGTATATACCATTTTTTATTTGGAGTTGCAAAGCCACTAGTCCATAAAAATACAGGCGTTCATTTGGCATGCTGCATAATCTTTTAAGCCAGTTTTTTAAAATGCATAGCCACTGGAGATGCCAAAAGGTTTTCCAGCCCATGTCAACTTTTGAATTGCAGCATTTGGTGTGTATTTAATCTGCAGGCACCGTCAAAGACAGAGTTAACACATGAATAATTTCTGCACCTCCATACTGCTGCAGCATAAGTTATGATAGGTAGCACTAGTCAATCAAACTGTAGTGAAACATGAAAACGGTAGGCTACCTATGGCTTTACACTGTGTAATAATCGCACCAAGGGCATGACATGGTTAGCTATGTACTTAACAGACACATTATAATCCAAATTTTCATTAATAATCAACCTCAGGTATTCACTGACTACATACTGTATAATGTGGCAGGACCACAGATGAATTTACAGGGTGTTCTTGCCAATGATGAAGTGTACAACCTTTGTTTTGTCTACATTAATATTACATTTTCCATAGTTCACCATTTAAAAAACATATTAAACATTTCTTATAGCTCATCTTCAGTTTCAAAAACCAATACAATGTCATCTGCATTTAAAGAACAGACACTTTTTCATTGTTTACACAGACACCTTTTCCTAGTGCTTTGATGGCCAGTGTGATATCATTAAGGTACACAGAATAGGTGATAAAACGCAACCCTGCTTCACTCCAATGTCAACAGTGAACCAATCAGTTAGGCAACCATTGACTCAGACACAACATTTCACATCATCATACATGGAGAAAGGCAATTCATGATGTTACCATTTAGAACAATTGTCTCCAGCATGTCCCATAGCATAGAGTATTTCTGTGAATGTGGTCATTGTATCACATAAAACAGTATGTGCAGAGTCCACTGTATGCTGGTTAGCAACTGTGACCTCCAGCTGGGCTATAAACAGTCATTCAATGCTGCTTCACATATGTCACTTGTCATGACATTTTCAGGAATACTGGACACATTCCACATGTCCCGCTGGTCAGTGGGATGGCGGGACATTAATGCTGGTACTGAGAGCGCCATGAAGCATGTGAGACACGAGTGGTCTGGGATCACTCTTGTTAGATCAATGGCAGACACACAGCATGCCTAGGTAAATAGTAAGTCAAAGTCACTGAACCAATCTAAGTTTTCATGAGGGACCAGTATGTAATCCATGACAGATAGCCTCTTTGATGATACACATGTATCAGGAACAGGATGAGAGCTTGTCGTGAGAATTGTGTGAATAATCCACCATGTTCCGTCCAATTGAATCCATCCCTTCAATATAGTCCTGGGCATCAGCACAGCGGCAATTAAAGTCACCCAATATGAGAAAAGGGCCAAGCTCCTGATATCTGTATACCAGTGGAGGCTTGTGTAGGTAGAAATTGGAGGACAGGCTCATTGTAATGCATGGAACAGAATGAGGAATGGTATCCTCTTTCCATTCCATGCATTACAATGAGCCTGTCCTCTGATTCTACCTCCACCAGCCTCCACTGCTCTATACATTCTCAGAAAAAGTTGGTGCATCAACATGCCTAAAGGAGTTGCCTTGGGGTAGACAGCAAGCTGCCACAGTAAAGCCGTGATTTTACTGGAGATGTTTAGCTGTTAGTTTAATCCATAGGATGCCCTCCACTGAGTCATCAATAATATTACAATGATAATCCGTGCAAAGTTGGTCTCCCTCAAAAGGCCTACGCCCCCTGATCCAGTACATGCACAGAGGTGAAAACTAGTCCTGTTCTGTCTAAACCAGGTATAACCTGGACAGGTTGCCACTTGGGAGTCAGTCAAACTAGTTTCTGCCACTCCAACTATATCCAGGCCAAGATGCTGTAAAGAAAGAGAATGGGTCTTACTATTGTCTGATGAAATGTCTATCTTCCAGCTCTGTACATTCCAAAACCCACTTGAGACTTAATGCAGGCTCTGCTCCTAGACTTCAAAACCAGCCCTCCCCTGACAGTGATTTTATCTGTGCCTATTTCCTTAAGGATGGCTTTGAAACTAGACTCAATAGCTCACTGCTGGTGAGGGATGTCATGATTAATGTATGACCTCTTATATACTCTATCTTGGTTTTTAGTAGCGTTGCCTTTTTGTCCATAACCACTTTCTTGTATTAACTACAGCTGCATTTGGCGATTATAACTCCTGGTCTATCGTTGTGTGATTGTTTCCTTTCTGCTGTCACACACACTATGTCCTTAATTTTCAACCCATCTTTAATGATTGCTCACAGAGTTCAGAATGACTTCATTTTCTTTGTAGATATGTTCATGACTTCATTTAATGACCACAGCAATGCAAAGCCATATTTCAGACTGACAGATACAGATACATACTCAGCTTTGTCTCAACATATGACACAGGGGAGGATAGAGAACATTCTCCATTCACAGGCCCGTCACTATGTGCACCTGCACACGATAGTAGTAACTGGCTAAGTGTGTGTGCATGCACATATCAGGCAATAGCACCCAGCAGAGGGCTACAAAAAGAAGATTGCTTTGCTAGGGGGTAGATTGATGGTGGGGTAGGGCGTATAACCAAGACCTGCAACCCGAACATCACAATTCGGCTTTGGGACAAAAACATGTTTTTGTAAATGCTTTTAGTGTTTTTGTTTGCTAATTCTTGCTGCTAATGCTAATCTTTGCTAATGCCTTCCCCTGACATCTTTCCCTTACCCTAGGTTAATGCCTAACCCTAACCCTAACCCTGACCCTAAGTGATACTGCCTAACTGCCACATAAGTCAAAGTACTATGTAATTGCTTCTTTTTTTGTTGTTGTGGCAGCAATAACTAGTAGTAGTGCTTCTTGGAAAGTGAAACGAGTATATTTCACACTAGAGTAATGTGCAGATGAGCACCTTAAGGTGGCCTTGACATGCCTGCATATACTACATATGAACAGTCTCTAATCTAACTTATTGGAATAAACAGTGTCATCTCTTAAGTTTACAGAGATCTGCCTAAACTCCTACCCCAGACAGTAACTGTACTCTAGGTTCTCTCAATTGTCTATTTCAAAATCTGTTTGTTGTGGGCAACTGAGTGTAACTGGGTTGTTCCAGCTTGAAGAAAAACATTACTGTAATATCACCTCCAATGCTCAAATTGATTTTCATACAGGAGAGGCATCTACAAAACTTCAATTCCCCCCAAAATCACACCTTTTAAATTCTCAAAAGCCTAGTATGCACCTTGCCACTAGAGGTATAAATAAAAAAATAAAGCTTGTAATTCGATTACCAGCAGGTCTCCTTAGAGCTCCCCTGCCTCCTGCAAGCAAAAGAGATTGCAGACCATAGGCAGCAACCCTGTTGGAGATCTTCACTCCTGGACCATACCCTGGGCCTTTGATAGAAGAGTGAATCGATCATTCTAATGAGGGCAAGATTCATGAGTACTCTCTTCATGGCATGACATGCAAACTTTGGTTCTGCTCAATGGAAGAGAATCTAAACCTGCAGTAAAACTGCTTGAGCATGACATTTGTCATGAAGCAGCATACACTTCTCTATGTACAGTAAGTCTTGAGGATTTTTTTAGCAGATATGATTGGGTCTTGCTTTCAGTCTTGAACTTCAACCTCATATCTGTGAAGGCCTCCAGAATGTACGCTGGTCACTTATAGGACATGTGTGCCTGCACATGATAGTAAGTACCGGCTAAAAATGTGTGCATTCGCGTATCAGGCATCTGGCAGCCGGCAGGAAGCTACAAAAGGAAGAATGCTTTGTAAGGAGGTAGGTTGGGGGTAAAAACCAAGACCTGCAACCTGAGCATCGCAGGTTCGAGTTCACTTTGAGGCAATTTTGACCAATGCTTTTAGTTTACTAATACCCTTACTTTAACCTATTCAAAGTTAATGTCTTATACTGCCTAACCGCTATCAAAGTCAAAATACTAAGTAGTTTAGTTGCTTAGGCAGATGAGTGCTTTGTTGTATTTTAATGTTTTACATTGTGCTTAGTGGACACGTGAAGATTTCACACTATAGTAACATGCATATGTTCATGCTATTGTAGCCTTGTACTATCGTTTCTCCCTGCATATTTTGCTAGGAGACTGTGTTGCCAGAATATCACAGTGTGCCATTGGTGCACAGTGCATTTAAAGACTGTCATTAACCTGACAGTGATCAACGTCTTCATTAATGTTGCTGAATGGCTCCATATTTTAGGAATTTTCAGAGCATGCAGACTGTGTGCAGATCCATCTGCTGAGTAATCGATTAGAGATGTCAAGCCATAAAGCAAAGTCGTTTTTTAACTTCCAAAAGACGGCCATGAGAAATCAAATGACACTTTCTGAATGTTTCTTAGAGAAGGCATCTGCTTGGTGCCACTAAAAGGGGAATACAAGGCATCTGTGGGACTGGAGATAGGGAATGGGCTTGGCTGTTTGAGAAGCAGACAGATGTCACTGCATCAGCCGTTACACTTTTCTCATAATTTAACTCAGGCAGATGTTTAGTGTTATCCAAACAGCTGTTCAGTGCCCACACACATACAGAACAGAACAGAACAGAACAGAACAGAACAGAACAGAACAGAACAGAACAGAACAGAACAGAACAGAACAGAACACTTAAGGCCCTTACCACAATGGTGTACAATGTATTCTAACGTATTCTTCCATTTCATGAACTGAGTGTTCATCAGTTGCAATTTAGAGAAGTCCAAAAAAACATTACTTTTCCTTTAAATATTACTCTTAAACTACTTACAGGATAGCCTAGAATGAGATTGTTAGTTATTCTTACCTCTGTATATTCTTATAGTCATTGCCAATGACAAATGTAGTGATGCAATTTTCTCTAAAAGCTGAAATTGAATTTCAGACAAGCTTATAAATCATGTAGAGACTGCCATATTAGTCTGACTAATGAGACTTACAGGTGAATTAGTGTGTGTTATGTGTCTGTATCTCTAACACTGGAGAAGTATGTGTCTCTGCACGGAAGCTCTATTTTCTTTTCCTTTATGATTCCAGGGAATGCTTTATTACATGTCATAACCTTTACGATCCTCCATGGGATACCATCATATTTCACCTTGAAAACCTGGTCCAGCTCTCATCACTAGCCATGCAATGAATGGGAATTTGTATTTGTTGCATGAAAGGAGGCAGACCTTGTGTTTTTTCTTCCCTTGAGTCAGTCAGAAGCATTTTGAATGGGGCCGATGTCTACCCCCACAAGTTAAAAAGTCTCTAGAATTGATTTTCTCTTTGTAAGTGCACTACATACACGCACACTGAAACCATTACTTTTTCTCAACAGACACATACAGAGCTGCCCCAATACCGACAGAGACCCAGAGGTAATTTACATCATACCAATTTCTTCCTGGTCTTGCTTAATGCTATTCAGAAGTTACAGAGTCTAAGGCATAATAAGTTCATAATCATCTTTAAGGGTATAGGTTTGACCAGTAGAACTCTCAGGTCAGATTCAGATGGGCTTAGCTCCGAGTGAGTCATGATGTATCAATAAGTGATTACTAGGTCGTTGTGTGCCAACCCTCACTAAGTCAGACAGAACAAGGTCATTTTGAGCCATCCCCTGCATTATGTTTCAGTAATGACTTCAGCCACAACGTTGGGTTACTTGTAACAGAATTAGGTAGCAACCAAGAAATTCATGGAGACTACTGTATATGGAACAATGTAATAACAGTTTAATTATTAACAAGTGGGACTGTAAAAGTAACTTTTCAATTCTAGTACTTTATGTCAATTTTAAATTGATGGGATTTGGATTATTCAATCTTCACTGTTTACCTCAACAACATATTCAGAAAACATTGGAGTGCCCTACAGTACTTCAGTGACATACTGTAGGTTGTGGCAAATATTGGGACTGTAACCAATTTTTGAAGGTCACATTGGCCCTAATGGTTAGTTAGAGATGTCATTACAACCATGTTGTCACAGGGGCATAATCTGGGTACAAAAAAACCACTCACTACATATACTGATTGGGAGCACCTTGTAAAATGGAAAAAATACCCATCTTTCACTGCACAGCTCTTCTCTGCATCACACTCTACTGTCTGCTGTCGCTCTACGGCCTCCTGGTTGTGCTGGCTCATGATCTGAAGCTGTGAACAGCTGTGGTTGAGTTGAGAGGCTGAGAGAGCACATAACTCTCCCATTCTCACTGGCACCATGAGTGACTGATAAAAGGCTTTTCTGACTGTGAAGAGCACAGGCCACCGCGTCTAACCATCCCCTCCCGGAGGAGTCACAGCCATTTTGAACTGAGCCACAGACCCATCATCAGTGTCACATTACATTTTCCTCCAGACTTCAACTTAGGTCATATTTTCAATGGAACCATTAAGCAGTCCCAAGTTCTGGGTCATCCTAACTCCCAAGAATTTTGACTTTTGAACAAAATACACACATTTACCAAACATTTTCTATTCAATCACTTGGATAATATCTCTATATTATTATGATCAGCTAGTGGTCTCCTGTTTATCTCTTTGGATCTCTCTCAAGAAATAGCTTACGTTAGCCTCACATTTCTTCAAGTTTGTGATATGCCATGATAATCTGCAATCAAGTCTGTAATTGAATATATTTATTCATAGGCATATACTGTACACACTTCTAGAAATTACCCATAGTCAGGCACATTATGGAACATGCAGTTGCTTCATAATGGGGTACTCCTTAAAGGGGCAATCTGGGATTCAAACAATAAAAAAGCTGTCACCCTGCCACCTTTTCGGATGTGGCTGGAGAAATGTAACCATTCTCAAATTCACAGACGGACCTATGGATGCAAGGACTGACCATCCATGAGATCAAAATGATAGTTTTAACCATGCTTTGAAGCTATACAGTGTTTGTTTAGATTGCCCCTTTAAACTTCAAAATAATATTAGACCCTTATAGTTTGCCTTTATTAGGATACTGATTATAATGCAAGCAATGGCCTGCTGCCAACAGTCTCTTGATGAGGCCTGAGCAATAACACAATGCAGCTCAATGCTCCACAATGCCTTTCTCAATGCCAGCATGTCTAATGGATAGGCTTGATCAGCAGCATTATTGATCTATCTATGTCTGGGACTACACATGGAAGACGCTCTACATTACATGATGGTTCAATTGTCTATGAAAGAGTAACAAAGAAAGGGAATTGATACATACCGTATCCTGTACATCCTTCAAAGGTATTTGAAATCAGACTCCGTTATTTAACAGATTGAAAACAGATACTGGGTCATTTTGGTCTGAGAGGATAAGAAGGCAGAAACAAAAATGAGGGCATAGGAGGTGAGATTTCAAGTTGTTGTGCTTGGGTGTGGATTTCGTTTGGGTGTAATAATAAACTTGTCTCTCCTTCCACTTCTTGAATTCAGCAGTCAAACTTTCACTGGCACTGCCATCCTCTATAAATTAAATATATTTGACCTTGAGTCATGATTTATCAAAATAGAGGAATCTGCGTATTAAGAAAGCATCCCTCACAATGTCATCCAGAAAACATCTCATCCAAAGTTCCAGGAAAAAAACTCCAGGATATCTGTCAACAAAGCAGTTCACAGCTTTCCATCTCCTCTAAACTTCTACCTTTGATAGAGACATAAGCCTGACTGCAACACCAGCATTCTGTCATTCAGCGACACACCATTATCCCCCTACACTCTTTCCTTGACTCCCTTACACTTTAATCATTTATAAATTTCCCCTGTGGTCTCTTGGAAGGCATCATGGTCTGAATTTAAAGAGCAGAGATCAGAGGAGTGGAGTGACACTAGCTCATATGAGAAAGCATAGAGAATGGGTTGCTCTCATCTCAGCAATCAACCAAAAACTACAACCATGGAGATGTCTATGTAGTAGTGTTCAGTGTATGTAGCAGTGGTGCATCAGTGGTCGGGGGTATCTATATTGTAAACAAAATGCTGCAGGTTAAAAACCTCAGCCATTGTGTCGGGATGAGGTTACTATAGGTCACTACGTTTTACACTGTGTGTGTCCACACGAGTGTAAAAATAATTACTTAAGTGAAAACTCAAACAACTCAAACAGTCCTGTCCTATCGTAGAGATCTGACGAATAAGTAGTAGTTTTAAATCCCTCAGTGATGCAGAATAGAAAAGGAGAATGTCATTAATATCTTTAGCGTGGCTGCATTGATGACTGCACAGATTACTGTATGTCCCTCATCTATCTTCCATGGTCATGCATGGAAGATTGCCTCTTTTCTGGAGATTCCACGAATTTCGAGTAAACCGTGTGTAATTCTGGTAATGTTGGGAGAGGGTTAGCTGTGGGTTAACCGTTACCCTGTCTGAATTTCTCCTCGATGATTAGAAGCCTCATATCAGACATCAACAGCAGGCGAGGGACGCACTGATGGGAATGAGGTCAAGTCAACCTGCATTGATTTTCATCCCAGCTTGGACATTCTGATATAGCTCCTTGACCATAGAAAACAGCAATGCAATTGCATTTTGCCCCCCAATCATCATATGTGTCAATGTTTTATTCATGGTTTTCCATGCTTGAATACCAATAGGCTGATAAAGATGAGGGCCTGTATGCATTTCATATGAGACTCTTTGTGGAGCTATTTTCTGACTCACTGTGCATGATAGAACATCATGAAATGTATAGCACCACTACCCCTCAGTTATGTTTGCCAACAATTTGTGTAGTGTACTGTATAGGATGGTGGTAGATGGGGCTATCTGCCTGCAAGCGTCACTGGCCTGTACCAGGCTTGATTGTAGAGGGGTCTTCAGATAATATGTATGTACACAGAGTGCGTGTCCCACAGTAATCTTGGCCACAATATAACCATAAGTGGGCCGATCTGGTTGCAGTACAGTTGCCAGATCTTGACCACAATTTGATTAGCAAAGGGCCAGATCTGGTTGTTATAACTAAGTCAAATCTGATTGCCATAATTACATCAGGCCTTTGGCACAAATAAGCAAAGCCTGGGCCAGACCTAAGCGCAATCATCACCATGAAAAGGCCACATCTTGATGTGGCCCAGTAACCACTTGGAATGATGGCCCAGAAATGGGCCAGTTACGGTTTCCAAATCTAAGCCTTAAGCAACCAGACCTGGCCAAATGTATGGGCTGTTTTATCAAGTGACACCTGAGTCACATCCACATACTGGCCAAAGTCTGGCCTTTTCATGGCAAAGATAAGGCTCCGGAATGGTAGGCAGTGCTGGCCCACTTCTGGCCCAGGGAACAAAGTTGTACCTGGGCCACACTCACATGGCGGCCAAGGTCTAGCCTTTTCATGGCAAAGATGAAGCTCACAAACGGCAAAGAGATCCGCCCACTTCTTCGCCCGGGGAACAAAGTTGTACCTGGGTCACATCTGGATGCCAATAAAAACAGACGTAGGCCAGATCAAGGCCAACATTTACAAACTACTACTGCAATAATGTTTACATATTGTGCATCTCTAAAAATAAATCTTACTCAGATTGTCAACACATTGTGTTGGTATTGCCTTTTGATAAGCCCTTACGCACAGTAAGTGAATCAGCGATGCAGAACAGTGACTGTATGGGTTGTTGGGCAGGAGAACACAGACGTTTCTAGAAGCTATAAAAGCCTTTTGTGACACTCCAAAACATAATTAGTCACAATGAGGCTCTTGTTCCTAATTCAATTTACAAGCAGCAAATATGATTGGAAAGTTGATTCTAGTCAGACAAATCCCCTCTTCTATTGTTTTCCTGATGTAATTGAGTCACAGATGACTACCTGTCCTCCTCCAGGCAGTCAGATGCTATTACCCTGCCATTGGGTCTGAAAGAGGAACACATTTCCCACCACTGCCAGTTAAATGCTTATCCAGAACATTTATTTCGTGTCATATTGCTTCAAGGCTTTGTTGACATACTATATTACTATATATTATATTATTATATTATACAGAAATACTGTATAATATAATAATAATATATATGTGTCAATTATTTAACTAAAGAACAAGTTTCCTCTTAGAAGAAGTTTTAAAGTGTGTATTTATCTTATTAGAGCACACCTTGGCCAGTGCCTACTGCCACTGCATGTCCAGTATAAATACAGAGGATACCGGGTGAGTAACTGTTAATGTTATCCTACAAATCTGATTGAGGTAGCTAACATCTTATAGAAAGTCTGAGTCAGTGGGATGCCAATCCTATCAGGGAGAGCACTGGGCTTATCAGAGAATATGAATGATGTGGCACAGTATGATGTATCTCCCGCTGTTCTCGGAGGAGGTGGAGTTAAATATTTCATTGCTCATGGGGATTTTCAGCGAAGGGTTTGTCTGTAGGAGCCCATCACATGCTCAGAGCTGTTAGCATATCTGTCAGTTGTGCAGTTCTTGTAGTCCAGGCTTTTCTTTTACAAGCCAACTGCAAACCCATGATGATGATGCATACAGTATGCATTGATTTAACTACAGTATACTGTACCAGAGGAATCCTATGCTATATAAAACTAATGGCTTGATGTAGCAACAACATAGCAGGTAGACATGATTGAAGCTGTTGCTTTTGTCTGAATTAGGTTTGGGTAAAGTTATGATGAAGTAAGGTAAGGTAAGGCTGACAGGGTAATGTTTACAATCAATCTTTTTCACACACAAACAAAACAATGTTGCCTGTCCATTTGTCAGCTGTACACCAGTACAGGAGTATTGAGATGATTTTAAAGGATGTCTTACATCAACCTGAGTAAGTTTTGTTTTCACCCCTTGGTGGATTAACTTTTCATACGGCCAACTGTTATTGATGACACCTGCACTTCCTTCAGTCTCACATCATTACAGCAGCTTCTTTTTTAGCTCATACCTAATATAACCATGTCAGCTAGGCCATTTTAGTCTTAATATTAATCTCACAAGGTGCCAGAAAGGGCTGGGTATGTTTCTCCTGCCAGTGTATTGAATGATGTAGCACTACTACATTCAATGTTTTGTGAAAAAAAAGGAAAAATAAAAATAAGCTTACAACAACATTTCTTGTGTGGTTCCAGAGAGATTCATAAATTAGTTGCTGATAAATAGCATAGTGTGGTGTATTCAAACAAACCCTAGTTTATTTGTAATCCCTTTCTATATTCTCATCTATTTTTTGTCCTTTACATAATTGCAGTGCTATGTATGGGAGCCTGTGAATACACAATACCAGCTAGCACGGCCCTCTCTGTGGGAGGCTACCAGGGGATGTTAAATATTAATTCATCCCTTTAAAGGCTGGGGACAAAAGGAAACTACTGCAATAAAAGGTAACCCCAGAAAACTGAAAACAAATAGAAGTGGACATATTTATTTCAACAATCTCTCAAAAAATCTCTCTGTTGTTTTGGTTTTTGTGGTCCCTCCATTTAAATGACACTATTTAGATTGTCAAGTCAAGTATTATTATCCTTAAGAGGGGAATTTGTTCGGCTAACAACATCCACTTATAAAAACACAATAGACATTTGAGAGACAAACATTCAACAAGAGAAGTAAAACACAGTAAAACACATCTTAATTAACAATCACCTATAGGCTAAATCACCATAAAGTGCATTGTCACAGATCACAGATAAAAACAGCTGTAGCCTTCTATCGGCTTAAGTGTTCATTGTAGAACCTAATTGCCTCTGTAATAAAGGAGCCCTCAAAATGCTTAGTGCGTGTTTTATACCTCCATAGACTCTTATGAATAGGGTGCCTGTTATCCTCGACTACTGTATTTGCTTTATTTTAGTGCCCATCAGTTTGGACTGTAACTCTGCCACGGACCGTTGGCTGATGCCGATTATGTTACTGGCATATCTAACTGCTCTATCTAATTTGTGTTGGTCCTGAGTGTGCGTACAATATTTCCAAACACACATATGAGGCAAAAGGAGAGAATACTCTGTACAACACATCAAAGTCTGGCCAACATTAAAAGACTTGACTTGTCGCATAAAATGGAAAGTTTTTTTTCATCTTTCTGAACTTAGTTGCAGCGCATATTTCAACTTGTCATCTATTTCAAAAACAACGTGTATATATGAGGATACCCTAACAATAACAGACTCTTTCACAGATGGGAGGGAAACCTTTTCATGCCTTTCATACCATGACCTGTGGGGAGGGCATAGAAGATAACAAACAGTACAGTATGTAGGATAAGGGTATTACAAAGTAAGATGTATATGGATCTAGATCAGACCAATAAATAGTGTCCAGAGGCAGGGAGGAGACAGATGCATTAGTTTAATCCACTTTCATAAAGGCTGAGAGGCTGGCAGTGCCAACAGCTGCTTGGCCCACAATAGGATTCCCCTTTAGGAATCTTGGGATGAATATGGAGAAATAAAAGGCTTGGCTTCAGGCAAACAGTGATAGGCTTCAACTCTATTCCAACAATTGGACATTAAGAATTCTAAAAAGGTCAACATAATGTATATAAAAGGAGAATAATGACATGGTAAAGATATGATTGGGTGTAACATTCATACTGTACTGTATCGACCTAATGTGTCCTAAATTAATACTTTGAGTGATACAGAATCACTGACCTGGAAAAAGATTTATGGCACGAAGCAGCACAGAAAATGTATTAATCAATGCACAGAAAATGTATTAATCAATGCATTCCCCTCAAACATAGGCAAAAAGCAATCAACCATTTTCTTCTGTCAATCAATTTGAGTTTGTCTGTGGGATAGCAGATGTCCGAAAAAAAAGGAATGTCCTTGGTTCTACATTGTGATTGATGAGGAGACCTCAGCGAAAGTAAATATGTGTCTTTGAGTGTGAGTGCCTCAGCCTCCATAAATCTGTTGAGGGTGAGGGTTGGATGCATGCACAGGGGTGGAATAACATTTACACATCCATAGTTAGGGGCTAGACTTCTCTGATTCAGTGTGTATCCAAGAGTGGAGCAAAAACACATTGATCAAACAGATCTGTTCATGGGCTTGAATGTCCATCCTAGACCACAGTGATATATCTCATATGTCATGTGATGCTATTTGTTCTTTATTTACTATCCTTCCAGACCATTTTGTGTGTGGCTGGCTCTCCATACAGGTAGATGATGACTACCCAATAGCCACACTAACTCTGCTAGTGTCAAAGAGGTTTGAAACAGAGAGACTCAACAAGCAATTACTGCAGGCCAAGCAGACTGACGTCAATGGGAGAGTGACAAATTAGCTCCATAGATATTTGCAGGGAATAATCACTTGTTGAGTCTTTTGGTTTCAAACCTCTTTGGCATTAGCATGCACTAGCCTCCCTGGAGCTGGACATTTGGCTAATCGGGACAGGTGGCCTTTTCAGTTTGTATTGCTCTTGTATATTTTGGAAACTAATGCCATTCATTGACTGAAACCCGGTTGAACAAGTCAGATGAGCAGCTGACAAGATTTGCTTGGCAGATGTGTTCAGCAAATTTGGGCACAATCGAGCAGATTGAGGCCTTTTCACCGTGCAGATGGATGTGCATAGAGAGAACAGGAAATTATACAGCATCACAAATGCAGTAAACCCCATTTTGCAAACAACATCCTGTTTGGATTCTGCCCAGCTATGAACAAGTTTAGGCTTGTTTGTATGTAAAAAGTTTTTTTTTTTCATACAGAGAGGCTACACTATTCCTCTCTCACCCCCTCTCTTTAGGCCAGTCCTGTGTACAAACCTCAATAATAACAGAGAAACACGTCAAACAAAGGTCTTTAAAACCACAAAAATTTAGCTATTTTTCTTTTCCCACAGTAGTGTATTGTTAATAATAGGACCCTGGTAGGGGACATAGTGAGAATGTCCAAGGAGGCTACATTACAATTACAGATACAGAGAATAAAAAGGACAATCTGATCATTTACTTTTACAATTAAACACAAATGTTATCCAGCAGGTATCATCTGTTAGCGATAGCAAGTGTAACGCTACAATTTGTGTTTCATATCCACTCGTACCCCTAACATATGTATCTGGATTTCATATGCAAATGAGGTGAACAGATGTTTCTGAATCCCACGTCTTGGTTGATAAGTTATTGAATTATAGCTGTGTTTAGAGGGAGAGTACAGTGCACTAAAAAGGCATCTTCAGGGAGCATGGATATAAACTGATGTAGATTTCAAGACAACATTTTAATCACATCGATGTCTCTTCAAATGCTGTTTCACCATGATTTATAGATTGCTGTACAACTTTAATATATTGGGCTAAATTTGTGAAGAGCAGGAATTGGATACTTTTACATTTTTATGGCAGTTAGTAGTCAAGCATTTATAAATTACCTAGATAAAAAGCTCTCCGCATCCAGTAAACACATTTCCTTAACATGATCATTTACTGCAATTTGAAACAGGAAATATGAAATACCATTCTCATCCATTCACTTACTTCCATATTGCACATTTGTTTAACGAGTTTCACAATGCTAACTGTTTCAGTTTGCATTATTGCCATAAATCTCCTTGTGCCTTGATGACATTCTCCTGCACAAGGCTAATGTACCATATCAAGTGATAGCCAGGTGAAGTGTGTGCTAGCTTAAACGTTTTTTTCAAAACAGGGTGCTTTGCTCTTCTGTGAGCAGATGAGTCTGTTTGAGGAATAATGGAAAAACAGAATATATGAGTGAAACTGCTCAATATGCTGATGGTGAATGGTGAAAGAATATCAGTTGTTTCTAAATATCAGATATGTGATTATTAGAAGGATAATGGTATCCAGCAGTTTACACTGGAAAATATTTGCACAGTATGTAACTCTCCATATGTCTCTGTAAGCTACTCTGTTGGCACTATTCCACTAGAGGTCAGGTTCCACTCCAGACCTGTGTTTTTATGGTGTATTGTGTTTCCACCACCCAGGGTAATTCTGATGTCTTGGGGAGGGCAGGGAAGAGCAAACTATCGATGTTGTCAGAAACTTGTTTATATCGCGTTTTTGTAACATAACATGTAGCAGTCCCATAGACTAGCCTAGCCAAACAATGGAAGGGCACACCCTGCTCAAGGCCCAGAAAAGTCCCAAAAATCTCCCCAAGGTCACAGGTCACAATATGACCTTGGGTCCATGGCCCTGGGCTTTTTTTAGACCATACATCAAAGGTGGAAACACAAAAGTATGAGGCTTTGGGCCAAGCACCAGTGCCAAAACAGACAGTGGAAAGCGCCATTTGTGATGCAAACAGTATGCTCCAGTTGATATTTCACAAAGCAATGCAGGTGGTAATTAAGCAACAGTGTTCAGATGGCTGCAAATGGTAAGAGCCATGGGGGAGATGGAATCAAGAAGACATTAAGCAAAACAGCCACAGAGAATGTGTTTGTATGAGTATGAACGTGCCTAAGAGCTTGATCTCAGTATTTATTCAATCTCATATACATATTGTAGAGGGATTTCATATTGTTAAATGAATTCTGGATACAGAACCAGGCAGACTGCCCTTATAAGTACACTACAGTAGATACTTCTCATCATCATTGTACAGTGTTAAATATTTCAAATTGCTAACTACATGGT
This sequence comes from Argentina silus, assembly GCF_951799395.1. Classification (NCBI taxonomy): domain Eukaryota; kingdom Metazoa; phylum Chordata; class Actinopteri; order Argentiniformes; family Argentinidae; genus Argentina; species Argentina silus. Next base: position 14,255,594 of record NC_139666.1, on the reverse strand, counting down.
AACACATGATACGTAGTGGTACTTGTGACAATGAAACTCAAAGACTCCAGTGTGTGATTAATATGCACTTATTTGGTAATTACCAATTTTACAAAATACCTTTTAAGTGAATACCTTGTAAATAGTGGGCCGTAAACTAGAGTTACCCATTAAGTTAGAACATTACCAAGTGGGGTTAAGTAATGAAAAAGAGATTATCTAACCTTTCACTCCATCTGGGATTTAAATATTTATGATGAAAAGGCATGATTTAATCATGGCTCTTAACTTTTATGTTCAGAAGCAAATATAAAACAACTTTTCCCCAATTTGGTTCCGGTAACTTTCATCTATCTTCAAAGCTGTTTCTTGCCTTACAGCTAATTTCTTTGCCCATCCTTTCACTGATATTTTTCAACAACGTGAAATAACCTTCTCGGACAACATTGCACAAAATGTTTGAGGTCTTGTCAGAATAGTCTTTTAAAATTCTTATACTTAGGGGGAAAATAATACTTCACTGACAATTTGTTTTCTTTTATGGGCATAATTAGAGTGAATTTAAAGGTTTTAAATGAGCAGAGTTCTAAATAATGTAAGTCAAAGAAGAAATAATGGATTCAATTGTTTTATGACTTCACAGTCCAATGAGCCAAAGGGGATTTTGCATTACATTTTCCAATCCCTTAATACTAACCCTGCATTACTTCCTGAATTGATATGGTTAAGAAAATGTCTTGGTTGTGTACAGTATAACAAGAAGACCCCCATGGCTTTTAAACATCTTTTTTCTCATACATCTTAGATATCACTGAGGGTTGGAATGTACAAAATGGATAGTCCCCCCCCCACCCCGCACCATTACCACCACCACTACTCTTCTCGTCTCCCAAAGGTGTTGTTTATATCAATCTATGCCCCACTTTTCCTCTCTCACCCTCCACCCATCACTGCTCTGTCGCACAGCTTTACAGCTGGCCTCTGCATTCATTGAGGTTACACTTGGCTTGAGTGTTGAAATCAATGACTGGAAGTGAATGGACACATTGAAGTCTGACATCACCCGATTCATTCAAATAGTTGTAGCTTGTGTCGCTAATCTGTCAACGGAATGCATACTTCCTCGTCGCTATTTTGGTCTGTCCGCCCACTGAACGTGCTCAGTGTTCGCTCTTGTCTAGAACAACGCAAGAAGAATACGTGAGCAAAAAGCGACCCCTGGACAGCTGTGTGCAGGTCTGTGCTGCCGATTGAACATGTGCACTGTGTTATCAAGACAAGAATCACACGGGAACACGTAGGCCTCTGCCGATTCAACATGCACACTGGGTTACCTAGGTTAATGTTTAGGGATACACAATTCAGCTCAAAAACAACATCTACAATTAGCATTCACTGATTGGACACTAAGTTCAATGTCTTCATGATCCGAGACATACAGTAGTAAACTGTCAATTTGACACCAAATTTGCATGGAAGATATTCATACCCTCTGATACAGTACAGTTTGGAGAGGAGTGTTCCTCTATATCGATGTTGAATTTGCCCATAGAGAGATATGGTTTCAGAGAGTCAAATGGCAGAAGGATAAGTTAAGAAGCCTTGTAGTTTAATGGAGGTCATAAAGAGATAATAATAAGATAATACAAACACACTCTCCACACTACAGAAATAATCTGTCAATTAATGTTTCAATATATTGAATAGGTATTTTAGCTGTTACCATATTGTTACCATAAAGATGTGATGGTTACCAGGGGTCATCATCATTGTGACATGTATCGAGAGCAAGCAAGTCATTGAATCATTGAGATAAATATTGGACAATGAATTTAATACTAGGGAAAAGCTTTTACAGGTGGGAGAATAGAAGGAAGGAGAATACTAAATGGAAAACTAAGGTGTTGATTTATGAGATGTGTATTACACGTGTCTTTGAGATTTCTAATACAGTCATGTGAGCACCAACTGGCTATTATAACCACTTTATCTAGAAAGTGTCGATGCTATGCAGCTTTTACTCTTGCTGAACTGTAAGTTTGATGAATAGTTTTAAAAAGTTGCCCAAAAACAGCCCAGAGCTACATTTAATTCCTCTATCTCAGACCATGGCAGTAGCTTTTCACATTTCAGCATTGTGAATTATTGATACTTCCTTTCAGGTCATTCCATCAGTCTTCTTGCTGGCTACAACAGATTACTGCCTGCCACTAAATGTAACTTTAAAGACTGACACACGTTGCTGTGTTAGACGTACTGTACAGTAAGGTGCAAGTGGAACCCTATATGATCAATGTAAATGATCACTGCACAAAGTTAATCATACATTTGGGCAAACAGTACTTTCTTTGTTTCTCGGGTGGTTGTGTCATGATGGTTTGATGTTATTGAGTTACCAGTGGAGTAGAGGGAAATTAAATGATGAATGCGGACCTGTTTGTAAACGCTGTTTAGTGTAATCAGGATGTGTGAAAGTCTCAGGAAAGAGAGGGAAGTTAGGAAGTGAGGTCTTTTCTCTGAATCCAAATGACAAATTGATCAATAGCAAAATTAGAGGCATTGAGAAAATATGCCTACAATAGAGAGGGAAAGGAAGCTAAAGGCTGCCACTTAGTACGCTGAAGGGCCACAGCCCGCAGAGAACCAAGAAATCCAATTACTTTGGTTAACAAGCTGACCTTCGCACGTATAATGCCAGTGTGTCCCTCAGCTTATTTTCCTGGCAGCTAGCAAGCACTCCAGGGCCTCTGCAAACCTCTAAATATTGTCGTGATTGCACTCAGAAGTAATGTCCATTGAGCACCACTGTTGCTTATAGGAATGCTGATGAAATAGACCAGTCGGAGAGTTGAAGATTTGCCGCTGTGGTCTTATGCCAGGAGGTCATTTCAAGCTCAGATAAAGCATGTGTATGCAAGAGGTGCACTACCATTTGATTGGAAATTGATAAAGACACACCAAAAGTCATTACTCTAACTAGATCTTTTGTGTATGATGTCCTGTATACCATTGTCAGACAATAGGCTAAAAGAATAAAGAATAAACTCCTAAAGAATAAAGAGTAAAATATATTCTGTTTTGGAAGCACTCGGCCAAAGCTTTCAAACTGACAGTGATGAAGATTGTCTTAGCTGACTGATTTGGCAAACAGAGAGTATGTGAATTAATAAATAAAGGGAGTTGATAGATATATGGCAACCTCTGTAAAACAGACCTTCTACACCCTCTCATGATGTGCCAATAATGGCCCCTATTAGCATATTGCATAATTAACACTGCTAGGAAAATTAAAATAAAAAAGGATAACATTCCAGCTTCAACTGTACCAGCTCCTAACCAACAGCTCCAAAGGAAGATTTGCCAAATTCATTCTTTGGATAAACAACAAGGATTATTGAGCTTTTGAGAGTGATGAGGCATTGAAAGCTCCACAGATCTCTTGTTTTAAACACAAGCCAAGTTTCAATAGCACTAATGGAAATAAGATGTAAGCTTGATTTTCCCAGAGGAGGGTCAGTTGAACAAAAGGTTTAGAGAGACACTGGACATTTAACATTGCTCAATGAAAATATTCAAATGCAATGTTGATATGAGGTCAGAAGTAAATTATATCAGTCTATATCAGCTGGATAGCTTATGGTAAGAGCAAGCATAGACAACCCCAAGGAAACATGGAGGAGAACAGTTAAGAAAGGAGATTGGGGACTGTGGCATGTCATGGAATACCATCTCTAAGATTGGTAGCAGCTACGATCTCTCGTTGCAGCCTTATGTTCCACACATGAATGAATAGGAAGTAAGAAGTAAGTACGTATATAGAAGTAAGTATGTACAGTAAGTATGTAAAAATCCTTATTATATCGCTACCCTCTTATTATACAAGATGCTTAAAATATTGCACATGTGAACCTCTAAGCAAAAGTCTAGATGTGATGATACTGATACTGTGGTGAACAACATTAAAAGTGGAACCACACACTTAGTATAAAGGTGTAACATGTAGTTTTGCGTGTTTCTTCCCTCATTGGTGACACTGAAAATCTGAAAATGTATGATATGCTACGTTTTCTAATACTGTGCATATCCACAAAATGTACAAATGGTACGTAAAGGCACTTAGTCTGTACCAAAACAGCACTGTCCAATGAATGTTCTTTACCATGTAATCTCATTCCTTGATAGCTACCGATTTATCATGGCCATTAAACACTATCTTAAAGCTCCAATCGACTTACTGGACCTTTAAGGTGTTTTTCAAGAAGGCTATTCAGTACTGTCCACACAATGATAGCGGAAGGTGCAAGCATCAATAAGTATTTATAGCAAGGCTCACATATTTCTGTCTTCACTTTCAGACACCAACCATATCTGTCTATGGATTTCACAGTATATGGGCATCTTAATGTAAAGAGTTAGCCGACAGGACAGTACAGGAACAGAGGCAGAGGTATTTCAGCACTTGACAGGAATAGCAGCAGTCTGTCAGAAAACCAGGCACCACAGGACTGTTGTGTCACAGTAAAAAAAAAAGATCTGGATTATAGAGAGCCAGTCTTTCAGATTTCACAATGCAGCTCTTACAGATAGAGACAGACAGGAAAAGCTTCATGGCAAGTAGTGTTGTACTAGCTCTTTGACAGGTTGCTCCTTTGGAGAACACTTCATTCTATACTGGCAATGCTTCCATACTCGGCAGGACCAAACTCCCCTGCAGCACACTGATGATTGTATTTCATGGTTAACCCTCTACTTGGCTGTTCACTTTCCATGAGACAAACACATATACTGGTAAGGCATTATACCGTGTTATATGTATGTACTGTATAATGACTTATGATGTCTTAATAATACGTCATAATATGCTATATGTCTGTCTATAAGACTATATTTATTTTCAACAGTTGATGATAATTCAGGGCCATTATGTTATTATGTCCAGTAAGCCAATATCATGTTGTCATACATACTTATACTGTAACCAGTCTTATAGTGTGCTATGCTGTACCATTACCATACTGAGTGAGAATCCCTACCCCAATGGTTACTTTCTGCACATACTATGAATACCATATTATAGGCAGTAGGCACTGTACATCATCATGTTCATGCAATAAAAAACCTGGGCAGTCCGGTTTTGAATGCAAGCTATCATTTCATGGGGATGTAAACATGCAATCAAATGATGTTGCAAAGAATATTGCATTTACAAAATGAGTCCTTTGAGTCCTGTTCAGGTATTCCAATCAGATTGGAAATGATGCATGTGGAATGACAGGGTCGAAAGCAATCGAAGCTTCTATGTGCAAAAGTAATACGACACATTGAATATGATGGTACAGTAAGCAAGAACTTTCCACTGACTCTACATAAACTTGCTCTGGATAAGGATGTATGCTAAATACCTGAGAACACTATTCAATAAGGAGCATAACCCATTTCAGCTGAAGGCTTTAGCTGAACTATACAGCTCTGCAAGTTTAAGTGCTCATTTTGCCATCATTAAAACTGCTCTTACTCCAGTCTGCCATTTTAGAGAATGCAAGGCAATTAGCTCCAAGGCTATACACAGAGGTCAGAGTGAGATATCAGGAATATCTGAGGTTGTCCCAGGGGAGGAGGAAACAGCTCTAAGTAAATATTGTACAGGACAAAATTATTATTCCAATTAGAGGTCAACATCTGGGAGGGACGGAGGGGGAGGCCTTAGAGCATGTTAACACATTAAAAATGGAAATGTCTCAGATAGCAGTGTATCCTTTTGCCTATTGAGGTCCACAATTCCTTACATTAATTCCAGTAGCTTCTCTGTAATTCTGAAAAAAAAAAAAATCCACTCCATTCTCTGCATGTCTGTGAAAGCCTTTATCTCCCCATACGGCTGTTAGCATCTGGGCGTCGTCCATCTCCCCTGTTGCTCATATGCACCTCCATTCTCCCTGACAGACAGATGAGAAGCATGTTCCCTCGTCATACACACACCATCAGTGGGAGAGCAGGAGAGCAGGAGATGCCGGGGAGCAGACAGCCGTCAGACTCCAGCGGTGCATCCCAAGTAACCTCCCTGTCAGCGAGGAGGACAACAGCAATGGCAGAGCTGTCTGTCTGTCTGTCTGCTGCTGCTGCTACTGCTGCTGCAATCAGATGCACCAGGAATTAAACAGCTTCTGTCCTATTAGCATGTAGCTGTGTGTGTGTACATCATCAATCTGAACTCTCAAATACATGCTATCATCTAACAAAAATGGCACTTACAGCTCTCATACCAAAACTTCATACAAGTTTCTTCATTAGCAAGTACAGTGGATTTTCAGGGGAGATGTGCAGTACTATATTCCAAAGCTTGCACGATAAAACAATATCACAATGCAAGATATTTTAATGCCAATGATTGCATACGAGATTTAAATGTCATTGTAGACTGTGAAATGGACAACAACAGCGCTGAAATCACCCCCAAAAGTGACCTGCCCTGTCCATGGCGCTTGCATCAATAGACCTTTCCCCATTTGTTTGAATCACTGTCTTGGGTGATCTTTATTGTCAGTTCATCTGAAACAGAAGGCTGGATTTAGCTAGGAGTTTGTTATGTTAAGGAATTAAGAAAATCATGACAATAATATAATACTTAAATGGGCATAACTTGGCTCAGGTGTACATACATTCATGTCTGCTATTCATCTAATCCCTCTTTATCTTATAAAATCCTACATACAACTAAGCCATTCAAATGTTTACATATACAAAAGATATAGATAGTATTGTAAAGCACCTCATTATTCACAGCCCAATCAGTAGTCTCAGCATGGCTGGATCAGCATCCTGAGGCTGAGTGCTTGGCTTTGCTGTGGCCTTGTGAGCAGGAGCTGCTTGCATGCTGATGGAAACAGACGAAAAAGAGCCCTCCTCTCATCGCAGGCTCATCACCATGGCGCCAGAGGATACAGCGGGCGAGAGGCTGAGAGTTATGGGAGTGAGCAGGGGAGTAAATCTTCCAGACTCACTCACTCTCTCCCAGGCCCAGCCATTCATTTCCATCACCCGGGGAAGTCTGTGTGTGTGTGTGTGTGTGTGTGTGTGTGTGTGTGTGTGTGTGTGTGTGGAGCCAGTGAGGGATTGCCAAGTGAGGGATGAGATGGAAAAAGATGGAGGAAGAAAAATAAACTCCCATTATATATCACAGACTGATAGAGATATGACACATGCAGCACTCTTATAATCTAAGGTGTCATGCTCTGGGATACTGTTTAATGTGAGGATACTCAGCTGGGAAAAGGGTGATTGAAGGAGTTGCTTTTTGCATTGGCTAGTGTATGGGGCAATTGAAATTACTTTCAGTTATGTGCATTTCCATAGTAGACAACTGAAGATCAATCGATGTCTTCCAGCATTGTAGGGTAAAGTGTGTGTTAATATGTATGGGTGGGAGACAAGGTCAAGGTGTGGATTTTAAGTGTAGAGGGGAGGCGATGAAGGACATTACTGTCTCTCCTGATAGGATAACGGTCAGTCAGCCTAAAGACCACTCATCAAAATTGTCAAGAAGGTGTATCAGTGTTGAGGGTTATTGATACCCCTGTACTCCATCTCATGTCATTGCGGTGTGTGTGTGTGTGTGTGTGTGTGTGTGTGTGTCTATGTGTGTGTGTGTATGTGTGTGTGTGTGTGTGTGTGTGTGTGTGTGTGTGTGTGTGTGTAACCAAATTCAGGTAATGTAGTGTCCCAACACTGTAATGATTTGACATTGAGTTAAACCATTCTCGTGCCCAGATGTAAGGAGCATTGGTTGGACCTTCTCTCACATAAATCATCTCAAACTCGGGGGACACTCTCGAAACAAATGCTACCTACTGTAGCAAAGTTCAATTAGTCTGTTACAGAATCTGAACCTGATATAAGCTACCTGATATAGAGTAAGCTACCTGATGAAACCATTGACTATACTGTATTGGTAATGGAATGATAATCGAATAAATGACAAATGTGGCCATAAAGTAGATGGCAGTACCATTACCAGTAGGCATGAAATCTATAAAGGTAAGCTACTTGTTCTCACAATATTTTGTAACTGCCAACCTAATTCTCTATTTATGAGTGATTCAAGTGTGAGTGTTTGTCGCTTAATTACTGCAATGATGAGGACTTTGTGGATACAACAGATACCATAATGAGAAATTAAACATCACGCTGTGTAGATCAATTTACATTTACAGTACATTTGCAGCAGTCAAAATGTGTTTGTCTTACAATGCAAATCTAAATATCTACAGTACGAACATATCTGTCAGTGAATTTGGTTTATCAGTGAAATAGTCTACAGTATGAACTGTTGTTATGCATTCTCTACAACACACCTCATCAGATCATAAACATCGGGAAGTATGATCCAAGGCATTATAGAGAATTAGCATCAAAATCATAAAGGCAGGAGCCTGTTCAGAGATGACATGTGATGTGAGGCTGATCACGGCTTTCATGGTCGCGTTCAAAGCCTTGTGAACACTAAACAATCACTTTTATTACTCTTCAGACTCCTTCCCCTCTTCAGAGGCTCTTCCTCATGGGATTTCCCATCCAGCAACAAGCTTCAGAGAGATCTGTCAAGTAGCCCTCTATAGGAGAATGTCACAGTTGATCTCAGGAAGTGGTACTATAGGAAAAGAGGGGGAAGACAACCAGAGGGTATTCAACCTGAAAAACAGGTTGGAGGACGAGGATGAGTCTCTGGAGGCTGACGTTTCCACATGAACCCTGCCGGGGAGCCAAAACAAAACCAGGGGATTAAAGTTGAGAATCTGGGGTTCACACAGAATGTGCAAAACTTAAGGGGCTTTAGATCTTTGGAGTTTGATATTTTACCAGAATCGACAAATCATACAAGATTAATCCAAATTAAAATTATTTTTTTATGTAATTGTATGATTGCAGTCTTTGTCATTTCCAAAGATGTTTATTATGAAAGTCATAATGGACCATGCATTGAATTGGTTGAGCAATATCAGCCCATTCAAACACAGCAGAGGCACTGAACAGTATAGAAATTGTGAAAAGTCACTGAGTTTGAAAGGTGTTGCCACAACACGCCCCCCCCCCCCCCCTCCACAACACTACCATGTGATAGCAAATAATGTAGGCTGAAATGAGTCACCACCCCAAGGTAGCCCCACCAGCTTACCCATTGGGATAAAAAGGTAATACACTGTCTTCCTTACAATGTGTTGGAGTGGACCGTCAGTGTCACTCCATGGAGAAGAGACAAGAACAGGAACTAAATTGTCATGGGAAAGACATGGCATGTGGTGGAGGGAGGGAGGGAGGGAGGGTGTGAGCAGTAATATGGTGCCTGGCAGGTCCTGCCACAGAGCGAGGCCCCTGGTAATAAGACAAGGAGTCCCCGCCTCTGGGGAGCTGACAGCCTGGTCTAAGTCCATTACTTTAACAACCACAGGCCCTTTTCCATACCACTAGAGGCTGATGAAAGCTGTACATCACATGGATCCTGCTTGCTGGTTGTATGGGTTGTATTGATTCAAATCAGGCTCTTGAAGCCTGGGCCTTCTCCACACTGACAGGTGAGGGGATATATTATTTGGCTTGATTGTGGGATGGTGTATCTCATGTCAAGTTTCTGTACAGTAGACCTGATCTGAAAGAGAAAAGGGTGGACGTGATCAAGGAAAGGGAGGGTATTTTACACTGGACAATGAGTGGATCCAAAGGGGATATTGTTGTGTGGTAGGCCCAGTGAAACAGAGATGTACAGTTCCATTAGAGAAACACAGATCTGATATTTCTAAGCCTATTACCGAACACACCTTCTGGGAGTAAACATTCCACTCTGAAGTGCAGCTATCCACCAGGCAAGTGTGCAGCTGTGTGGTCTTTGTTGACCTTGTGTGTTCTCTTTAAGTGCTTTGTCCCTGTCCCAGGAGGTAATACCCCCTGAGTCCAACATTGCCTTTTTAAAAGATATCCATTCAGCAGTACAAATATCCCTGTACCTTGCATCCCCTGTGAATAAGGCATAGACCATGTTTTCACATTGATTTGTACATGAGTATATGTGTTTCTTTAAAATCCCATCAAGAGCACTACTTCAACATTACAAAATGAACTGGAAAGATATAGAATTCTATATTCAGTATAACCTCTTGTCTTAGAATTCCTGTCACGGAAACAAAACAAAACAAAAAAGTCAATTCATAGCTGCTGTGAGGGCAATGGATTGTCACAGCACAAGGAAACAGCATCAGTGGGGCGAAATAAAAGGATACCCAAGAAACGAAGGCCCCCCGCAGTATTGATAATTACAATGGACCCAAGAGTGCTAGAACCACCGTCACGCTACGGAATGAGTGATGACCGTAATTACCCTCTCAGAAAATAAACAAACCCTACACACAGAATTAGAATCCTAGACGGCGGCCCAGGGCACGAAGCAGAAAAGACGCAACGCAAAGTAGACACGCCTGTTGTAATCTGTGACCAACAAGAACAGAATGTCAGGCTGTAATGTGTGCCGTTGCATTTCACACCACAGCTCTCGTTTGTGTTGACGTCGATTTAACAGAGGTGCAGTCAGCAAACGGCTGCTTGGGACTTTTGTTGCAGTCATAGCATTACATTGTGATGTTGAATGTTGTTGAATTGATGTTGGGTCAATGTTGAATTGAACAAGTCTGAAAAGGGAACCACGCATGGCGGGCCAGGCCAGAATGAGGTTTGAATCAGAGACCAAACACCTGTAACCCCCAACAGCTCGCCTGAGGGAGAGGGATGAATTTATGCATGGGCTGAGGCTTGAATAATTTCCATAAAAACGAAAGGTAGATAATCCTCGATTTCATTTATGTCTCAGGAATATGAGATCAGTATTCTGCCAAACAGCCCCAAATGGAGATTATGCTGCCGTAAATTGAATTACACACAACAGCAACCTCTTTTCTCTCTCTCTTTTTTCTCATTTGGCAATTCTGTTACTTTCTTTTTTTGATGCAAACCAGATAATAATCACACGGCTCACTGCTGGTGCATCACAGGTCCTTATCAAATTTGCACACCTCTCCAACAGTTTGACATTCTACTGCTATGTTGATTTCACAATATTCCCCACTGCCCCTTACATTACATAGTTTGAGCCCAAGAGCAATTTGATGAATATGTTTTCAGAAATGCATCCAAACCATTAATTTTTTAAGGAGGATTCACCATACATCAGAATGATCGAATAGTATTAGGAAATGACCTTTTGAATTGACATGCATTAATTTGTTACCAGGCTAAGGTGTAATTGTCTACTGTTCCGCATCCAAGATGGCTTCTTAATGTGACAAATATATAATCTGGTCATAGAGGGAGTTGTGTACCAGAGTGTGAAATTAATACTTCTCTGTTCTTGTGAGTGTAATAAATAAAGTCCTTAGACCGAAGAGGGAGAGGCTTACTGCTGGGTTATCATTACACACCTCCAGATGATTAAAAAGGTCATATGTATGAGATTCTCCATTCTCCAAAACAAATTTTCTAAAACGTGAAAATAAATCACGACAATTACACCATTCTCCTCTCAGTAATGAAGAATGCTTGGCACTCTGTGGAATGTTGAGTCATAGCTCTGTTGAATGCCACAGTTATATACTGTTAGTTGTGGAGTGAAAAATGTTTTCAGGAAATATAATTAGTTTTGGTTTGAATTATTGACAGTACAGTTATATGCCACAAATAAATGACTTCCTGTAAGAGTTACAGTACTGCTTTTACAATGTATTGTTTAGATTACATTTAGAATTGTAGGAACCAGGACATTTAACCAAAATCTTATGAACCAATTACTTTCAAATTTGATAAAATGTCATTTAAAATGTCACTTGGAAGTATAATAGGGTAATCCACAGAACACAAAGTAGGCTCCTATACAATGAAAAAGTTAACTTTGTAAGTAAACAATTGCTCTGGCAAAATCCATCTAAATTGATTAGCTTCATTAACTTTCTGATTAGAAGACAAATTGTCATTCTTCATGCTAATGCATCATATTAGGCTAATGATGTGGACTGGATGCTGAACATCTGGTTGTTCCTGGTTTGGCTGATAATCAATTAGAGTGTGCTGCACGTGGTGCTGCATGTGGCCTCCCCTTGCTACAGTCTGACAAAGAGACTCCTCCAGGGACTGTTTACTTACAAGAGAACTCAACCTCTCACCAGAGGGCCTTTCTGTTATCTTCAAGATAAATACTCTACCTCAGATTAGTTATCCAAATGCTGATGTTTGCAAGATTGTTCTTAACTAATTTGAATCCCATCAGAACTATTTCATGAATATCCATATACACTATATTCAGCTCCAGGAGCACAATCAGCACTCACAACCAATCCTCAATGGCAAACTGTGACAAATGGGCCTCCACTTAGGTACTGTACATCATATCTGCATAATTACTGTCATGTTGTGGTATTGTCATGAGTCATTCGAATTATACATAATTTGTGGAGTCGAGTCTGGGAGATTACAGATACTAAAGTAGAAAAATAAATTCCAGATAAAACTTTCTCATTTTGGTTGTGGAAATAGTTTAAAGATGGTTGGTTAATGTAATGGTTTTTTATATGATGTATAGTTTGTTGAGAACTTGTTGAAAGTTCTCAATAAACTATAGGGTTCATAATTGTTTCTGCACATTTTACACTTGGATTGGTGTGAATAGCTTGAAAGGTGTGAAAGCAGCAGTGGTCCGGAAATTGCATCTTTTGGTTTCTATAGACCTCCATATGCACTTTCAAGTTTTTATGAGTAGTTTAAAAAGTATAATGAGCTTTTCAAGCTTTTATGAGTAGTATAAAAAGTATAATGAGTTTGAAAAAGTGTAACACACGGCAACGTTTTGAAGTTGGATTGGTGTGAATGTCTTAAACATAGTAGTAAGAGTAGTGGTGGGAAGAATTGGAATAATACAACTAAGTCTGACAGATAACTATAGTTATCTATTATTAGTGGTAACTATAGTAAATAATTAAATGCCCTGCAGTTACTCTATAATAGAACAATGTTCTTATAACAGATCATGGCTATAGTTTCTTGAATCTCCAATACAATTAAGCTGCCATAAAAATCCCAAGGCATTAGTTCATATTCCAAATTTGACATCATTGCACTGTCATAAATCAATCTCCCTTAGGCTTTCTGAATATATCAATATTGTAGCGGAGCATAAGGTTTGGCAGCAAGGAAGGCTGTGATGATAGACAATTCAGAGGCTGAACACACACAGGGATGGGGTATACCCAGGCAAAGCTGCTGTATTTATTCAGGTAAATGCTTAACATAAAAGAAACCATTGCAGTCAAGGGTCCAGGTCCAGGTCCAGGTCCAGGTCCAGGTCCAGGTCCAGGTCCAGGTCCAGGTCCAGGTCCAGGTCCAGTCCAGCCACATCCAGGCCTAACAGTGTTCAGGTGAGAGCTTGGCCGCTGCCCTCCTGCCACAGCATTGAACTAGAGACTGAAGTGTCTAGGGTGAGTGCCCTAATGAGGTGTTTGGCCTCGGGTGTGGATTTCCCTGCAGCCTAGCTTGCTGCCTGCACCTTGAATAGAGTTTGCTGGCTGCAGAGATAGAACTTGAGCTCCAACCAGAGGCATTGCCTGGGCCCAGTCCAAGGGCTGCCACAATATATAACATTAGACAACCTTGGACCAGAATTTGTTGTGTGCTCTGGTACTGTATGTTTGTTGTCTTTTCTGTACAATCCTAATGGTCTACTACATGCACCCAACCATGTCCTGACTGGCTGTATTATAAGCTCCTAGTTTTGCTCCCGTTGGTTACCGTTCGCCCATGCCTTGAATACTAATACCAAAACCTTTTTTTCCCTCTTTGAACTTCCAGTGTATAAATTTGCATCACAATGAACTGCCAAATTAATTCTTAAATCCTATTTTTGCATTCCAAAACTCTTGTGTTTGTTCTGAATAATTTGATGGAGGACCATTAACAGGTAGCCTAATAAGAGGTCTGGCTGTGAATAGGCCTTTTTCGAATGTTTTGAAGTAAATTGAAATCATTCCCATGTTGAAAAAGCAACCCTGAACATTTAATTATTTACAACCTTACCATCACATGGAAATGATAAAGCACACATTGATTGATTTTTCTCAACAAAAGCTTGGAATTGAAACAAAGTCATTTAGAGGTACAAAACATTGTTGTGACCAGGGAATGACTGATCTTGAAATCTTCAAAGACCAACAAAGGCCTATGCATATTATTACAAAGCTATGGAAATGTTTATGCTGTAGGCCTATCAGACAAACAGCAGTGTCATTTAGTGTGTGTACACTCACTGAACACTTTATTAGGAACACCTCTACACCTTCTCATGGTGGAGGTGGTGTAATGGTGTGGGGAATGTTTTCTTGACACACTTTGGGCCTGTTAATACCAATCAATCATCGCTTGAATGCCACAGGCTATTTGAGTATTGTTTCTGACCATTTGCATCCCTTCATGGCCACAATTGAGCCATTAGAATATCTTCTAATGGCTACTTCACATGGCTACAATTTACCCTTCTTCTAATGGCACCATGTCACAAAGCAAAAGTCTCAAACTGGTTTCATGAACATGACAATGAGTTCAGTGTTCTTCTGTGGCCTTCCCAGTCACCGGATCGGAATCCAATAGAACACCTTTGGGATGTGTTAGAAGAGGGAGATTCACAGCTTAAAAGTTTTACCTGAAAAATATGCAGGAATTGCGTGATGCAATCATGTCATCATGGACCAGAATCTCAAAGGAATGTTTCCAACATCTTGTGAAATCGATGCCATGAAGAATTGAGGCTGTTTTGAGAGCAAAGGTAGGTATTAGTATAGTGTTCCTAATAAAGTGTTCGGTGAGTGTATGTGTGTGGTTTCCCTTTAGTTTAACTTTGAGGGGATGAAGATCTAACCTAGGCTGGAAATGAGCAAATGAGCCGTAACTATCCAGACCAGACTGCTCCTCACCAGTGCCTATTTTAAAAACTCCCTGCTGGTGCATGCTCAGTGCTCAACCAGCTGATCAAAACAACAACAAGGAACATGAAACTGCCTTCTCTTCTCGGCACGGGCCTCATAAGAGGCAAGCATATTGCCAGCCAGTGTAGCTAATGCTTGTGATACTGAGGAAAACAGAGAACCTGCCAAATGCCCCTCTTCTGTCCTGAGTATCATAGAGGCCAGGTCCATCCACTCTGCCCCTCTCCCCCTTTATAAAGCCCTATCAGTCACCAGCACAGCATGGATGCCCTCTCTCCTCCTCTGTAGTAAGAAGCCTGGGGTGCTGCTCCATTGAGCATCTGGCTCCCTCTATGAAAATCTTTTGTTTCGTTAATGCTTTTCAGTAAAAATGTCTTTGTCGATGTGAGCTGTTGTTTAGCAGCTCTAAGCCTTGCATGCTGGGTTACTGTATATCAGTCAGGCAATGGCCAAATTGATATGCAATAATTATATCACAAGGTAATTGCATAGACTCCCTGCATATAATATTGTCGAATACTTCAAGGGCTGAATTTAATCACTTTGGCCACCACACCTCAATACAGTTTTCATTCATTTTCTAAACACTGAAATGTAATCTTGCTTTAGTAAAGAGGACCGATAAGAATCCATTCCCTTACAAATCTAAGAGGGTTTTTTGTACATTCCCCTTCCCCCCTTGGTATACAATGTATCAAATGTAGGTTTGTCAGAATTGTCAGTAAGTAGAAGCTCTGCTTCAACGTAGAGCCCATTAACATTACTAGAACTATCTGATAGGTGTCTGGTTATTTGTTGCAACTGTCAGGTTATAGAAAACTAATATACTCTCTAGAATGCCCCTTTATATTCAATAATGCTGTGGTATAATATGTCAATAATGGGCATCTATCTTTGAAATACATTTGAGATTAAATAAATACCATAGACATAGAAAATGAAATACAACTGTCAACCTTTCAATCTGATTCATTAAATAAATTAGATCAGATGACAGGAATGAAATGAGATTTTTCAGCAATGTTTCAATGGCGGTTGCAGTCCCTCTTACTCTGAAACACTTCCGCTAACCTTGTGTGGTAACCTGACATTTTATATTGACATCCAATGTTTGCCTGGTGCACGGTACACCCACTAGTCTGAATATAGCAATGCATATATACCTGGCATACTAACAAGGAATCAGGCCATATTACCTACATGAGTAAATGTGTGTGAATGGGCATCCAGGAGTTCTATATATTTAATTGCCCTCTGTGTTTGGAAAAGGTAGCATTCACCTGTTGCTGCTGCTGTTGCCTGGGGTTGTGTGTATGGTGTGATCAAGGTGAATATCTATCCTCCCAATTTTTATTGCCGCAATGTTAGAATCAGTATCTCTTGTAGGAGCTCATGGTTAGGAGCGGGGGATAACTCAGGGCGGAGACAGTGGCCTGGTGGCCCACCAGAAATTTGTATTTTAATAAAGTAGTAAATGTTATATGAAATTCAATTATCTTTGCAAAACCATGTAATAAAGTATTTCTGCACTGTTCTAAACACAAGCCTCATGGTGACCTATGACCTACGGGGGAAAGTCATGTTGATGGTTGAGTCCCTTCTCCCCAATAAGCTGAAGGTGGCGTAGTCCAGCCTATTAAGTAGTCCCCATATCCTGGGGTCACCACACTTGTGTTGAAAAACATGGCCCCCCATTTTCTTTTGGTGGCAGCCATCATCTTTTGACTGCTTCCCTCACAGTGAGCTAGCCTAATACAAGCTTACTGTCAGCAGTGGCCACTGAACAAGAGAATGGAACATTGTGATTGTTTTCTGAGTGGCACGCACTGCCGAAAACGCCTCTGCACCATTCAGTGTTTGCATTCAAAATCCATTGAAAGGCATTGAATACCAAGATATGCAGTGACATTTTGGTCCATTTTTAACACTTAATACCTTTTTAGTCCTTTGGAAGCTTTGTCAGTATTTATTTACTTATTTATTTACTTCTACAGTACAATATGTTCCAATTCTATGAAAGCTTTAATTTTTAGATACTATTTTACTTTTTTCACTTCCCTTATTAAACATACATTTATTATCAATTAGCAGTGATCAATGTTTCTATCATTACTGTTATAATGTAAACATCACCAGTAAAACCCATTCTTTTTGTAGCCTGTCCCATTAATTCACACTCAGGAGTCAGTATAACCTCAGAGAGCCCATGATTAAACTGCCAATGAATTACTGATCTCTCTATCCGAGGTCAAAGCACAGTAATGAATTAATCTCTTTTCCTTCTCTGCTACAGCACCCTGAGACAAACGTAACCTTTTATATTGAATGTCAGATTGTTGACAGCACATCACAGGCAAGGCGGGCTAAAATAAGTTTATACTGGCTTTCTGGGGAGAGATGAGAGACCACAGCCCGTAATAGTTGAGTCACATTCTGCTTGTTAGTGTTGCGTTCCACTGTATTCACTGCATAAAACATTTCAGCCGCATCTTTCATTTCCTTGTCTAAACACAATGCTCTCCCTGTGACATATAGAGCAGGGCTGAGACAGGCAGAGCAGCAGGTCTTGGCCACGGATACCTTGGAACAGTCTAATCTCTGCCTGAACCCTGAACCTGCCAGCTCCAGTCAGCCTCAGAGGATGGTGATGTTCTCAGACACTTGTATTTACTGCCAGTTACTGTACATGCCTGCAAAGCTGCTTGGGTTGGGAAAAGTCACACTGCAAAATTGACTGCTGTATGTGACAAAGAAAACTAGCAATCCTTTATAGTCTCCCTATTCCCCATGATTATATTGAGCTTAACATGAGAGGAGATTAAAGATAAGAACCAATGTCTGTTGCCACCGTTTACAATAAATATAAATGCGAACTTTGAAAACATTAAAGGAACATTTTGTGATCATGATTCTGATAATTTTGATAATTCTGATGACTCTGTTGATGATGATGACGCTGAAGAGGAGGAGAATGAGGCTACTGTTGAATCCGTGCTCTTGTCAAGATTGCAAAACATGAAAAGCTAACAATCGACAACCCAAGAATACATTTATTCACATAGGGTTAGGTTAGACAGTAGAGCAGTGTGCAGTGGGACTGCTCTCCGACCACAGTGGGGCACACTTATATAATATAAGAAATAACTCAGTCTAAGCATTGGGCTATTAAGAAAGCATCGGTCCTAATTAAATGAGGACATTAAGTCTTTAGATAAGTCGATAACAGGGAGCTGCCTAATGTGATGTCCAGCAGATTGAAATGCATTTAACTCAAAGTCCCAGTGACTGCTCAAATGGGATTGTGGCCACAGCTTTGGTCACATCAGCATTAGTTAGAGTACCTCAGCAGTGTGGCTGACCCAGGGAAAAGACCAGAGAGCTTTTTAATGCACACACTGGGCCTTTCCATTCAATGCACTGCAAATATTACCCCCTGATGTTATGGAGGAGTTTGTACTGTAAAGCAATGATCGAATGATCAGTACAGTACAAATGACAAAGTATTAGACAGCTGTGAAGTTCCCAGGCGAAGGGAGAAGGTGGGGGGAAGAGAGTTTGTGGATGCGAGAAAGAATTATTCAATGAGCAAAGTGATGATGCTGTATGTGGCTGCTATGAAACTGTGTGTGTGTGTGTGATCAGATCAGCTCGATGCAAGGCAAGTGCAAGGTGGTATTGATGTGTCACTGTCACCTTCATAACTCAGTTGATCTCTCTTCCTGTGCACCTGTGTAATAAACCTTAATTTGTAGGCTAGGTTGTAGCAACCTCATGATGGGTATAGGTTGGACAAATTTGAGTATCATGCCCGGGCTAGGTATGTGGTATAGCCCACACCTATGGATGTTACATTGAGCTGGATGAATGGAATATGAATTGCAGTTATCCAATATACTCAAATAGAAAAAAATAAAATAATAACGGCACCAGTCACCACTGGTCTACACCAGGGCAGGCTGGTGGAGGTAGAAACAGAGGATGGGCTCATTGTAATGCATGGAATGGAATAAGGAATGGTATCAAACGTGTGTCACAAACATGTGCGTTCTCCCTCTATTCCAAGTCTCTTGGCTCTGTAATTTCCTCACATGGTTTCTCCTACCACTGCTATGCAGATGACACTCTTTCTCTCTTTCCCCCCCTCTGATTCACAGGTGGCAACACGTGTCTCAGTGTGTTTTGCAGACATTTCTTGGAATTGGATGTCAGCCCACCACCTCTAACTCAGCCTTAACAAGACTGAGCTGCTCTTCAGAAAAAGCCTGCCCTCCCCAAGACGTCTCCATCACATTAGAGAAGTAGAGTTCTCTATTGTAACCTCCACCCAGACAGCCAAGAATCTTGCAACTCTGCTACCTCGGCTGGCTGCCTGGCACCACCGCCTCTACATGGATGCAGCAGTCGCGCTATTCGGTCACAGCTTTTTACTGTCCTGGCGCCCCATCTCTTCAGGCTACATCTTGACTGTCCCTCCTAAAGACCTCTTCATCCCCACTACCCCCCTGTACAGTTTCTCGACTGTAAATTAAAAAAGGTAATTTTTCCTTCCTCTAGCATTGTGACTGCCAATGGCCCCTTGTCCTATCATAGATTTGTTTTTCTTATGATGACTGATGTATAGATGATTCACTTACTTAGACAAATGTACTTGTTGTAAGTCGCTTTGGATAAAGGCGTCTGCTAAATGTCTAAAATGTAAATGTAAATGATACCATTCCTTATTCCGTTCCATGCATTACAATGAGCCTGTCCTCTGTGTCTACCTCCATCAGCCTCCATTGGTCTACACACTCTAAGCATTGTTTTGATAAATCAGTACACTTAGATTCTTAAATTCCAATGGTACTTCTGAAGTTAGATAGAACCACTATCAGTCACATTGCAAATGGTCGATAAAGAACACATCTTCAACTGATGGTATATTTCCAATAAGACACAGACTCTGTCATACTGCAGAACAGTGTTTCACATAGATGAAAGAATAAGTGGACAAATCACATTTATCAACATTGCAGTAATACACCTCTGAAGGAATTACTGGTAAGACAATATCTGAGACAAAAGATTGATTTGTTTAACCATTCCTCTACTTATAGATGCCAGGAGCTGGGCGCCTCTGACAGGTTGGTATCACAAAGCCCATAAAGCCAGGAACCTCAATACAAATAAGATTGTCGGACTAAATCTGTTTATATTTTGAGCCATAGCAGTAGTTTAGTCAGGAACACTAGCATCTTAGTTTAACCATTCATTAAATATAAAATGGTAATACAATTAGACTTGGCATACTTGGATGGCTCCGCTCTTTTGAGAGCTCCCTACCTGGGAGTTATAAACGCCCACAACACATTCAGTACATATCATGTATAACACATATATATCATGACAGGGAGCCCATACCAAAGCAGGTGGAGGCTGGGGCTGGTTGTGGGAACAAAACAATACAACCCTCTAGCAACGACCAACAGTACCAGCAACAATATTGTAGGCTACAGAGAGGTGTGTAGACTGACCACTTAAATAGGCGGCCATACCAACATGTAAAATGTGTCGGGTGCATACGTGTAGACAGCTGATCTGTAACCTGACAGACAGCTAGCACTGATGTAGAGTGTACTGCCTGAATAAGCTCGCTCCATTAACTTAATTAACTAAGCCAAAGCATTTATCAAATGAAACATTCATGGTGCATTTGCCTATTCAATTGTTGCATTCACCCATAGCCTGACCCTTCAATGGAAATTGACAAACTGCAATTGAGCCAATTTAAAAATGTCAATTGTAATATTGATGCTAAAATTGGCAAAATACAAGTTTCAGCAGTCTCGGGAGCCTTGGGGAGTCTCATTTGAGGAAACAGCTGTGGGAAATGAGACACTTTAATGTTGTTCAAATGAGTTTAGAATTCCTCCAAGGGTGTCTTCTTTTATATTTCCTCAACTATGCTGTTTTATCTATGTCTTCAGTAGGACTATGAATATTCGAGAATTTAAATCAGTTTGATCTGGCCATGGCTTAACATAGATAAAACTTTCAAATTACAAGAAGTGAAAACATTTACTATATCAAATAGCATGAGGGAGATTGCGAGGGTGACCAAGACCTCCCAATAAAAAGTCATCACTGCGCAATAAAAAGCAGTCACATCCTCTATGCCACAGATAAATCTCCCATGTCAGAAACACAGGGAATATTTCCCTCTCTTAAAGATTAATGTCAGTTTTAAAAACACTTCATAAAACATGGAGTGGAAGAGGGAGACAGCCAAGTGAGAGAAGGGCATTTTAAATATCAGCATTTTATTCATGAGGTAAAGCATGGTGTGCTGCTCAGAATATTTATTTGAGAAAAGAGATGAGTACTTAGGATCCTGTATTTGGGTTGTCTGAGAAGAACATGTTCTGGTCTGTTCCTGTTTCAGAGGGTTAATTAGCTGTGTGTAGTAAGGTGAGACAGCAGTCAGGGAGCAACGAGAGTGTATTATCTTCCATTGCCTTTATTATTTTCCATGCCCTTTACACATTGTATGGGTCAAGTTCTCTGCAAGAAACAGCACTTGAAGTACAGTATGTACGTATGCACATGAATGTGAGACAGCACATGCAAATGTACTTCACTCACTGCTTTTCATTTCAGTGTCTCCATGCTGATAAAATGGTGCACACAAGGAGGTTAAAGGAGAAACTGAGGCCATGCTGAGACGTAGTACTCTACTCATGACCACCCATAGTGTTGGTGCTGCCCTGCAATCAACCCTGTTGTTCAGTGTCGCGTCAGTGGAGCAGAAAGGTTATGGGCTGAACATTTTTTGCTAAATCCTTTGTGTCGCTCAAAGACATACTGTAACTTCCTGCTCTAAGTGGGAAACTGTGGGTCTAACACTTTTCTAAATGGTGAGGATGAAGATGACGGTAATGATAATGATAAGGATGAGGATGATGATGATGATGATTGAAATGTTTCAATGGCTTACTTATCTCAGATGACCAACACATGGTGCACACACTGTGAAGACTGAGCGGGGAGTGAAGGGAAGTGAGGGTACATAAAGCATCAGTGACAATTAAACACAGGTGCAGGTGATAAGTCCATGATTGAGTGAGTGAGTGAGTGAGTGAGTGAGACAGATGGCACAGTGGGCGGCCGGAGGGAGACATCTAGGGACCGCACTGGAAAGTGTGCCCCCCGTAACAGTGCCCCCCCCCGACGAACGGCTCCTGCCATTTCACCATGGCGCCTCAGGGTGAAGACGACGGAAGTCAGTGATGAGACCCGGGTCCAGGATGTTCCACCTAGGCACCCAGGTCTGCTCCTCCAGACCATAACCCTCCCAGTCCACCAGAAACTGGAGCCCCCGACCGATCCGACGGCAGGCCAGAATCCGGTGGACAGTATTGGTGGGTTGACCTCCGACAAGCCGCGGCGGGGGGATAGGAGGGGGGGGGGGGCAAAGAGCTGGAAGCGAGGCTTAAGGAGGGCAACATGGTAGGTGGGCTGCACCCGCATGGACCGGGGGAAGCTGCAGGTGGTAGGCCACACACTGTGAAAACTGAGCAGGGAGTGAAGGGAAGTGAGGGTACATAAAGCATCAGTGACAATTAAACACAGGTGCAGGTGATAAGTCCATGATTGAGTGAGTGAGACGGCACAGTGGGCGGCCGGAGGGAGACACCTAGGGACCACACTGGGAAGTGCGCCCCCATTCGTAACAGATGATGACAGTGATGATGATGGTGATGGTGATGGTGATGGTGATGGTGATGATTGATGCTGGAAAACTGTAATGTATCACATACTCCTACAGTACATTTCCAAGGAGAAAGGTGATTAGATCTTTACGGTACAGCCATTATAGTGACTCCCAATAGGCCTAATAACTGACTAAAGTGAGTGAGTGAACAGGCTACAGCAGTGTTTGAGGATGTATTTACAGTGATCAGCTCTTTACCACAGGGAGTACTATATAGTGCAGTACTTCCCCTCCAGGATCAGGGATGGTAAACTCCTGCATGCTAGGCTGCTCCCCCTGCCTGGGTCCAATAATAAGCCTGTCAGCTTGATTTAAAGAGCCTGTGGCAGTATTATGAGAGACACCATCAGATTTACAATAATTCATAAATCTAAAGCAATAAAGGATAAATCAATACTAGTAGTGTGAGTATAAACCGTTTTTCGTCCCTCTTTTCTCTCAGTGTCATACTGTAGCTCAGGGGAGTGAGCACAATTTAATTGTGGAGAAGTTGCTGGACACACAATGTACAGATAATGCTTCAGTCTTTGACATTGCACTGAGAGATGAGAAATGTCAGTGAAACAGTACGAAGGATTGTTAAGTATGTGGCATTTCTGAAAGCAATAGCAAATACACTGTACAGTATGAAAGTAGTCTGCATATTAAGAGATTACTGTAGTTGATAAAACCACCTTGCAGTTAGTTTTTTACTCACAGTATACACCACTTTTTATTTTTTGCAATAGCTGATAGTGTAGTTCTTACTCTCATCACTATAACAGCTATTGTTAGAATACATAGAATACAGTAGCTGATACTGATTATTCATATTTGCTGAAAAGGGAGTATGATTAAACATCCCCCTGTCCAATTTCCATGCAGTAGACATCTCTCTCATTGCTCATGTCTGTCTCATGTGCACCTGTCTAATTTGTCACTACTCAGAGCATGCCCTATTCACACCTAAATTAGCCACAGTAATGAGATTCCCACCTGAGCAGCATTAAAAAACATGTTGATTTCACAGGTCTGTAACTTGCTCTTCCAGACAATTCCATGTTATGCCTCCACATGTTAGAACTAGTGCTTTGTTGTTGTACAGATTAGAAAGTCAAGCCTGTGGAGTTGTTTGTTTGCCTACAAGATGTGAGTAGCCTCCCCCATGTATTACATTATCACCAAGGCAGAGGAAGAATAAGTCACTAATCTAATCACCAATAAATCCAGAGCCAGATACAAAGCATTATGTTGATGCAAGCAACTTCTTTCACCATGGGTTCCCAAGGGGATACATATTCATTCAAATCATTAAATGTTGGGTAAAGAACAATTCATGAAATGTCAGCATTTTTGTCCATTCTGAGCTGCCAGGTAGATGTCCAGTGAATGGTAATGTGATCAATCACTCAATGATGTCCATCAGTCAGACACAAACCGCTTCATTAAAGCAGATTCTTTTTTTTTTTTTAATATGTTTTTAGGGCATTTCTGCTTTATTGGGATAGAGATAGTAGAGATTGACAGGAAGGATGGGTAAGAGAGGAGGGATGACATGCAGAATATGTGCATGGCCGGAATCGAACCAGGGACCTTGCGATGATATGGTATGCACCTTAGTGTGCTACGCCACTGAACGCGCCCCATTAAAGCAGATTCAAATGCAAAAAAACAACACAAAATTCAGCCTGGTTACAGGCAACCAAAAATAGGTAGATGGACCCATTTTCAACAGCATCGGAAAACAGCAACACATTTATAATATTGATATTTTTAAGTAAAGTACAATCAGCAGAAAGAAAAAAGGAGAGAGTAACAACATATCCCAGATGAAATAGAATAGTTGTTTACTGGAAGCCACAGCTCCCAAAGAAGAAAACTTGAAAATTAATTAGTTATATACTGAAAAAGACCTTCTAAAACATGTGCGTGGAGTGTGACACTTGTATCTCACCCCCGGGGCTATCGTTGTCGCAATTTACCATCTCATGTTCTCAAAACACACAAGGCTCTTCTACTTAATACCCATTACACAGCCAGTATTAGTTGTTCCTGAGCATGATGGATATAACTGTGATGTGTTTAAACCTTTTGTTACATACATTTTAAGACATAGTTGGTCACAACAAAGTGTAAGAAATAGTATGAATGGAAGTTCAATAAGAGGTCAAGACAGACATCCATTCACAGGACCAATTCCTGTGATTCAGATTCCTTCAAGCTATTATCAATGCACTGTGCCAGCCATGTGTAATTATAATATCCATACCACATGGACATAATGCACTATGGGGTGTGATAATAAGACATGCAAAATACACTGAGGATAAAAAAAACAATGATACCATGAAATTTAATTAATCCATGGTCCTGTATCTTGCTTAAAACTCTCTCTCGTCAGTGCAAAAACATGTTAGGAAATACTATTAATTCAGGTTTGTCTTGGAAACTGCAGATGTGAGAAACAAATAATAATATTGATTTCAAAGAAAAACACGAGGATGTTTTTAAACAGTTTAAGATAAGTATTATTTAATAAGTATTTTCATAATGAATGCAATGGAGTCTATGCTGTACTGTAGCCCATGTGTTTAGAGAGTCTCCCCCTCCTCCTCATTGAAGTGGTAAGTTGACATTTAGTGAAACTGCTGAACAAAATTGAAAAGAGAAAACTGAGGCTCCGCAAAAAACCTCTTGACATCTGTCAAAATGTCTCCATCACTAATGCATTTATTCATTTCTCATGGTTTTGTCAGAAAAATTGAATGACCCAGACATTTCATCAAATGTTCATTCCTCCTATGGTACTATATATTTTAATGAGGACATGTAGTCAGTTAGTTGGTCTGTGTCAGCTCTCCTTCGATAAGGATACCCAACTGGGCTCCCCATCCTACTCTATTTAGTCCACCTGGGATCTCCACATCAACAAAGGGTGTATTTTTGGTATGCAGGTGGATGATACATTTGAGACAAAATGCTCAAGTTTCTAATCAGGTCCATTACTGCACCATTGATCTTCTTTTTAGAAGGTAGAGCATGTACTGTCTTCTGAATTCATATTATTACCCTGACATGGAGGAGCCTTGAGAGCAATTCAAGAGGAACAAGGCAAATAAAATAAAGCAATCCCATCAATTCTATTTAGAGCTACACACAGTTGATTACAGTAAAGGATAATTGTGGTGCCATTACACACAGACAACAAAAAATCAACAATACTTGTGCATGCATGCACGCACGAAAGGTGCACGCACACGCGTCCACGCACGCATGCACGCACACACACACACACACACACACACACACACACACACACACACACACACACACACACACACACAAACATGTTCCTCATCTTAAACTCAGTATTGATAAACCTCTGCTCTGTCTCATTAGAATGTATAAACCAGAGATAGGCCTGGAATAGGAGACACTGTAAAAAGAGATTTAGTGCAGACAGAGAATAAGCAGAGACAAGGAGACGATGAGCTACTAAAAGAACACATCAAAGTGGCATAAACGCATGTTGACATTCATCATTCCCCCTAATGGAGGAAGGAGTGGGAGAGAGAGGGAGGAGAGAGATGTGTTTACTCTTTGCCTGATTCTACACAGTGCAAGCACACTGCTGTGCAAATACCACTTAATCTGAACCTCTTTTTACTGTTTATATCCCTGCCATCCCTAATTTGTCATTGTTTGTTGGTGCTCATTCGCTCGATTTGAAATAGATTTAGTAACAGCGGTTTAGCTGGTTGAAGGTAGGCATCCCCTAGACGAATGGATGGTGCCAAATCTTGAAGATGGTGCCAAAGATTGAAGAAAATTAATAATGGATAGGCAGTCTTCTTTTCTACATCAATGACATTATTTGGCATTATTCCATAATTACATTATCATTAGGTTTTTGGGGTGGGGACATTACCCAGAGATATGTAAGGTGAGGCTGCTGTTATTGTCTTAAACCCTGCAGTCTTGCCACTTTACAGTGCCCTCCATAAGTATTGGAAAGAGGAAGCATTTTGTCTTCTTTTCGCTCTATACAACAGTTTTATTCTCAGTTTTAATTTTTCTTTTTTAGATTGGGTTCACCATTTAGAAAGTACAACATTTTTAAAAACATACTCCCCTATTTCAGGGCTCCAAACATATTGGAAAAAATCATATCATGTCCAAATAGTAGTACTCATGTTTAGTAATTGGTCGACAATCCTTTGCTTGCAATAACTGTCTGAAGTCTGCGACCATTTGACCCCACCAGATGCTGGGTATATTCTCTGGTGATGCTCTGCCAGGCCTGTAGTGCAGCCATCTTCAGTTGTTGTTTGTTTTGAGGTCTTTTTGCATTGCTGAGCTCACCAGTGCTTTTTTTCTTTTTTGATGATGTTACAAACTGTTGATTTTGGTAAGTCTAAGGTTTTGGCCTCATAATGGCTTCCTTGATATTCATTGGTGTCTCTTTGGTCCTCATGTTGACAGACACCAATAGCAGACTCCATAGGCAAAAGCAAAGTCGAGAATCAATACTAGACATTGACAGCTCTCTTATGCCTGCACAAATGATGTGACGGAACACACCTAACTAACCAGAAACACTTCAAGCCAATATTCCAATACTTTTGGTGCCCTGAAATAGGGGGACTATGTATAAAAAGGTTGTAGGTTTGTGAAACCAATCTGAAAAAAGAAAACACTGAATTAAACTTGAGAATCTCTACTTTGACCCCATAGTAATTGCTTGATTTCAAATCCAAACTGTTAGAGTATAGAACTAAAAGAAGACAGAATGCTTCCTCTTTCCTTATGGAGGGCACTGTAGTAGCAGATCTGTTTCCATTTGGCCATTTCATGGTGATGTACAGTATCTCCTCTCTCAAGGTTTCACTGTAAAGGTACTGTAGGCCTGCAGCTGCCTACTTAGAGGGACAACAACTTGACTCACCTCTCCAGCATGTCTTGCTCTGTTTACTCCTGCTCAGAGATAGAAAATAAATGTCAATACAAATTCTGTTGTATATTCCATTCTGGAGTTTGACAAGTCAAACCAACAGTGATTACACAAGCATATGTTTGCAGTTTTGGAGTTTGGCGGACCTCTGCAGTTGATTAACAAAGAAGATACAATGAAGCACAAGTCGAGGAGAATGACACCTAATGAACACCTAATCATGAAAGGAATGCTTATTTTGAAAATGGGGAAATATTTTTTCATAGATTGTTAAAAATATAATTGATTTTAATGATGCTACAATGGTTTTGCACTTTGTTCTTGACCTTATATTTTCTCCACTCTCCCTAAGCCCTCTCATCCATCCCTCCACAGTCAATGTAATTTGGATTTGGACCACTAAATGATTTTGTTTCCCACCAAGAGAAAATTGATGGTGCTGAAAGTGTCTCATATTGTGAAAATTGTCTTTAATTCATAGCAATTTTCCATAATTATGGATGGTTCTCTGGGCTGGTTTGCTTTTTGTTAAGTAAGAGAGAGAACACGTTTTCCCGCCTTTTTATTCAATGGATCAGAACATGATAATCAGGCCCCACCGAATAGTCAGCAGTCAGAATTATCAGGCCCCACCGAATAGTCAATAGTCAGAAAAGTTCAAGTGGATCATTACTGGGATAAAGACTTGTGTTGCGTACTGCAGTCTCAAGCAAAAAATTTTTTTATTGAAAAAAGAAGAATGCTTAAAATACAGTGAAGGATGTTTTCTTATTTTAGCTCTACACTCCAAAAGTTTGGATTTTATATCCAAACAATTACCATGACGTTAACATAGAGATTCTCAGCTTTTATTTGATGGTATTTGTGTACATATTGGTTTCACTATTCATAAATTACCACACTTTTTATGCATAGTCCCCCTATTTTAGGGTACCCAAAAGTAATGGGACAATTGGCTTGACAGGTGTTTCTGGTAAAATCATGTGTACAGGCATAAGAGAGCTGTCAATGTGGAATAGCAGGACCAAAGAGACATCAAGGAAGCCATTATTAGGCTGAACATTTGGAACAGTCTGGAACATCATTAAAAAGAAACAAAAGCACTGGTGAGCTCAGCAATTGCAAACAGGCTGTTAGGCCACGGGAGACTTCCACAGTGGATGAACGAAGATTGTTCACCATAATTAAGAAAAACCCCAAATGTATTTACTGCCCAAGATTTGTCCCACACTTGCATCCAAGAGTGAATATACACCAGCCAGTTGTACATGGATTGTACATCATCATTGTTTATTGTTTGTTTTTTAGCATTGTGTCATAATTTGGACAAGCTCACACATGTATATGAAATTATGATATTTTACTCTGGGGATATACAGTATTGGTTGTAGAATGCTGACAAAAACAGAAAAGAGGGACTTTGTTATCAAAGATCTGGTCATACTGCATTATTGGTGAGGAAAAAGGCAAACTGTCCCACTCCTGTACAGAGAGTAGGTTCCTGGAATAAAGCTATTCAATCAGATCTGCTTACCAAGTTACCGACATAACATATTTAAAACCTGAACTGAAGTAGTTGTGGCATGAAGCAAATATTGCAGTCTTGTGTGGTAAAAAAAATACAGTATGCTTAAAACCTGGTACAGTAAGAGTAGTATTACAGTAGTATAACAGAGTTCGCTGGAGATGGACCGTTAAGGCCCTTTGCTCCACTAGGAGCTTCAAGCAATAACATGTTAAGATACAGTACAGGCTTGCATACAGTCATTGTTTTGGTTTAACATGAGTTTGCCCTAGAATGAAATGGCACTACAACATCCTCCTCCCCATTGTGTAATTTCAACTCACTTCGTAACTTTTCAGAGAGCACAGGGAAACATCCTCATTCCTCTATCATGTGTTTTCCCACTAACTCATTTATGGTTCATTTAACACTCTCTCATGGTTCAACACACTCACATTAGTTCAGAGAAAACAGTAGATAGAAGACACTAGGGAAAAAGCTCTGTTCTGATCTAGGAGGCGGGTCTCTTTGAGTTTTACAGTAGTTGTGGTATGCGATTGAAAACCTGTGATGAATCATGATGACCTCAGAGGAGCATTATGAATGGACAGAACAGTTCTGTTCTGGAGGCTATTTCCATTTTACTAATGCTGCATTGGGAGATAATTATTTATTTTTCTCTCTCTGCATGATAATTAATAACAACTCTGATGCAACTACTCCATGCGATATTCTGATGTTTTAGAATGAGACACAAGCTACTGTAGGTTATCTGAAAATTATCTTTGAATCTCTATATTATTTCTCATCTTTCACAAACATTTCTATGCTCTTTCAACATACAGGGAGGAATTCCCCTGCCAATATGTATGGCTGACAGTTTATTTGGGGTTTCAGTGCCTTAGGAACAAAAATGTGTTGGATAAACACTTCGTCATCTGCCAAACACAGGGTCAAAAAGAGAGCTTCTGCCAAACTGGGAGATTGCCATTCCTAATCCCTCCCTCTCAGTTGCTGTGATCCATCTCCCCATGGAGTTGCCGATCTCTCTCTCTCTCTCTCTCTCTCTCTCATTTTGTGTAAGCCATACAAATTCTACAATCATCAGATAATTATTTATTCTGTAGGATCATCTATTGTATTTGTGCGGCTGCACACTTGTTGTTCTCACAAAAGGGGAAGGGGAAAATGTAAGTCATATGTGTTAGCACCAACTATGTGATTATGAATGCAACATTTCATTCCCTGGTAATCACTGGAGAAGAGAAACCATCTTGCACCCAGTCTTTTGTTTATTTCATGCTTCGCTTGATTTTTAATCCTAAAGGTGCAATGGGATGCACTTATCAAACAAATAGACAATTGCTACACATGCTGATGAGAATCCACAGTGCACAGAGA
Organism: Argentina silus; assembly: GCF_951799395.1. Classification (NCBI taxonomy): domain Eukaryota; kingdom Metazoa; phylum Chordata; class Actinopteri; order Argentiniformes; family Argentinidae; genus Argentina; species Argentina silus. The sequence goes on along the minus strand of NC_139666.1, from coordinate 14,225,022 downwards.
CAATGCAAAAGAAACAAAAAGACATCTTTAGGCACAATCTTCGCAGACTAATTTTCTGCAAATGTTTAATGAGAGCATACATCCTGTTAGTCCTTTGTGTTATGGAACGTGAAATAACCACTGAGATGTGAACTACGTTTAAACAAACAATACAACGACAGAAAGGTGACTTTGAATTGTAATAATCCAAACGTTGCTCAGTATAAACATTACAAAAGTCAAACCCTGGTCCTATATTCTGGGCCTTTTGGAACACAAGCATACATTTTAACTGTATTAGGAGAGATACAATATTTGTATGTGTCTTGCCGAAAAGGATAGATTGGGTTATCAACTGGTATGGACTCCAGCTTGGTCTGCTGAGATGTTTACTTAGGAATGTAAATGATCATACAATATTAATAATATTGATCATCTCTCTCATCTCTCTTGATTTGACCTCCATCTCTAGACGCAACAAGTTCAAGTGGTTTACAGCCCCAATGAGCATGCTAGTAAGATGGTATGAGAGAGAGACCACATCTCATATTAGCATAGACTAGAAGGCACTGTGCTGGTAGCAGAGCCTTTTCTGTGAGCCAGCTACAAGTTAAAATGAGGATTATGTATTTATGGAGGGATTAGACCCTCTTTCCATGTTCTCTGTCAATCACGGTAGTGATTAAGTAAATATCCTTTACACTGAGTGTGTGTGTGTGTGTGTGTGTGTGTGTGTGTGTGTGTGTGTGTGTGTGTGTGTGTGTGTGTGTGTGTGTGTGTGTGTGTGTGTGTGTGTGTGTGTGTGTGTGTGTGTGTGCGGGTGCGTGTGCGTGGTGGATGTGTAGACTTTTTTTCATCTGTATCTTGTGGTAGGAGTGTATGTTGTTTTTTGACATGGCTGTTAAGAAGTCTTCATATTGGATGAATTTCATTCCAAGAACACATTTTTATCATCCGGTTGGTCCCCGTAGAAACTGAGGAATTGAATAAGAAATTAACACTCTTTGACAAGGGAAATGGACCAGACATTTGTGTGTGGTGATTACTGGCCTTATACAATTTAAGTTGGCTTGTGAATATGGATTTAGGACATAAACAAGGCTATGACGGAAAAGACTGATCCGTCCCATCACATCATGGTTCCTTCTGTTTGAATGGGTCAACCATTTACTGTGATTGAGACTTTTCCAGCATTGGGGGACTGAATAGGTGCCAATCAGATGCTGACATATTTTCGGCTGCCTAGCTGTGAATCGATGACGGAGAAAGTCTCATTCAAATGAGTGCCAATGTAATTGCCTGTAATGCCTTCTATAGTGGAGGAATACACACATGTGGGTGTAGTGTACTGTATGCCATTGGAAATATGTTCCTGTGAAAGCCTCCAGAGAGTATAGGTGGGAGTTATTGCCATGACAAACTGTTTGAGTGTTGTTAAGGTTACCTCTTTTCAGATGGTATTCGTAAACATATGTGTTTCTGTATAAGCTATGAATATGCAATACATGATATACAGTGGCATAGCTCAAATTCTCAAAAATTATGAGGACAGTTCATTGTGCAATCTTACCAGGATTTTTCTGACTGTCTGTACAGTTTCCAAAGCATTTGAAAGCTCCAGGTTACAAGCCAACAGCAAATGAATCAGCTGGTGAAAAAGCTATTTAAGACCGAATATGTTATCATAGGAGTATGACAGTGGTGTACAGAGATCCCAACTTCATAAGAAGACTTATCACACAGTTCCTGGAGCAGGTTTCTCATCATGTTGCCTTTTTGTGTTACTCCTGTATTCTGAACCTCACACAGACCTCTCCCCTGCCATCATGTTTTGGCTAGTACACTACAGAATGACTGAAGGAACTGTCATCTCATTGTTAAAGGCATCATGATTTCCCCATTGCATTAGAAGTTCTGAGCTGTGAGGTAGAAAATCACTCTGAAGGATAAACAAACTGATACAGAAAAGTGGTTGGAAAACTGGCAAATTAAATGTACATTCTGAGTTTCATTTTATTTGAAAATAATACATTGTCACACATGATTGTCTAGAAGGTTTGTATGTATGTGTTTAGGGATAACTATCATTGGCATCACAGTCTTCTAGCGAAGCGTGTAGGCAGAAACTATAGTACAAGGCTACCATGGTGTGAACATCTTTAAGTTATCATGACGTGAAATCTTCACAGTTCCACAAAGCACTATGTTAGCAACTATGTAGTATAGTTACTAGGCAACTAGGCAATATTAGGCATTAACTTGAGTGGTTCAGGTAAGGGTACATTTTCAGGGCAAGACATTGGCAAACATTAGCATTAGCAACATGAATTATAGCAAACAAAAACACTCAAAGCACTTTTGTCAAAATTCCCACAAAGCTGATTATATCCTGCAACATTCGGGTTGCAAGTTTTGATGTTACACCCTCCCCAACCCAAACCTGCCTCCTAACATAGCATTCTTCCTTTTGTAGCTTCCGGCCAGTTGCCATTGCTTGATGTGTGAATGCACACACCTCTACAATATAACATTATTACTTCTGAACTCTCTGGTGTTGTTGCTGTTCATCACTGACTCTGTCACACAGGATTTGACTTGACCCCTGGTCTTTACTCAATGAGGTTACATGAAGTATAAATAAATGCATTTCCCTGAAACTCTGAGTTTTTCCCTTAGTTGTTTGCCCTTTTGTCCTTGCACAGTATACAACCTTTGCCATTATGTTTTGGCTTTAGAGAAGTGGCCAGCCCAAGGTCACTGAATTCTGATGGAGCAAGCAGGAGAACACATAGTCTGCAGTGATTTCTGTGTCCTTGAATCTATTCCCTCAAGATTCTGGCTCTCATTTGAAGGTAACTGCCTTCAAACCTTTGGTAGGTAAGAATGTGCTTGAAAATGACTGCCAATGACCAATAAGTTTGTCCATCACAACATCACAAAAACAAAAGTTCCCAAACATTATTGTTCCTTACTTCCTAATGGTGTTGGATCAGTGTGGCTGGTTTCAAAGCCCAATTTTCACCATATTTGAACAATACTTATTTCTACATATTCTAAAGGAACATTTGAAATATCATTAATTCAATTCATAATTGAAATAAGCATGTATACTATCAGTTATCTTCGTTTGAATTTAATTGAATTACTTTTAACACATATTGTATGATTGATACAGCATAGCCTATTATCATATCTGTACAATTGGAGTCCTCATGTAAATAGACCAATAGGCAAACATGTTTCAACTTGAGGACAGGAGAGGCTGGAAAAAAGCAGACCCAATTCAAAGGGGTCTCAGCACAGTACAAGAGCACCACTGTCTTTTTTCATGTTATTTTATTTTTCTGTGGCCTCTGTGTTTGTCCCTCTTATCTCCTGTGGTCAGGCCTCTGCACTGGTGCTGCTGCCTGCTCCTCTGGGGAGTACTGGGCGTAGCCTGGCATGTGGAAGGATTCAATTGCCATGGAGCATGAGCTGTTGCCATAGCCAGAAACCCTACCACCCCAACATGCACACGCCGCACACAGCATACACACACACACACACACACACACACACACACACACACACACACACACACACACACACACACACACACAGGACTAGGACTAAACAGTAAATGCTACAAATCTGAATTACAGTTGAATATGCAAAGTTACGTAATTCTATTATTATTTGTTGATTGCAGATCTCTAATCCCATTACACAAGGGGGAGGGGGATGCACACTGGGATGGAAATGGACCTTCTTCTCACTTCCATATACACTGAACAGCCACACATCAACCACCCAGGGTACTTGGAGAAACTTTTTCACCTAGGACTTTGCTTTGACATCAGATTACTTTGGAATTCCGATTTGTATGCAAATGATATAAATGTTTAATAGTAAGGCATTGGGGTTGGATGAGATTAATGACAGCTAGCAGTGCATTGCCTCATGAATTAGTATTCCTCTCCTCTAGACTCTGTCCAGCTCCTGTCTACCTGAAAGATGACAGGCCCAACTCCTTAGGCATAAACCTCTCTGATTACCAGACAGCAAAATAGCCATGCTGCCCATTAACTCTCTGTAAATGTTCTGTTTGAGCTTGACTTGAGTAGACCATTTTCCCCCAAATGATATAAACTAATTTAAGAGGCAAGCTTACTGTTAGACATTACCCAATACCTGTTTCATTTGGGCAATCAGATTTTAGTGCAACATTTGTATAGGACAGTTGACAACAGGGAGAAATCAGCAAAATGTACAGTATGTATGAGAGCATAGTTGAGGGTAAAGGCTATTTTCACACAGTATCCCAATTGTGCCTATTTGTTTGACCTGTTAGTGACATTCATGAAGTAGTTTTCAATGTTATCTTCTGACAGTGTTAATGTTACTGAAAACATGTAATTTCATTTGTCTGTTTTGATGCTCCAGGCATCATTGTCAGGCAGGTAAAGCGTTATTCTCTTTGAGTAAAACAACAATAGAAAATGATGGGGAGAGAAAACACAAGTTACACATTTGCCAGACTTTTGGGTTATTTTCGCCACAAGCAGTAACTCATTCAGGCTCCCAATGATCCATTTGTCAAAATGTCTCTATTGGGTGGCTTGGGAACCTGAGTTTGAATGTGTAACAAAAGATTGGCTCATTGGGGCACTTAGTGGCGTAGTACACTAATGTGCATAATCGCATAGTTGTAAGGTTCCTGGTTTGATTCCGACCCTCGACATATCTTGCATGTTATACCTCCTTTTTCTCACCCATCCTTCCTGTCAATTTCTACTGTCTCTATCCCAATAAAGCAATAAATGCCCTAAAAACATAAACAATAAAAACAAATATAAACATATAATATAATAAAACAATAATACAAAAGATTGTTTCATTGTTGTCTGTGTTGTTCGGGAGTAATTTTGCTTGGTATTTTGTATTAAGACTCAGTTACAGTATCTTTCATTTCTTTGCTCGAGTTATTGTTTTAATAATAGATGGATACATGATGCTCTGCTATCATGTTATTAATAGTCAATGGCACATGATGCTTTATGTTAACGCTTGCTGTGATTTTATCATGCACAGGCGATATATATTATTTATTGTCATTATTTGTAGCTGTATTTGTCTAATTTTTTACATAATCATGAAAGTGTACCTTATATCAAAAGATCATGCAGACAGCTCCAGACAGGCATTTGCAATCCATAGACAAGCACTCCGAGCCCAACCTTTACGACCAATAAGGTGAACGAGGGAATAACATTAATTAAAGCCCCCTACATAAAGCCTTCTTTGTGCTACCATCCATCACTAATGGATATTCTGATACAGTATAATATACCTCAGTAGAACCTTCCAGCTTGTAACAAAAGCCATGGCTATCCGATATCAGCTAATTTCCTCTTCCTATTGTCTGCTGTTACATTAGCCTTGTCTCTGTAGTGCACTGTCCTTTCTTTTATTACTTCTGTATGCTATCTAACTCCTTCCTCGGGCATTCATTAAAAGACCAACTAAATATGAGTAATGGACAAATTTAATTGGATTAAATAATGTTCTTTATGTTTTTATAACATCATGGATATTGTGACCTTTAAAGACAGGAAGAACTTTGAATTGGGTAAATCATGTAATTGATGTAGTAACAATGTAACAAATGGATCACTACATACTGCATCATACATTGATGATATGTAATTAGATATTACTAATTTCAGATTGGTTGCCCATTCACTGCCATGGAGTCCTTCATCCCCATAGTAGCTTCAGTACATCTCATACAAAGGCCATGTCTGAAGCTCTAAACACCCATGCAATTTAAACATCTCAGAAGAATTTGCAGGAGCTATTTAATAATAAAACATCACTGATATTAGAGATATTCCTCAGGCTCCCAGGTCATACAGAGTCAGTCAGTCTGACACTTAGAGACACACAGATGATTCTGTGTCAGAATGGCCCTCAGATGGGATACTTTTTTCAAGCTTCTCCACCCTCTCCTCTAAGACATGAACTCAGTTCAGTCCAGCAACTAGGGGTGTTTGGGAAAGCAATTTACAAAAAGAACCAAGCAAGGACAATGTGTTTGCATTGCAAGTGATTGTCTCTCTCAGTTGGAGATAGAAAAGGACTATTGATCAGCCTTGTCGTTGGCCATATTGACACTGTACTGTATGTAAAGAAAGGAGGCAAAATCCCAGTGGGCTTCCTGGCATTCACTTGGAGGAAAAGTGTCATCCACCTCAGGGATGATGGGAAGTATGACCAGTTGAAGTCAGGTGACAGATTGCTTTCTGGAGTGTTTACTCTGTGGTTAATACAATGGGGTGTCTGAGAGAGACAGTTTTCACAAACACATATTGCTAAGACTATCAACCCCCCCCAAGGAAAACATATGTATTTACACAGAATGCACATCATTGCTATTCCACACACAGACCATCTCTGAACAAAAGCCTCAAACTGAAGCCTCTCAGGGGAGGAGAGTGCTATAATATGAACAGTCAAAGGGTTTCTCTGGGGGACTGTTCTAGAATGTCCGTTGGACAAGTCAACGCCTGCTCTGATTCCCATCATTATGATCACAGTTGAGAGGTCCTGAGCTGAGACAACAGGAGGAAGGCGGATGGCACTGTGGGATTGCTGTGCTGCATCCTCTGCCGAGTGCTGACAGGCACTCTGGACACTCTTGTGGGAGTTGGCATCACAGAGCCATAATCCTTCATGCATTACAACGCTTCACAAAGTTGGCATTCTGACAGAAAAGGAACCACACACTGCAATATAGGAGCAGAGTATAGAGATACCAACTCAATGTGATCATTCAGGATCATTTTGGTAGGGTACTGTATGTACTCTACTTTGTCCTGGGTATGGTAAATGTTGACATTCACTTTATTCAAATGCAATGGTCACACAAACTGAGGAAATGTAGAGTAGTAATAAAAAAAATGTTGAAAAAGTGGACAGTGGAAAATCTGGGTTGGTTCTGAGTAAGCAGAACTGATCATGTTTAGTATTTACTTGAGAGGAAGGTCTCCTAAGACCTTGCTCAGAGAAGAGGCAGCAGCCCATTAATCACCATCAGTGGCTCTTCCTCACTAAGCACACACTTCACCTGAAAATCACAGGCTTTTGACACCAGGTCCAAATGACTTGAACACAGATCCACTCCTGGAGAAGATTGCCCATACCCCAGCTAGCTCATCAGACAATCCAAAGAAAGCAATATTTCTAGAAACAAGCTCTGTTCTCAACCATTAGGTCTGCAGTGCTCCTCTTATTGAAGCCCTTAATAGCCTCCTGCTTGGGACAGGTGCTCTGCAAATTGCTTCCCCTAAATGATTAACGAGCGGAGCCTTGTCCTAGAGCTCGGTGTGAGGTCTGTGGCTAAGGACTAGCCGGAAACGGGGATGTGTGACTGCCACGTGCTGGTATTGAAGACTCATTCATATTTCAACAAGTCTACAGTAGCCCTCTTCCTTGTGTGAGTTGGTGACAATTATTCAAATGTATGTTTTGTGGATTAGAGGGGGCTGCAAATATGCACCAAATGTCCTGACTATAACTCCAATGGGGCAGGACATATGCTTGTTCAATGTTTGGAATTTCAAATGTTTACTATAGCAACCTCCTTGAGTCACTCTCAATCAGATCTCAATGGGAAGACACATCATTCACCCAAGTTTCGTCAAAATTCTCGCAGTGGTGTCTGAGATTTACATTTACATTTATGGCATTATAGCAGACTCCTTTATCCAAAGCGACTTACAACAAATACATTTGTTTAAGTAAGTGAATCATCTATCCGTCAGTTATCATAAGAAAAAGTAATTTATGGTAGGACCAGGGGCTATTGGCAGTCACAATGCTAGAAGAAGGAAAATGTACAGTTTTTTTGTTTGTTTTTTAACAGGAGAGAAATTTGTACAGAGGGGTAGTGGGGGTAAAGAGGTCTTTAGGAGGGATATCGCGTGTGACATACAAACATACAAACGGACAGAGACAGATCCGCAGTCTACTCCCCAATTTCATTGTGGGGGACATACTGTATAAGCAGTAAGGGCATCAGCATCACCATTTCAGAGCTTTGCTGTTTCAGTCAAACAATGCTTACCAAAGATACATCTAGTGCCCTCCAACAATGTTCAACCTTCCAGAAAGTGAAGACGGCTTAACAGCCCTGTCTTACACTGACATCCTGCCTGTCCTATCTACAGTAGGTCAAGAGGTGATGGTCTCACCGGTAAGCCGCTGCCAAACCTGCTGTCTTAGACACCTGTACTGCTGGTCTAACAAGAAAAACAGACTCCGACCATTACTCCTGCCATCCCCTGCCCTTCATGTGTGTGTGTGTGTGTGTGTGTGTGTGTGTGTGTGTGTGTGTGTGGGTGTGTGTGTAATGCATGAAATGGAATGAGGAATGGTATCAAACGTCAGACTTTTCTGTAAACGTGCCTTGCTGTTGGTTGTATTGCTGTTTATTCAAGCTCTCATTTATTGTTGATTAAAGCATTTTAAGAAATGTTTCAATGTCACTGACAATAAATGATCTTAATATGCCTTTAACATGCACCTGGACATGTATGCTGTTGGATGCAGATGTTGACCATTGTGTTGCTGTTTTTCAATTATGTAGATATGTGGCTGATGGAAAAACAACAGTCCAACAAATGTTGCAATACACATGCGATACTCACTCCTCCTGTGGTACATTGTGTTATGTTTTGAGGGTGATTGCGGGGTATGCACCTTGTCCTTGGGCTGTTCAGCAGAGGATAATGAGTGGCTGCTTACAGTACATCAGCTCTTATCTGTCTGCTCTGCCTGGAGCCCTTGGGAAGCTACCTTTGAACAGGATAAAAGTTTCGGAGACATGGCTTCCTCACTTAAACTCAACAAAGACAGCAATGAAACACATTGCAATCTTAATAATTCTCCATATTTCTTTTGATGTATATTGGTTTCTTTCTGCATGTTTCCATTAGGGGATCTATCCGTCTTAGACTTTCTCACTGAAATGCTAGACTTTGGTCGACTGTTTAAGAGATACTGTGTGAAAACTTAACGTGATAAATTAGGTATTTCCATTTCAAACATTGAATATTGACTTGACAGACTTAAAAAACATACAGTTGTTCACAAACTGATGGATATCTGTCTGTGTCATTTATAATGAAGTGAAGCTTAGTTTGTTGATTGGTTTTCTAACATTTCAACAAAAGATCACTTTAAACTATGTTAGAATGAAGGTGGGATATCATAAAAAATGCTTACATTTACCTGTTCCTTGGTAATATAAACTGTTCTGACATTTTCTTCTGAGGCCTTGAGATCCACTGTGCTGCCAGTCATTCACTTTCCTGTTTATTCTCCCCATCTCCGCCAGTGCTCAGAGTAGGGTCTGGGTGTCTGTGATCATCAAAGGCTGTCTGGGACACAGTCTACTGATCAACATTACAGAGCCAGGATTGCACAGACACAAAATGGGGGCCAGAGACTACACCAGTGAAGCCACTGTGAGCTGTCAGCGATGAGAAGAGGCTTTGCCAAACAAACAGCCACTGAGAGAGGGGGGTGTAGGGGAAATGACGAAAGGCTTCTCTTTCTCTTTTGATAGAATTCTAGAGGGTAAGCTTATTTAAAAATCATGCTGCCCCTCTAATGCAAATCTAATGTGCAGCTGTGCTGTGGAACCCATTACCGTTATGGCTAATACACTTTGATGGAATCGCTTTTTTAAAAGCTAAATAAATAGAGCCCCCACTGGTATAGCTTTTTGATGGGTGGCTGGATTTGCATGTGCCCCAGGAGAACCTGATGGAAGTATGTGAAAGAGTGAGAGTGAGAGGGAGAGCCAGGGAATGAGAAAATGTGCTGAGAGAGCAATATCACAGATGAATCCCTCCCCTAGCCCCAGTCCGACTGTACACCTGGAAATCCCTGGTGTGTAAAACCTAGCGAGTGTAGCAACTTTATGAGCAGGATTTCAGATGTAATACATTACTCAATCCCCCTCTACCTACATTTCTAAGAAATGCAGCAACATGTTACATTTTCCTCAGTTGTGAACTGACATACTGTTCAGAAAGAGGAAATGCTATCAGAAAGAAAAAATGACATCAGGCTTTGTCGCAATTATTTGATTTACACATACAAGCTGTCTCTGCTGATTTGGCAGTTGGGCATTCCATTTTTGTTTGTGTTCTGACTTACAATAAACCTCATCACTGGCATCCAGCCATGAGCCATGGTGCTGCGTACTGAGCAGTTGTCTGAGGGCTTGTAGCAAGACATCGCTGGAAATCGAATGACTAGAAAATAAAATAATTACCCTTATATTTATTACATCTATTCTAAAACTGTAATTCAGTGGGCACTACCAGCTTCTTTGTGAATCTCAATAAGACTATTCAATATGTCATGGGTCATATTCAGAAGAGGTACTGTACAGTACGATACAGTACGAACCACAAACATTAGAAAGCATGAGAGGCTGATCTCAACCCAATTGAAAAATATGGAGAGACATGTTCCCACCCAGACAAGCAGTGTTACTGTGACATCATCAACCTGTCTTTCACAGGACTGCAGTGCCAAAGTAATATCCGCCTCATAAGGTATGCCAGCTCAGAACTCCCTCTATCACCTTTTCAACCCCCTGACATTTGCAATATATAACACTCAGGAATCCAGGGCATCAGCATGATCAGTGCTGCAACAGACTGGAGATTACCTAACCTAGAGATATATTGCCAGTCCCTGATTCATAGAAAATGAAATAACAGTCCACAGTAGCTGACAGTAGACCGTAGGCCCTTTATTCTAAAATAATCTGGTTTTCCACATAAATCCAAGCTACTAATCATACTAAAATAATTAGGTTTTTTACATGAGTTCAAGCTTCTCATCAAATATGTGCTGTCAACTTTTATCAGCTACTAAGCCTTGGCTGAGGATGAAGAAGTGAACAAGAGCATGATCTTAAAAAGCTCATAAATAGGCTACATCAGGTATCTATATTTGATAGCTTGCAATAAAGGATATATGTAGCCCAGGGTGTAATAACCAGTAGATGTATACCTCATAGTCATATTTGTTGTTTGTACCTAAAGCATATTCAGCGCAACTGCCCCCCTTTATGCACCTTAACTTGAGAGTTACAGAGATGTTGAGCTTGTATTCCTGTGTCTTTTCAATCTGCCAGTGGGACTCCCTGCTGTATGGATTGATGAGGGCAGAGGTCTCCCAACTGATGATTCAGACAGTGATGTGTCATTGAGGCCATGGGCCTCTGGTAGGGTGCCCGCTCCCAATTAGAAAGTGAGGGAGTGGATGGCTATTCTCAAGTTCTGTGGGGTTTATTTTAAGCTAGATGCAAAAACCAGCACCCACTAAAACCTTCTGTAGTCCCTTTAAACTCCATAGACCTCATCACCTCTTTCCCTTTGTTAAAAATGTGTCCAACTGGGGTTTTCCACCAGTGCATACATTTACTCTAAGATACTGGGGATCAGAATAACCAGAGTGAGCAACACACAGTACATACAGCAGATATAAAAGGCTCCCTCTCAGCTTGAACACTGAGCTTGAGTTGGGAAAGGTGTTGTCTGCAACAGTATTTGAGTTATCTGATGAAAATGGGATATTGAACCCTGTAGACGATGGAACTGGCATAGACATCATCGTCTTTAAAAATATTAGTAAAAGTAATTGTGGATGGGAGATATTGGTTGAAATAGTTCTCTTTATTGTTAAACATTTGAACTCAGATTTGCATTTGTCTCTCACCTCCTTTTCTCTTAGTCATTTGTTGACTTTAAGTAGAATAACTATACCCTATACCCTTATTTGATTGCAACAACAGAGAAAAATGATTCAAATGATCCGATAATAAACCAGGGAACAGCAGCAAGTGTGCCTAATTGGGATAACAACCTTATGTGTACTCAGCAGGATGTAACTAATAAGCTAAATTGCTGGGGCTGGAACATGTGTAGAAAATAGGCCTACAGGGATGTTTCCCCTCTATTCAAAATCAGTGTAAGGTGGTGAACTCATATAAGAATCACAGGCTATTGAATCATAAACACTCCTTTACAACCGAATGTGCTCTAGATTAACTCATGGTAATGGCAATCCTATCATGATCAGTGGTATGCTATGAATATGAACATAACTGCAATTAAGAAATCCATCAAATTGACAACACTGGCATTTGTACAAATTGCGTTTCAACGTTCCATACTAAACAATAATATGTTCAATACTGACTTGCCTTTGGTATGCCAATCATGCAAGAGCAGACTATTTTCTGGAACCAACAAAGTCCATGGAATGTTTCATACATTTGGAGGGCATCCAAGAGAAAGGCAGGCAGCTTAGCAAGTCGAAAACGTGCCTGCTCATGCCCTGGCATGCTGAATAGTTTTATTTTTGAAAATATGGTACATAAATAACTCATGCTTATATACAGAGCACTGTAGTCATGTATTATGCATACTGTATGCAAATGTTGCATTGTGCAAGAGGGCACTTAAAAAGGAAACATTTCCCCCACCCCACGCGTACTTTGGAGTTGAACATAAACCTTGAAACTTATTTGAGACACAAATATCATGTTTTCAATCAAACAACTTGTTTTACTGTATGCTGGAACTCCATTAACTACAGTACATGGCAACATGGTTGTACTGTACAGTATATGTGTTGCTTGCTGTGTTGCACAACTCTTACACTTTAATTCTACTTGCTAGTTTTAATTGCTTTCATAGATTGTAGTTCTCTTTTGTTTACATCATGGGCAGCTGTGCTCATTTTGTAGAGGCGAACAGCACCGCTGATTTGATCGCAATCAACAGCAGTTGTTTGCTGTGAGAAGCCATGGCTGAAATGATAATAGGTGTCCTTTTATTCAGGCCAGGTGGGGCCTAAATGGATGTGCCAGAGACTATCTGGGGTCACAGAGGAAGTCCCTATAGGAGTGTTTTGCCTATTCAATTAGCTTACTCTTATGAGCTGCACAGGTGGCAGGTGAGACTCTGCTACTCTGTTAGAAAGTTCCATCAGGCCATTTGTTTCAGTGCACTAAATTGCAGGCATGGAAAGATATTGAGCTTTTGACAACTATTAGTAACATGTTCTGCTGTCTGCTAATTCAGTTTACATAACTGGCTGACTGGTGTCCAGTGATATGAAGTTACACTTCTTTTTAAAGTAAGCCAAATTAATATCACATAAACTAAACGTAAATCAATCATCAGGTAATGACTATTCAATTACCCTTTTACAATTTAATTGCAAATGCCAAGAAAATAACGGACTGTGGAATAAAGCGTAAGCTTGGCGGATGATTATTAAACTTATTATCATGCCTCGAAATTATTCTAGAACTAGAAAAACTTTTGCATTATGCCCTTTTATATTCAAGCATGACTGGGATTGATGATTGATTGCTGCATTGGTGAGCTAAAAATACACGGATGAGATATTTCATTATGAATAATATGATGGATGAGCTGACATTATTGTAGTTCATTACAGTCTCCCATCTCTTCTGCTCAATCTAAACTCAATAAGACCAATGAACTGAAAACAGTTATTTTAATTGCAACCTCCACTTGCGAAGATATGTTTTTCACTGTGATAGAGCAACAAGAATCTTTGAAATCAGAGATGACTCATATACCTCATTCTAAGGTATATCCTAAAGGGTTAGGGTTGAGGCTAGGGTTAAGGCTAGGTTTTGATATCAATAAGATGAAAAGCTTGATGTGAAATCTACCAGCTAGTAAGTTACACATTGAGGTTTCTGCAAGCTGTGAGGAGCGATCAATATGATGGAGCGGACACATACATCTTGCAAGCTGGTTTCATTTGGGTGGATGGAGTTTACACAATGGCCAAATGGAATAGTAAAAACATCTCTGAGACCAGTTTTAATGGGTGGAGGATAGTGAATAAAATCATTTTTTTTCTCGGAAAGAGTTAGGTTTTTTCTGAATTTTGAATAAATTGTGTGAAAATGTGAATTTGGAGTGGTCCCACCATAGGATTATTCTTGACAAGATAGTCTTATTGTCATGAATTAATTTGAAATGTATTTCTTTTGGGATTTTATAAACACTGGAGTGGGATTTTGATGTCACTTTTAAGAACCTTGTCCTGCTTTTAGAAACCATCAACAACAAAGAGTTTTTTTATTAATCTGACCTGATTCTAAGTAAATAAAAACACTGCGTTGATGTGAGTCCCAAAACATTTTCTACCCGTAGATGTAATTAAAACAAACATCCTCCAATGCTATATGTATGCAGCATCCCTGGAGCTAACTCCAGCATGGGAAATGCAGACAGATATCTGAGCAGCTAATGGGGGAGCTGAGGTCAGCAGCTTTGACTAAACTAAATTCTATATTACTGTATGCTCTGCAAAGCTTGCTGGAAGCTGGACTGCAGCCTCCTGGGGTTTCACAAAGTGCTCTGAGAGCTGGTCAACAAGGAATAGCCCCCTTGCTGCAGAGTAAGGGACTTTGAGCCTTTGGGCTGTGCTGTATAAGTAATGAAACAGAAAATGGAGAAGACCTGAATAGACAAGGGATCCTGTATGTATATAGAGAAGAATGTCTATTTCGATGCTGCAGTGCAATGCAAATCTACTTTGATCGATGATAAACTGCTATTTTGTCTTGAGCCTTAAGCCCTCTCTGGCTGAATGTAGCTAGAGGACATTCAGGTTTAGATCAAAGCATATACTGTACTGCAGTGTGTCATCTTCTGTCTCAGACTTTGATGGGAGATGCAACTGTTTGTTTTCATTTTCTCTTGTACAATGTGATTTTATGTGTTCCTCTTGAGAGCTAGTGACAACCTTTCACCTGACAGCTGCTTTGATGCTGCGTGCGTGTGCTAAGGAGAGAGACCCTTTTGGACTTCTTTCAGACCCAACAGTCTGAAAATACCCAGCATGCACCATGCTGGTGCCACCAGGCGGTCCTAGTGACATTGAGCGGGAGGCAGACACAAGGACAGAATCTCTCACTGCCCCCTGGACGTCCATCAGCACAGCTGGCCAGGAGGAGAAACCCATCCAACAGCTTCAATGGGAATCGTTTAGAGCGGAGCATGTCCATCAGCAGGCCTCTAAGAACACAACACTTATAATCATGCTAAGCTAACTCTGATAGACCATCATGACAGTTTTCAATGACAGGGCATCATTCATTGGCAGGGCATCAATATTTCAATATTTTCACTTTTACGCCCTGAAAAACTCCCTAGTTGCTATGGCAGTATGTTTTGGGTCAGAAACACCTGTCAAGCCAATTGTCCCATTACTTTTGGGTACCCTAAAATAGGGGGAATATGCATAAACAGTTTGATCATTTCTGAATAGTGAAACGAATATGGACACAAATACCATCAAATACAAGCTGAGAATCTCTACTTTAACCTCATCATAATTGTTTGATTTAAAATCGAAACTTTCGGAGTGTAGAGCCAAAAGAAGAAAAAATGCTTCACTGTCCCATTATTACACAGGGCACAGTAAATAGATATAAGATTGTCAGGGCTTACATTTAGGTAGATATGTATGTAGTATATATGTATTTGGGAATTCGGCAATGTCTCGTTCAGTGGCTCCTTGACAGTGAAAGCTCCTACTGACAGTTTATAATACACATACACACACATACAAGCACAAAGTATATTGATTAGTTCTGAGAAGGTAGCATGAGCCTTGCCTGTTGACTCCCTCAGGCATTACGTTGGTTTGATCTTATGAGCCTCCTAAGCTGTGGAGACCAGTGGGGGATTCAGGAGATTCAGGGGTTCATCTCAGCAATGACATGCTAAAATGGGACTGAAAATCCAAACAATGGTTTAAAATGAGTTTAGTAAAATAATTGATTCACATCTTTTCTAATAATCCTGCAACTTTTCTCGTTTCACTCTGCTGATTTATCCTTGGCATTTAGGTCCTGGAGAGAATTAAAGTTGGGTTAAAAGATCATACAAAGGATGCACTGAAGCTTCTATTAATTTGTCAGGCAATTAAGAGTGTCTGTATGTTCATGCTATTATTTTACACAAATGTGACAGGTAGATAATGTAACATGGGCCAAGAGATTATGTGACTTGAATAATGGCTACTCTACAACATAGAATAACTGAAAAATCTAATGTTGTATTTGCATTTTCCTCTACATCTGAGCTAAGCTCCTCTCTCTACTCATTATGGTGATGAAATGCCATCTAAATACAAAACAAGAGGCTAGGTTTATAGGACTACAGATCATACACATACTATTGTTATCATGAGTTGAAATGGATCATGGGTTGAAATGGATGCATTGATAAAAACTTAAATTAATTGCAAGGAGCAATGAAAACTTTGGACTAATTGGAGGATGATGCAACACATAGGAAATTAGGTGTTGGCAGGGGGTTGCGTTAATTACAGAAATATCCTGTGACACTGAGTTAGGCAAAGAGACATTATTTCTTTATTTTCACCAAAACATGTTTTTTTGGGGGGTAAGTAAGCAAGTCTGCTTGAGAGAGGGCCACTTACCCACTTACCCCCCCCCATCCAAGAAGCTAAAATGAAAATTAAATGGTGATCAGGGCATGTGTACATTAGATGCATTGCTTCTGCAAAATAGCACCAATATAGTCCGACAAAATTAAAAAATTCAGTACACTGGGCGAGCCAAATAATTCCAAATTAGATCCTGGAATCTTACGCATTTTCATGTGTTACTCCAGAGTATGCTTTACCTTTCATTATCAACAAGACCCATGCTGCCTTCAAGAGCTCCTTGTAAATGTGTTAACTCCGTATTTTTGACTAGGAAATTCTTGTTACAGCTATAAATCTGAGTTTCCCAGTTGGAATCAACTAATAGGAAGCCCTTTTAGAAAACATCTGCGTAAAATCAAGTCGATGGGGACACAGCATCAAACTTAGAAGTGTTCCCTCATGACAGCAGGGAAGTTGTAAACAAAAAGAAAGAAGTAATTTGTAACACCAAATCTATAAAGGGTGTTGGAATGAAGAACCCAACACTTTTCTTTTTAATTAGATGTATAAGGCGCTGGCAGGGAGAGACAAATAGTGCTCTTGCATGAGCTCTTGACTGAGATCTTGGATTAATTGTGCAATTATCTGCAAGCCTGGTGTAGTCTCCAGGCATAATTACAGGGGCCATCCATTCTGCCTTCTGTCACTACTTCTTGAGTCATGTATAGTCTCCTCTCTTGTTTTCCACAAATTAGGATGACATATGGTTATTGTCGAACCTCAGCCCTCACTGAGAAAAATAAACCATGAAACCATGTGAAAACCTTGGGGAAGATGGAGGAGTTTGTCCTGTCTCATGGCAAACTTCAGAGAATGAGCAACTTTAGGGAAATTAAACATTTCATCAAGTTTGAAGTTTGGAACGATTACATTTGAACTGGGTCTCTAATTTGCCTTTAGCTACTGTGGCTTAGAATCAATCTATGAATTTGTTACTAATCAACTATAAAAAGTTTATAGATATGAGATGCAGTGAATTAGAAAGAACACTTGCTCACATGCCACATGCAGCCTTATTTTTTCTTTTCTTTTGTAGAAATTAAAACTAAAATAAATCCCTGGCATCTCCAACTTTGTTTTAGCTTGTCAGCAGAGATCAGGGTAAGCAAACAAAAACAGAGAGGTGTTGCTAAGGATTTGCTGTAAGCCAGCTACCTGTTCCTTAAGCCCCATTCCCTCTCATCTTCCAAGCTCTAGGTTTGTCTCTCTGTCAGTCTCTGCCCTCTGGCAGTCCCCACCGACAGTGCTGAGTCTAACGTTCCTTTGGAGAGACTCAACAGATCTCTCTGAAGCTCTCCAAGGGTCAAAACCCACAAACACATTAGCAAGACTGAGTAGAGATGAGCAATGGGAAATGAGGGAAATGCAGTCGTTTACTGTACAGTAGAACTAATGTCACCTTAATAGGTAGATTTGGTATGATATTCATAAATTATATGATATCAGAAGTACCAAGAATGTATGAATGCATTAGCAAACAGTGTAAAAAATGTGCAGTATCATCTGACGATTACATGTAATACCTTGCACATAAAGCAGTCATTACTAAAGTATTGCAACAATTATATAGCTGCTGCAAAGCAGAAAAGCATGATCATCTGTTGAAAAAGAAAAAAAAATCCTATTGAACTCAGTAGAAGTAAATATATGTCATCTATGAACAGTGTAACCAATGTAATTCTCTGAGCCCTTGGGCTAAGGCAATTTCCAGGGTTTGCTTGAAAAGATGACATTGTCACGACTGTTTTTCATGTCTAAGTATCATCAAGACCAAATCTACAGAGCTCTAAAACATGACACTTTACATGTTTTTTTAAACTATTACTAAAAAGCATCAAAATGGAAACAAGCAGGGCTGTTATAACAACACAAAATAACATGGTTATGTCACATACACTCACCGGCCACTTCAACGCAAATATCTAATGGTGTGGGGGATATTTTCTTGGCACACTTTGGGCCCCTTAGTACCAATTGAGCATCGTTTAAATGCCACAGCCTACCTGAGTATTGTTGCTGACCATGTCCATCCCTTTATGACCACACTGTACCCATCTACTTCCAGCAGGATAACGTGCCATGTCACAAAGCTCACATCATCTCAAACTGTTTTTTTGAACATGACAATGAGTTCACTGTACTCCAATGGCCTCCACAGTCACCAGATCTCAATCCAATAGAGCACCTTTGGGATGTGGTGGAACAAATCTGCAGCTATGATGCTATCATGTCAATATGGACCAAAATATCTGAGGAATGTTTCCAGCACCTTGTTGAATCTATGCCACAAAGAATTAAGGCAGTTCTGAAGGCAAAAGTGGGTCCAACCCGGTACTAGCAAGGTGTCCCGAATAAAGTGGCCGGTGAGTGTATGTTATCACTAATTCCTATGGGTTGTTCATAAAGTTAAGAAATCAGTATGTTTAGATTTATCCTTGTCAACAATATTTGTTTTATTCTATGAGCAACAAAACAAGTTTTCGGAACCGAGTGCCAAAATTACCCCCTAACTTGACCTCATGAACAGGTAGGTTAAATAACAGTAACACTAGAGCCTCAAGTTAAAAACAGCCCAATGCCCAGCCACAGACTGATTAGTCTGATTTACAGTTATTGTGTTACAATTGCCCCCAACCCTAGCAGCCATGACAAACCTCATGTACTTGCTTGCTAGCTCAATCATGTCAATTGTTTGCCAACAGAACAGTAAACATAATGAAACAAGTTAGGATTCAAAGGCATTAAACCTTAAGACAGCAGCAGGATGAGAGATTTGCTTGATTTGTGTTTGACAGGAAGAAATCACAACTGAGTGTGCTAAATGTACAGAATGTGTGTCATCACTCTATCTTGCTTCTGATTTGAGAAAAGCAGGGTGTTACAATTAACCCTTGTTAAAATTGTCCCTGGCCTCACCTACACATGAGAGGGACATGGGCTAATGGATATGTTCAGCAGGAAACATAAATGAAACATAGATGCCTAAAACAAACTATGCTATTGGAGAGAGAGAAAAAAGAATGTGATGATACTAATTAAGAATCGAATTATAACTGCAATGAGCGTTCTTTAAGGGAACATTGACAGTCGTCATTATGTGTCTTGTCAGTCCTCTTTTTAACAATTTAGAGCCAACCATGGCAGCTCTGCCCTTAAGTCCTTGACAATATATTCTTCAAATATTAACCTTATCAGAGCAAACAGAAATTTTCACTCACACAAGGACAGGAACAAGATGTCTAAAAGCTTGTGAAATTCTCTCGGGTTCAACAGGTTATGTCAGGTCTTTGCCATTTTAATAAGTATGACAGAAAGTAGAGTAGCCTACATGGTCTCTACGACAACTTCAATTATTCACTCTCAAAAGATAGCAGACAGCCCATTATGAGATAGGAGTGTGACATGCAAAGGTCAAAAAGTCATTTGCAAATGAAGGAAAAAGTCTTTGTAAGTGAGTAAATGCAGCCTTGACCTTAAACAATGTCAGGGAGTATGATCTACACTCTAGATTGCAGCTCGGAGATCCACACACTCATATTCATGCACTTTTCTCAATAACTGTAAGATCCATTCCTGTGCATTCGTGTTGTTTGTTTTAGTTTTTGTCATTTATTTCCTGTTTTACTCACATTTTTAATTTCTGTCACTTCGTTATCTGCCCTTGTGTGTTTTCCCGCTTGTGTGATTGTCTGCCCCGCCCCGATTGATTTCACCTGTTCCTTCCCATCATTCCCTGTGTATGTAGTCTGTGTGTTCCTCTGTCTCGTTGCCAGTTTGTTTATTGTGCCTCTGTGTCAATACGTCCCAGCAATCTCCCTAGTGTCTTGTTTTTTCATGGTTTTTGATCTTTGAGTGTTGTTTTTAACTTCGCCTTTTGCCTTCTCCGTGTTAGACTATCTACCTGGATCTCAGATTTGATTACCTGTGTACCATTCTCTGTTTTGCCTACCCCTTTCTGGATATACACTACCGATTGACTGCTCCCTGTGTACTGAACCTTTTTCTCGTAAATACTATTCTTTTGGATCAAGCCTGTGTCCTGAGTCGTGCTAATGAGTCCTCTGCCTTGGACTACAGCCATTACAATAACAACCACAATGTTTTTTCTCAAACACATAAACAGACCAAATAAGAAAAAGATAAACTCTGTAAAGACTTAGATTCATATTTTTAATATTTTCCCAATGTATTGATATAAATCACACATACTCCCTTAGTAACTCTACAAAATGACCTTTAAGTCAAAGTTGTCATCTGGGCTTCACTTATCAGTTCCTCTGATAGACATTCACATTCTGAACTACGTCTCACTCTTCTCAGTCATGACAAGGTCACTGCCTTTCCCTCTCTAACTCTGGAACTGTTCTGACATTTTTTTAAAAGGCCAGTTTCATCTTTAGAGTAGTGCTCCTCCTCTCCAGTTTGATTGACAGGCTGAATGTTAGAGATTAATGAGAGGGTCTCTAGAGACATGGGGCACTCAGACACTGAGGTGAGGAGCCATGAGGGTTGCAAACTCAAGGCCTGTAGAAAGAGTAATCTAAAAACAGATTGTACTTCTGTAGGTGTTGTAAGGTATGAAAATGTATTCATGAATGTGTATCATTTTTAGGGAGCTACTGTAAATGCAGACTTCATTGCATCACACACATGTATTCATAAATGCTTTAGCTTTATCAAATACTTTGTCAAAGATGTAATTGTTAAATATTAATAATAATCAAGACTCAATCTTTATATCACAAAGTCATCAGGTTTTGGTCATCAGAAATTGGAAATGTTACAGACTGCATCAATATTTCAATATCCACAAGTATGTAATGAAATTTCTCTAATGGCATCCTGAGGAGGGTTCGGCAGCTGTAGTTATTTAAAACCTGCAGCTCTGAGGAACCAAATTAAATGTCAAAAGAATCACATTCAGGCTAAAGCCGTTGCATTGATAAGGGAAGCCCTTCCCTCAGAATTACCCTATAAATTAAAATGCTTTTGAATAATCCACCAAAGAGTCGTCCCCTCGGGCTTCTTTATGATCCTTAGAAGTCATCAGTCTCACACAACCTCCGGTTCATTCAGTCTGCAGGCAAAATACGCTCTATCAATTGGCCAAGAAATAGCTTATTTATCAGGAGATAATGAAAGTCCCTGATTGATTGTTTGTTGCTGTTGACAGTAAAGGGGTCCCTCAGTTGAATAGAATAGTTTTGACGCCTTGGGCAGAATATTTTCATAGAATTCACAAGGGATTACAAGTTCATTTGTACTATGGACTGTACTGTACAGGAGAAAGATGTATACATCTCATGGATACAAATTATATGTTTTAATTCCGATACTGTTATACTGGTGTCTCATGCCTATGACCACATCACAGCCATCCTGATTTCCACAAAATACCACACACTCTTCTGTATTATTGCTTTATTAGCCCTGTGATGCTTGTCTGATGATTTAACAAAGCCATGAAAAAGCCTTTTTTCCTGTTTGCTAGGTGTTCAGGTAACCTCCTCTGTTTCAAAACATTTTCTCTGATTTTACTGAACACAGCCAGGATGTCATTAGAAGACCTCCTTCAAAGTTCAAGTTAATTCACGCAGGCCAAGTCTTCCTTGGCCTACCGGGCATTTGGAATTCCTGATCTCATCAATGCTTTTGTGGAAGGGTGGAAGTGGACAAATGAGAGTTATTCCAAGAGGGTTTACACAGTTTTATTAATGCAGATAATAATATTTGCACGAACAAACTGGGGTCTCTGCAGAGTAATCCAAAGAAGTCATGATCATGTCTCCCCATTATATGCATAAACAGGTGAACAATATCCACCCTTTGGCCTACAACATCCTTGTAATTTTGGGAAAAACATAATAGTTGCAACATCATAATGACTTGTTTTTCTTACTTCTGTATCAATAACAACATCTGGATCATATTAACCATTATGTCATAAGTGATTTCTAAGAAAGGCTATCACTGAACTTTCTGTCACCTCATTCTGGGATTTTCTACCACACTTTCTTTCCCTTTAATAATGTTCCAATTGTACTGTTGATTTTAGTAATATTAAGGTTTTGGCTATGTTTCTGATAGATTTATGGTCATTATGTTTAAGATATTTATGATATTTCAGCCTCATATTGGCTTCCCTGACTTTCATTGATGTCTATTTGGATGTCATGTTGACAGACACCAATAGCAGACTCCAAAGGCAAATGCAAAGCCTAGAATCAATACTAGACATTGACAGCTCTCTTGTGACTGCAGAAATGATGTGACGGAACACACCTGACGAACCAGAAACACCTGTCAAGCCAATTGTCCCATCACTTTTGGGGACCCTGAAATAGGGGGACTATGCATAAAACGTGTTGTAATTTCTGAATGGTGAAACCAATATGGTACACAAATACCATCAAATAAAAGCTGAGAATCTCTCATTTAACCTCATAGTAATTGTTTGATGTCAAATGCAAATTTAGAAAGAGCCAAAAGAAGACAAAATGCTTCACTGTCCCAGCACTGTATATTTTTCATTGAAGGCTGAATCCTAATTTTCAATGATAACTCTTTGAGCATACAACCTGCTGTTTAGAAATATCTTTACCAACCTTCCCCACTGCTCACAAACACAAGCAAAGTCACCATTGATGGTTATAGGAGATGCCATTCCTAGCTGGTGGGGTTATTTTTCACTTCTCTTTGATGTTAGAGAAAACCGTATGAAGATTCCACTCTTCATCCTTCCTCCCTGTCTCACACAACCACCACAAGGTAGTCAAGCTTTATCTTCAAATGTTCCTGCACTATAAATCTTTAAAATAAAATGAACATTATTTGTTGAGGATCCTCGCGATACGAACACCTTCTAGCCAACAACAGTACATCAATCTTCTTGATTGTATATGCTAATTGTAGGCGGATGTGGTGGAGCCAGCTATGTGATTTAAATGTGTTTAAATGTGGCTGAGACAAAGACCGTGATCGTCTGATCTTGCATTGTGAATAGTGATCAATGCCCTCCTATCTCAGTCCAGAACACCTATTTACAGTTAAATGAGCTTGCTCTGATGTCCTATTGTTGGGATGGTATTTAAGGACAGGGACAGCAAGATTTTCTTTGAGTTTCTCGGTGTAGCCTATGGGCACCGGTCTCCTGTGTTGTCCTTGACACACATAGCGTTTATAGTTAAACTTCCACTTGATTACTACAGTTATACAATATGTTCCTTTGATAAATGTGGTAATATGTTGATACTCTATTCTCATTCTTCCGAGGTGCATTAATGTGATGTTGTACGCTAGATAAAGGTTCTGTTAAAACAGTACGTCATAATCATGACCAGGTTATTACAGAGTTGAATCTAGAATCCGATATGATGTGTCCGTCACACAAGGATGAGCAAATCATTATCAATCATTATTAATCATAAAATATCTTTTGGAGTCAGATATAATGTAATGTTAATTTGTGCTAGTTAGTCATGTGACCACTTGTTTAGAGCCCGCTTCATTATGTCCATAACCGTGACCTTGTACTGGGGAATAAATGTATGCTGTTATTCTTAACCCGTCCAGTCCTTTCTCTATTCTTCAGTGTTTTTATTCCAATTCTTCATAATATAATATTATTGAATTATTAGTTGACATTCCTTCATTGATAGTTTATATTGCTGAAAGTAATTCTGCTTGACTACATACCCAGACCATCTCTATGTTTACATGTTGTATTGCTTTGTATGTGGCCACCTTAGGCAAGCACTATTTAAAGCAATGTGGACATGGAAGTAACCAATGGAAGACCAGTAAAGCCTAGGTACAGTAGGCTGGACCTGAACATGTTCTAGCTTGCCCTCTCCCATTATATTAATAGACTGTGTGCCAGTTCTCAGTGTTAGACTTGGTCTATTCATGCTGGCCCAAAAGCCCAATGAGTTTGTGGAGCAAGGCTAGCCTTAGGTTAATGCTGATTCAAATGAGAATGAATCATCTCCCCCTTCTCATTTGTTAGGATACAAAGCCTTTCTCTGCCATGCCATTCAACACAGGCAGCAGACATGTCTTTTGTGAAAGACCATTTACCAGACTGAGGCTGTGCTGAGTGGCAGTGCACCTCTTGTGTTCGGCCCATGGCTGTTCCATTCTACTGCATGGTTTTACACTGTAAAGTGACTGGATCGAAAAATACCATGTCAATGAAGCTGTCTTGAGACAAACATTAGCACGTTTGCATTGGAAGCTCCATAGGATACTGAAGCAATAAGGTATTCTTTGATAATGAGTATGCAGTGTTACGATAAAGCACATAATTGAGTGCCGTTGCTTTTATACAAGTTACAAAACAAAACAGAAAATTGTGACAAGAAAACAATTTGTCATAGATTGTGGTGCCCTGTGCTCAGAAATCTTCATAATTTGAGTGCTTGCACAGGAATATTACTATGGCATATGAAGCATCTTCTTAAACCATTTTAGTTCAGTGAGATAATATAACAGGTCTACTCATCATCAAAAATACATTTTGAGCCCAACCAGATTCCTGTGGATGATTATATCTTGAAATACCTCAGGCCATCATCTTGATTGAGTATATGACTTATGAATTAATGTAAACATATTCTGTGATACATCTTTATATTGCTTTGAAACTGGTGCAGTATTGAAATATAGTTTACAGGGGAAAGTCTGTTTAAATGTAAGTAAATTAACTACAATGTTCCAAATAGAGCGAGAGTGTTTGAGTTTGGTATCTATAAAAATGTTTGCTCTATATGTTAATTCTCAGAGCAGGAGAGTGTGGCAGCTGTGAAATGATGGTGGGTAAATATGTTCCTCATTTATTTTCTCTTTGTCAAGCAGCCATCCTACAGCCCCTATGTTTTGTTTGCGTTTGCAATCAATGTAGACAGAAGGCAGACGTGGCAGACTATTATAAGGGTATAGCAGACTGGCATGAACTTGTGCTGCACGTTTTCCAAGCTTTCTGTAGACCGTTTTCAGCATTAAAACAGAGAATTGCAGTCCAAAAATGCTGCCAATCAGAACTGCGATGTGCATCTGATTGCAGTATCAGACAGACAGCTCTGCCATTGCTGTTGTCCTCCTCGCTGACAGGGAGGTTACTTGGGATGCACCGCTGGAGTCTGACGGCTGTCTGCTCCCCGGCATCTCCTGCTCTCCTGCTCTCCCACTGATGGTGTGTGTACACTGAGGGAACATGCTTCTCATCTGTCTGTCAGGGAGAATGGAGGTGCATATGAGCAACAGGGGAGATGGACGACGCCCAGATACTAACAGCTGTATGGGGAGATAAAGGCTTTCACAGACGCAAAGAATGATCACTTTGATTGCTTGATTGTTCTAGATGACATCATGGTTTAATTTAAAAACATTCATAATGTTTATGCTCAATGCCCTGTTTCTCTGTTTTCTCACATTTTCTCTGTGTAAAAATGCTTATACATGGGCCGTGAAAGCCGCAAAGGTATCATAGACTTTCAATGGGAGTAGGGCAGAGAGCGGCAAAACGCAAGCGGATTGTCAATCGGCGCGGTTCCTGGTGCTCGCTGCCGTGAGCAGCACTGCTTCCAGAGGCGGCAAAACATTACATTTGTTAAAATTCTTGAGTGGCAGACACACATGGTTGATCAATGAACAAAGTTTGTTTTGTCAACCAATCAAACAATGATTTAATGATAACATTCAAGCTCTCCATGGGTGAGCCCCAGAGTTGGGAAGACAGGTCTCTCCACCATGCCAGTGCTGCCAGACACCGTGTGGAGACGAGCACTCGTCATTGCCGATGCCGAGACGTATCCAGGTGTAGCATGGACACCCACGGTTGGAATTCTTGCATGTGGAAGAGGCCAAGTTGAACGTCCACAATTGATGAAGCCAAGAGCCTCAGGCATGTGTGGTATGAAACCCATGTAGCTGGGCAGAACACCTGCAAACACCTGTTCAATGCTGTGTGTCTGACTGGGGTGAGGGAAGCTCTGAACGAGACCGAGTCCATGGTAAGACCCACGCGCCAATCGTTGATATATGATTTGGCCTCTCCCAAAAAGGAAGACAATGGCGGCTTCTACACACTTTCCAAATGTCCTTGGAGCCAGGGACAGACCAAATGGCAGAGTCTGGCACTCGTAAGGCAAAATCTGAGAAACCGTCTGTGTCTGACAAACCTCTATGTGGAAATGCACATCCTTGAAGCTGACCATTGTGAACCAGTTGCCTGGGGAATGGCTTCCAACAGGGCCTTCTGTGTAAGCATGTGAAACCTCAGTCATAGCTAGCGTGCCAGTTGTCTGAGACCAGTTGGTAGCGTTGCTATTTTGTGCTAGCTATGTTCGAAGAGAAGCAAAGCGTAGGAGCTAGCAATGGTCAAATTAGCCGTGTGCACAAGTTGTAATGATGACGAATGTGCTAGTTAGCCAACTGTCCCAGTGGTTAGCCGAAGCTTACACTAGGGACCGAGGTTCGTTACACAAAGTAACTGGCTAGGAATGTCAGTATGTTGAACTAGTACTAAGCAGTCATGGGACTATGAACACGAGCTTAAAAATCACATTATTGAAATTAGGTTTTTTATGATGAATGTAATATGACCGAAAATGTTGCAAATGGATATATATATATATATATATATATATATATAGCATTTTGGAATTAAACTCTTCAAATGCCAGTCAAAAATGTTTGGGATATTTGAAACAAGCACAGTGTGTCTTGTCATTACTTGTAGATGCTAGGTGTATGTCCAAAGTGAATGTTAATGTCCATAAAAGAAAGGATATTTGTAATGTATGGTGAGACTGTCACAGAATGAACTTTGAAAAGAGGTTATTATTATTTTTATTTACTCATTGAAGCCCAGAGGATCATCATCAATCATTGTGATGTTGCAGCATAACACCTTAAAATGAGGGAGCACAAAGGGAACAAAAAACAAAAAACAAAAACAATCTCTGGCTGGTTATACTTTTCGCTTTGTAATGTCACAGGCCTATGTATTGGGGTGTCAGGTTCTTAAGCTACATATTCACTATGAACTGAATCCAAATGTGAGATATGTGTGCTTTATTTTCGAAATTGGGAAGCATTTTTGGCAATCTGCGTTTATCTGCATCAATTGACTTGGGGAAGAATCTAAACACCTGCACATCATAAGTACAGGTTGTAGGCCTATACTGTAGAGAACAGCAAAATATAATATATCATATTTGGCCCAAATTTAGAGAAGGTTCCATGAGTGCATTATGTATGTATTCTGTTATGTGTAATAAAGCAATCATTGCCATTCATTGCACACGTATGCAAAAGAAACCATGTTTGTCAATTTGTGAATACATCATTGTCTCTTATTCTAAAGTCAGTTTGATTTGTAAACCATGTGTTTGATGTGAGAGTTGAATGCAATGATTTGGCCGCCGCTCAGATTGCAGTCACGTGCTCACATGCTTGTCTGCAGAAGCAATTTGTCTCCTCTGATAAAATGGCCACACAATGGCAGAATCAAACACATTCAATCAGGTCTCAGTGATGACGGCGAGATGGAACGTTCACCAACAAGAGGGTCATGCTTCAACACACCATGGTTCAAATATACAGGGTTTCATTTTTCTATTCAGATTTGATTTCTTAGAGGTATGTATTGAAAATGATGGGAAGACCAGTCTTCTGCCATAATTCTAACAGTTCCTGGAAGTGCAAGTGATCGGTATCCATTACAGTCTTCTGGATTCATAACGTGTTGATTGAAAACCCTAATCAAAATGTAGTTTCCTCATTACTCTAGAAATTCTATCCCTATATGAAAGTGTACAGTGTGCCTTGGTCTTGCTCTGACTACAATACCAAGAAATGATAACCAGGCTGATGCTGCACTTTACTTGGTGGTAAGAACAGTGGGAATACTATTCTGAAAATGACGATCAAGAGTGACCCTTGGGACTCAAACCCTTGAGCTGCTCTTTCATTTGCTGGATCAGTGTCTGGAATGGGAATGAGCGGGCATATACTTCAGTAGTTAGTCTAAAGTAGGCAGCCAAGGCTGGAGCATAAAAAATTAATAAGTACACTTTTAGAAAATATAAGTCAAGGGGAGAGAGGTGCACACATCAATGTGCAGACGTTTCCTCTCTTGTTCCAGTCCAAAGACAAATTAAATCAGTTGGCCCCAAGACATTAAGCCAGTTCCCCCGTGGTGCTGATGGCCTACTTCAATTTGTAGTCAACCCAAAGGTAATGGCTGCCGGTCAGATTCAAGGCTATCTGAGGATTACACATTTTTCAGGGTAGCAATATTCATCCAGTTTAGCCAGCGAAGCTCTGGCTGCTTCTTTCACCTGACAACATTTGTTCAGATAGTTATCTCTGGAGACAAACTGAGGAGATTGGTTAGAAAGACATTCCAATAAAATGTGTAGTCAAATTATGGCTATACTGTTTTAACCAGACCTCTAGCCCTTTTCAGGTTACTCATGCAGGTATTTCAGAGAAAGATGGATAGTTAGCTTCCTCTATTCTCTCTCTAATGCTGTTTCTTATTTTCTGTTTGATTCTGTTTGAAGTTGTATTGGATCATTCTAATCTGATTGCTATTGCTCACCTTTCCACATCTTTACCTATCATCTCTTTCGCAATACCTGTCTATCTGCATCCATGCAATGTGTGTGAGTAAAGCCATCTCTAATATTCTCTTTTTAAGCCACAGCAGGAATCAGTTCCTAATTCAGGGTTGATCAAATGTGTTTGTTCTTTAAGGCATCCACTGACAGGGAGACTCACAAGCTGTTTGAACAGGAGAGGAGGTGATGTGAACAGCCAAAGTGACACCTCCCTCAGTCTAAGGGAGCCTAATTAGCCTTGGGCATCAAGGATTGGGTCAGAGAAGGACACCCTGGTCATTAGAGGGAGACTAATGACATCCTGGTCTGAAGGGCTGGATGAGGGAAAGACTGCTGGGACGTCACAACCATGTTTTTCAGTGTTTAGTTCTGGGAGAAATTGTTTAAAAAGGATGACATGTTGAATGTGGTGTTGGGGACAGACTTGTCTTAACTTGTAACTGATTGAAACCTGATAGAGAATGTTTTGTATTTGAAAGTGACACTGTACTGTACTGTATGTCCACTCATGATTCAAGACTATAGGTAATCTATTCACAATTGGCTAACCATCATCTGTACGTACACAATGCAGTTGTCTGGGTAAAATATAAATAGTTGGGTGATTAACCTCCAGCAAAATTAGATTTTGCATAAACCAAATTAAGTCCAGTAAACAAATAACTTCATAAGCAAGCAGTCCACGCACCCTGCATTTCCTAATAAGAAAACATGAGGCACACACCAAACCCACTGAGTTGTGTAATTAACTCCACACTTCCATTCAAAATGGCTACCCTCTAAAGATAAAAAAATAGAAAATAAATGTCTAGTCGGATATAAACAAATGTCCTGTATCTAGGAGTGTGAGAGCAGTTCATTTTCTGTGGTGTAAAATGAGATGTGTCATGAACTAGTGTGCCCCTAAGACTTTACATTGCAACTTTTCTTAATTTCCCATAGATGGCTTAAACAAAACCCTATTTTGTTCGTGGAGATTAAATGTTAAGTAATGGTTTTGCTTTATTTATTTCATTCAATATAATTATTTAAGGTTTGTGCATATTCTATTGACAAATGAATAAGCCTACTATGCATTGAATGTACATACTGTGTACACATTATGGTTATTGGTTAAATCATTTGGTAAGTCAGTTATTTTTGCTTCATGAAATGATTTAAATATTGTAATTTTGTAATTGCTTTCAAAGGCACCAATTATCTTAAAAACAAGTGTATTGTATTTCCATGCTGAATTAATGCTGCTGTACCAATTGTTTTTAATATTTCTGCATGTACAGTAAGCTGCTATTCAATAAGCACAATGAACATCTAATTAAGATTGCAAACTTAGCCATTCTGATCAACTTGCATATGAATATCAACAGTACAGTGAAGAGTCTTCTCAGTCAGTTTGTTGGCAGAGGAACAGAAAGCAGCACTCTAGCATCAGCAAATGTGTGGGCCTTCTGGGCAACAGCTCCTCAGCTCTACAGCATCCCGTCCAAATCGATAAGTCTTCTGTTCCAACAAAGATGCCCTTAAGTACTCCCCCCCCACCCACCCACCAACTGTATGTTCACCCATATTCACAGGGGCCCGTAGCGTTGGATCCTCAATGCAGAATTATGGGCATTTACAGACAAAATTGTTCAACCATGTCAAGAGCTGATAGGAGGCACTGGAGAAAACATCAGACATATCAAAGTCAAATATACGGGATACAGATGAACTGGGCCGTTTTCACCACTCTCTGCAGAGCCTTATGGTCGAGCACTGTGCAGCTGCTGTACCAGGCGGTGATACAGCCAGTCCGGATACTCTCTATGGTCCACCTGTAGAAGTTTGTTAGGATCTGGAGGCCAAATTTCCTCAGCCACATGAGGAAAAACAGGCATTGATGTGCCGTTTTGATCACTGTATAGGTGTGGTGTGACCATGATGTGGACACTGGGGAACTTGAAGCTGCTGACTCTCTCCACTGCAGCCCCGCCCCCCCCCCCCCACCCCGCTTCCTCCTGAAGTCCACAATCAGCTCCTCCTATTCATGGTTTTGTAACCAAGTATGATCAATACTGAAGACAGCAAATACACATACTTCAAGATATAGTATGGAATCCGATTTCTTTCAGAATTGTGTCTTTGAGGTTGCACAGAGGGTTTCAGGGACAAGAGCTAATCTCAAAGACAATCTGTGCTTCAAGTTCCTTTATAGGAACATAATTTAAATTCCCAGCATGCCTGTGGTGAAGGTGAAAATGATTTTGGAGCCATTACTGCGACCCCATGTCGCTGGGCTAAAGGACTGACTGTGCTAAAGGACACTGGGTCAGGATAATTACAGACATATTGTGCAGAGATAACACTTTTTATCCAACATCCCGTAGCAATATGCAGGCGTCTGACTCTTGCTCTTAACATATGGCTATAGAATGAATGGGAAAAAAGTCCTCTTTTGTATTTCATCCCTCAAAGTAATGTTTCAGTCTAAGTGTGGTATTATTATACATGTGCTCCTGGCAGAAAAAGCCTACCACTCATTCTAACTATAATCACTACCTCCTAACCCCGCTTGCCTCAGCCATGAGGCCCCACAGACCCTTTGGAGCCTGAATCCTCAGCTGGGAGACCTCTCCCCTCATCAATCCATACAGCATGGAGTCCCACTGGCAGAGTGCAAAAAGCCTGGAACACAAGCTCAACATCGCTGTAACTTCCAAAGACAAAATGTCCATCAAACACCTTTGCTAATCACTTCAAAGCTGAACCCAGTGTCTCTGTTCTTTCTGTGCATTAATGTCTATGCTTTCTTCCTGTTTTTCTATCCCAATCCTCTGATCATGTGCTTTACTGCTACCACCAATATGCTGAGCAGCTTCATGGCCATTCTCTTGATTCTTCATGTGTCTTGCCATACAGTGATTGCATTCATTCCAAGCGGTAGATCAAATTCGACTTATGTCTATACAACTTTGTCAACAATGCTTCTGATCAAGTAACAATCAGCCGCCAAGAAGCTACCAGACAGAAATATGCAGTATCATCCACTGTGGTCATGTGATGAGCTTTTGTAGGCCCAATCTCACAAAACCAGAATCTATCCACTCACTCGTCGACTCTGGTACAATTACTCAAAGTTGGCCTTCATTCACTAAACAGGAGCTCCGTCCAAATAGAGTGGCGCATTGCCATTGGTTATTCTCCCAACAAAGTGCCATCCACGGAACCCCTCACCCACATCCCCTCCCTTTGTTGCATCTGTGTGCCGGTTTTGAAGCTCCTCACATTTCTGTTATTAGTGAATAATGATCACAAACCTCTTCCTCAGTTGGGTTTGCCCCCCTCTAGGCCACAATTGAAGTGATATGTGTCCATGCGTAATGCTAGGCATGATCGCCTTGGTATAAGGTTATTGTAGGCCTAGTTTGTTGATGCCATTGAACCCGAGGCTTTCTCAAACATAATACTGTATCCACAATACAATCATAACAAAAGCCATATATCTTTGGTAAAAATGTTATATTTCTGAAATATCATTTTGTACAGTGCTCACAAATCCTATTAACCATAAGTAGGTTTTATAGAGCTCCTCCTTGGTAGAACAAGGCCAACAGAGACCTCAGACAACAATATTTTGTATTTTGTATTTTGTAAGTAGAAGGTTTTCTGACATTACTTGGGAGTTCAGCTTTGAATTAAATCTGTTTAAACTTGTAACAGACTCTTGGAATTAGACATGCTCTTAGAAGTAGATTATTCCATATATTTTGGTTTAAGATGGTATTCTGTTTTGGTCGTTTCTTGACTGAAATATGAAGCAAGCCATGTAATTTGTTGCAGGGCCTTGACTTATCCTGAGCTGCGTCATACTGCTTCTGTGTGCACTGAACTCATCAACATTTTTACCTGAATTTTGACATAAAGCCAACCCCATCCTTAAAAGATGTATTTGAATCCCAACCGGAGTACACATTAATTGTTTACTTTTTATACTTTGAAAAGTAGGTTACTAATATATTCAGTAGCCTGCTTTCCTATCTACCCTGATCATGTTAGAGAGTACTTGACCTGTTCTTGACAACTTACTGTATTCACTGTTATAGACTTAATGTAAAATGAATTACTTTGCTATCACACTCTTAAAATTAGCTAAAATGCTAAAATGTCATCAACAAGTCACTCAGTAAGTACAATTGAGTCCATCTTAATGCAAGGATAATAGTTCATGCAATTTTTTAATATCTTTGTTTTTATAGGATCTCTGATTTGCATAGGAATCAATTACACACTGTGTGGATCAGGATGTCATTACAAACTGAGCAAATGGAGAGGAACAAAGCTCAGGAATGCGACCCTGAGGCCTGGGGAGACTTACAAAAACCTATAAAGTTGAATGGCGGAGAGGGAAAAGCACAGTTGATGGGACATCATCTCAGTCACTCTACAAAATTGGTCTCTAACCAAGTGGCCAAAAAGAATCCCTTCATGGAAGATAATCCATCTCACATCCATAATTGTGTTTATATACAGCAAATAAAGTGGCTGAAAATGTGTTTATTTGGTTTTACTACAAAGCATTATGTTTAGTGCAAATCCAGCACATGCAATGCAGTTTCCACACCATCCCTTATGTGAAGAATAGTGGTAGCTGCATCATGTTATGGGTATGTTTGTCACCAGCAGGGACTGGGGAATTTGTCAGGATCAAGAGAAAATTATGACATTTGCTGAGTTGGTAGTGACATCCTAATCCACACAGTGTGTAATTGATTCCTATGCAAACCAGAAACTATAAAAACAAAATATCACATTAACTATTATCCTTGCACTCAGATGGACTCAATTGAACTTGTTGAGTGACTTGTTGAAGACATTTTTGCATTTGAGCAAATTTTAAGAGCGTCATAGCAAAGAGTCTGAATGCAAATGTAAGTTAGGTATTTCTGTATTTCAATTTTAATAAATTTACAAACATTTCTAAAAACATGTTTTCACTTCGTCATTAAGGGGTATTGTGTGTGGATTGATGGAAAAACATTTTTTTTAATCCATTTTAAATTGAGTCTATAACACAACACAATTTGGAAAAAGTGAAGGGGTCTAAATACTTTCCGAAGCCACTCATGTGCTACTATACTATACCTGAAGTGACAGTGATTTGATGGAAGATGATAACCCGAGCAGTTCTACAATACCCCTGAAAAATGGATCTTGGTAATGGATGTCATATTCAACACACACAATGGACCAGCATGAGAGCGTCCTATAATAGGCTTTTAGCAAGGCCCACGCTTGTGATTTTTTTCAAAAGTACATATTCATCCTTTTTTTCCTCTTCCTTTTCCCTTTTATACTCTTTCCCACTGATAGATTCTTTGTTTTCCTACAGTATGCTGGCTGAGAGACTGTACCTCTCATAAGGTATCTCATAAGGGCCATAGAAACAAATGAATTCCCTAGGCTCAAAGTAAAATGCAGCATTAGCCAGTAAATAGGTTGCTAATCAGTTCATTTTGCATGTGTTCCCCCCCACTTTATAACGGTAAATCATATTTAAATACCACATGTTGAGGCAGCATGAGCATGACATTTAGCTCAGTAGTCTACATAAAGTTGAATCTAATCTAATCTAATCTAATCTAATCTAATCTACACAGATTCCTGATATTATTACAGCTGGAAATTGATCAAAATACCCAAGGTGAGGCCACAAGCTACTGCTTCCGTATTAAGTATCCTCTCTCCCAATGCTTGCAGTAGGCTATGTTCTAGTTGATATCTCGTTTTACTCTTCTGTAGGAAAATCAGACCCCAGAGGTGCGGACATACATGAACAGGTCTGTAATCACTGACAGTCTAACAGGTCAACTATGGGATAGGGACGTTAGCTTATCAACCACTCTAATTACATTTCTGTGGTATGAGTTCCCACCCTTGCCCCCTCTCCTCCCACGTGAAGATGGCCACTTTGTACACCTCTTCATTTGTTAGTTTATCTTCCTGATGGCACGTTTGTTCATGCAATCATCCGGGTGACTTTGTCAGCTTGTTCTCGCAGCCCCTCACTTTTAATTGTCCTGACCGGTTGGAGAGGCTGTCTCATAGTTTCTGCTCATTAGCTTGTACATAATTTAACATGCTCCCATATTCACCATACTGCTTTGCACCTCAGTCAATTACATGCTCCCCCTAATGCTCTGCCAATTAATTAGCAGAAACACTTGGTGTTGAAAGGTAATTAAGCATTCAGCAAAAACTTGTTTGGTGCTTCAGTTTTCCAAGGTCTATCAATGTACCTTACATTCATTTTGGTTGACATATACACAGTATGCAAATCATACAGATGAATATGTTGAAGCATGCCTAACCACAGCAACATTCAAACACTTTAAATATTCTAGAATTGAGAAATTCTGAAATAAAAACAAGGAAGTAGCTACTACTGTCATTCATTTTCACCTCTAGAAATTGTGGTGCAATTTTGTTTTTCAAAAGGGGCCACAGGGACTGCTGAGCGGCAAAGCAGTCACACTCAGGGGAAACTTGAAATTTTTTCTTGTGGAGGAGGTGAACGCATTTATTGTTTCAATAAAGTCTGACATTCAAGTTCTCTTTGAGGCCTTAAGTTTTACATTATCAATCCAAGATGGCCACATTATGCATTTATGTAAAATGCATGAGGGGGACCTTGGGGCTGAACGTCCATCGAAACCACATACTTTAAGATGTGATGTAACAAACTAGATATTGAACCAGCCACTTCTGTTAGACCCAATATCTCATTAGCCTGCTAAGATAAAGCCTAGTCAAGTTAACAGTGTTTGGTCACTGATGATCCATTGCTAATTAGCTACAGTATTGTAAACACCCTGATATATAGAAATATCTACTGTATACAGTATATACATGCAACCTGTCTTCCAATACCTGATACTCTGCACAGTACTTGAGGAAACTTACCTGATCATTTTCACCACCTTTCACTTTTGACTGAGACTTATCCTGTGTCTCACAGTGAAAAGTAGGTCACTAATATGTTCAGTAGCCTGCTTGCCTATCTACTATGAAGCATACTGCACAGTGAATGTTCATATATTGTGTACCTCAGATTCAGAAAATAAATAAATGCTTTGGCTTAGAAGTGGATTATATTAGAGACTCCTCGACCTGTTATTGACAGCTTACTCATTCACCATTATATGTCTAAAGGCCATATACTGTATGTACTACTATACTGTACCTGTGTATTCAACACGCACAATGGACCAGCATGAGAGCCTCCTATAATAGGCTTTTAGCAGGGCTCACGCTTGCGATTTTTTTTCAAAAGTGGATATTCATTTTTTTCTTTTTTCCTTTTCCTCTTCCCTTTCCCTTTTGACTCAGACTTATCACGTGTCTCACAGTGGAAAACAATGAGAAACAATTATAAAAAAAATGTAACTACTGCCTCTTTGTGGCAGTGTCAAGGTGTTTAATTTGTCACAGGTGTACCGCATGTTGAGTTTACCCGATGCTCTGTCCAAACCTACAAGAACATGTGTTTTTCAGCTGGCTTAGCATGTTAAACAGTCGCAGGTCAGTTCACCCATGTCCCTCTCACACTGGATCTGACAGTGACAAATAAGGGTTTGAGTATGATGTATGAGGTAGAGCCTCTTGCCTCTTTTCAAGAGGGGAAAGTTTGCAAGTGTTGGCAGGTGACAAATGCTGTATATATGGTACAGGGAATTGTGTTTTACCTGAATGCCACCTGAAAACTGTGTTTTGAAGATTCAACACAAATGGTGCGTGTTTGTTAGCTTGTTGCGTGCGCTTGTTTTACTCAGAGTACTTTCAAACATGTATTACGGTAGAACAGTTCACTTTGATGGGCAATCACGTTGGATTGGTACATCAATTGTTGTACTTTTAATGAATGTTATATAGGCATTGATTCTTGTAGAATGTAACTTATAAATTGCCTCATGAGTTAGTTCAACTGTCTTACCCCATCAGAATGCAACATTTTACTCCATTATTTGAAAAATATATAATTGTAAACAAACATACAGTAGCTTCAACACATGGTTAAAACTTTTTGATCTCATGGATTGCATCCATAGCTCTGTCTATAAATTTTAAAATGAAAATGTGTCATTTTGATGATATAAGGTTATTCCCCCCTGGCCTGTTTTGCTGCCCCTCCTAAATGTTTCATCAATCTATTGATCTGTTGTCAACATTAGGAGCCAAAGAAGCACCGAAGATGTGGACTTGCTTGGAATGCAGAGGAGTGGTCGGTAGGCTGGGAACATCGTCTCACACTCTGTGCCAATCCAATGCCCATTTGTGCCTGCCTCTTGGCTGCCAACCACACACACCTCCCTCCAGATAAATCTCTGCTCATTAATCATTTAGAGGAAGCAATTTGCAGAGCACCTGTCCTAAGCAGGAGGCCATTAGAGTCCTCAATGGAAGGAGGATGGTAGGTCTAATGGCCATGTGAGTGGAGTTTATTGGAAGACATATTCGTTCCTATGGTACATACAATATAGTATGGCTGCCAACTGTACAACATTGTCCTCCTCCATAGTGCTGTTCCACTCTGAGCTGATGTGTGGAATTGTGGATTAGTTGATGTTGTTTTTTTTCAGTTGATGGGGGTTACTGATCCATAAAACTGCATAAGGGAGTTGATGATTGTGATTAATACGATGAGTCTGCTGGAAGCAGTAAGGAAACTAGAGATACCATTACAAGAGGACTGCAAATCTGTGGTTTGCTGACTGTACTGTATGAGGAAGTATTATAAACACTCTCCCACCAAACATACACTGACAATTTATATGAGACTTTTGTATTTTACATTAATGCAGAAATAATCAATTACATCATTAGCAAAATGTCATGGATCCATAGATTCCCTGATCGATTTCTGACAG
Source organism: Argentina silus (assembly GCF_951799395.1). NCBI lineage: Eukaryota > Metazoa > Chordata > Actinopteri > Argentiniformes > Argentinidae > Argentina > Argentina silus. The sequence goes on along the minus strand of NC_139666.1, from coordinate 14,186,948 downwards.
CATTAAGTTCAGTTAACGTGATCAATGTGCCCACCTTATTAAGTACACCTTGTGGTGCAGTATGCATCTGTTTAGCATAGCAGTGAGCACCCCTTATCACCAAGGCATTGTGCTTGCACCACGTCAGGCACTGGAATTTTGAAAATCGTGGCTGGGATAAAACAGTCATATTGTCTACTTCAGATTCTCATTACTGATGTTAGTCTTCTCCTCAGAGGATTATGCACCTGAAGCGTTTGTCTGTCACTCTTCCTCCACTGTAAAGCCCAGGGTGAACCCTGGGGACCGTGCAGCTATGCGTTTGTGTACAGTATCAGCTTGGGCAAGGACAAGGCCTATCAATATTATTCTGTCATCTTAATGGGTAGTGACAACGCCAATGCTGAATCACCAAGCTGAGAATGGGTTCAAGTTTTGTCAGACACTTTCCTCAGTATCCCCTCTGAATATGAATGGCCTCCTCTTTGCTCCCTTCACACAGGAACAGAGGACCATTTGTCCACAGCCTTCCACAAAGTAGCACAAGCAGGAGGTTTTGTGGAGCTCACTCAACATGAGTCATCTATTTGAGAGAGGCCTAGACACAAAGAGCTAACTGACAGTCAATCTGTTCATTCGTCATTCTGTCCATGTACTATCATTGTTAACTTTTTAAAAGGTTGATACAACAAAAGCTGAAAGCTACAGCATACTGTAGCAAACCTGCAATGGAAACCCCATTAGCACAGTCATGTTAGAGACTTAAGAGTAATGAGTTTTGGCTATTCTGTCAGCTAGCTCCACCAGCACCTGCCACACCTGATTAAGAGTTACCTGACCGGTCTTGCCTACCCCAATGTTAACACCCACTAAGCTATGTGTCTTTACCCTGCTGCATTGAAGAGGCTCCCAGGGCCACTCCACCGGCTTTATTAAACACAGGTCCATCACCAGCCCTTTGGTCATCCATCTTCCCTCTCGTTAAGTACTATTAATTGACCACACATGTACCATCAGGCGCTGTTTATTAATTAACAACCCGTCCCCATTAGGCCCTACCAGGCCTCTCAAGACAAATGGTCGCCCATTAGACAGTAAAAGTCACTTAATGAGGGACAGCAGTGTAACTGTGATTATGAAGTGAACACCTTTGGAGAGCGATGTTGTCATGTTTAATTTTGTATTCTATTTATATGTGTTCTTAGATTTAGCATGCTTGATTGTTTATTCAAAAATACTGTAGTTGGTAAGCCCTATTTTGAAAGAGGTTGTAACTTAATTAAAACTTGAGATGAATAGTTCCTGTGTATCCCTGATTTGATAAAGACTATTACATTTAAATATCTATAATGGGGGATAAAGAACAGACAATCTATGGGTCTCAGAGTAAAGACAAGGTACAGTATGCATTCTGGAGATTTTAAAAATATGTTCTGCTAATAAAGAACTAATATGCTATATTTTTTCTTGTAGTGAACTTCTATCTATCTATCTATCTATCTATCTATCTATCTATCTATCTATCTATCTATCTATCTATCTATCTATCTATCTATCTATCATGTTCATGGTTACATTACCTCAGGAAAAAGCCTTATAATAATAGGTCTTATTTGAACATGTATTTCATCAATCATCTGACCCCATAAGGGCTCTTACAACCATTAGGAAACATCTCAACTGAAGCACAGTTTAGGAGCCTTTAAGCTTTTGCACCTAGCAGCATTTCTATTCTAGTGTGAAAACCATAAAAGGCTGACTGCACATCATCTTCTTTGTTATGACTTTCACAAGTTTAAAAACTCACTAACCAAATCAGAAACAGAGTCACCTTTATTCGGCAAGAGCATTTCCTTGTACCAGGAATTTGACCTGGTGATATAGAGCTGTTGAATACATTATGAGACAAGACTTAATAAACAGTGTATTAACAGAAGAATGACACAACAAATTATATACATTTGTCCTTGTTTCTGAACTTACAATGGCCACTACAGTACCACAGAGCTAAAAGGGGTAGCTGGTCTCCTGCCCAAAATAGATCTGAAAAGAATTCTTCAAACACCATCTTTTTAACTTTTTCATTTCTTAAATAATTCAAGGACATCCTTGAAGCACTTTCAGTGGGGTCATGTCTTTGTGTGTGTGTTAGTTTTCCTACAACTACGAATGATCTCACCCACGCTTCTTTGTCTTGCTACATGACACAATTGCAACTCAAGGCTTAATGCCTTTTGAGAAAAACATAAGTCCTCTTCATTATTTAAAACCCTGTCGTAGCTCTACAAAATACAGTAGCACTATTCTTCACACGCAGATCTCTACAAGGGATATGAGTATTTTAGAAGGTTTTTATGCTAGATGTCTAGAAATGGCAGGGATGTCTAGAAATCCCTGCCAGAAATTGGACCTAGAAAAAGACCTGGCATGTCTGCAGGACCAAATGTGATCGACCAAATTAAGAATATGTGTAAACACTTCAATTGAGAATCTGTATATGAACTTCTCAATTATCAAGTAGTCTGCCATCAATTTGAAAACAGACCTTGAATCATACAAAAATTCTTATACATCTTAGATGCTTAGATTCCACTTTAATTCAATGACATTTCTTATTTTATACTCTTTATTCGCAGCACAAAAGTTGAATGCTCACTCTTTCAGCAAGGTCGTTTTTCTGAATAGTAATCGAAAGTGAGTCCTCTAAGCAAAACATATACATAGAACCACCCTCCACCTTCTCTGATTCCAAACGTTTCATTCATTTGGGAGTCTATTCTTATTTTCTTGCAATCTGTGCTTTCTACACACTTTTAGCTCCGCACATTCCAAGATTTGGAATTCTCTTTTTTAAAAGGTATCTCTCCAAATAGGCATTCCAGACTTCTAAAATTTGGTGCGTGAACCACAGATCCGTGCACATGGTGGTGTGCAAGGAAACAAGAATTGACCCCAATGTGTCCAATTCATTCAACCAAATTGGCAAATAAACTACAGTCTGCTGTATTTTCTCTCTTACACATTCATTCTGAGACTGGGGGTGCAGCTGCCCAATCAATTACATACTGCCAAGATAATTCAGTCAGGTCTGCTTTGCAGGACAATCATCGATGACGTAGTAAACACATTATGTATATTATGTCAAAAGACTCATGGATTAAATACTGCAGGTGCCTCTCAACATTGATTCAGACTACCTGATTAATTTTGAAAGCTTAATTGGGAAGGGTAGGAGTGTTATATGCCTCATAACAATAATTGATCACAACACACAGTGTTCTAGTTTTTTTTCAAGGCAAATCCTCCTTCAGCTGGATCAGACCTGTCCTGCTATTGATCTGTTAGTTGTCTGGGGAGAGTGATGGAGGCCGCTGCCTGAGTGCAGCTGAGGAAGTGGACAGTAGGGCCATTACTGACAGAAGTGTATTACGTCCACACTGTTAATGAGTCACAGACACCTAGGGGCCAAAGTCCGCTCTGGTCACCACGGGAATGAACTCACAGATGGCACATGTGATTTTCTGTCCTCGTTATTAGTTTGATTTTACCTCAATTTATTGCTCATTTACAACTCAGTTCATTTGGGATTGAATACAATTACTCCAATTACATTGAAATCTCTCCATGAAATCATGCTGGTTGGCATCTGCAATAGATGATTAAGTGGCGACACAAACGTCCTGCACTTCACTGCAGTGTAGTGTAATGGTCTGAAAATAGAGAAGATTCTGTCTTATCCATTTAACATGTAGTTCATAGTCCATTGGCTGGAACTGTGTCTGTTGCCCACTCTTCCACTTGACCTGAGCAGCTCAGGGAGGACAGTGGGGGGGGTGGGGTGCATCCAAATCCCCTCAGCTTTGCCATGCTCCATGGTCATTGGGTCCCCACACAGAGCAGGTTACTCCCAGTACTCCCCAGAGGATCACACTGCAGCACCAGAACAGAAGCCTGACTACAGGAGATAAGAGGGTACAAACAGTCCCTCCCAGAACTCGGAAAATAGAGGTAGTGGGACAACAGTATTCTCGCATCAGGAAACTTTGAAAAAGCTGCTACCTTTGGTACATACAGGGCTCCAATTTGTTTCTGTTTTAGTTGATATGGACGTTACATTGGTAAGTTCGTTCGGCAAAGTTTCAGTTAGCATAGAGGCAGAGGGCAGGTCTCCTGCAATGAGTGGGTGGGGATAATTGAATATGACATGAAGATGTCCATTGTCCTAGCCAATCAGGATTTCACTGGGAATGTTGGAATGGATAATCATTAAGGGGTCTATTGTCATTTCCGCGCATCCCCATTTTGTGGGAAGATTTTTTTTTCTCGATATTCCCATTTTGAAAAGGTGAAGCCGACAGTTTGTGTTGGTTGGAGCAGATTGCAGGGACACTAAATTCCAAAAATGTTTTTTTGCACATTGTTTTAGTGCTGCGAGTCACTGTTTAGCAGAAGCAAATTGGAGTCCACAGTATGGCAAGCAAGTATTCTTCACAGTCAAAAAACATCTACATGATGTGTTTTATATTGTCTTTCTTTAGGTCAGTGACAGTCGCTAGTTGCTGTGCATGAATCAAAATGGCCGACAGTTCAGTCTAATCGAAAAACAAACCAAACTACTTGAGTAGCAGGACTATTGACATTAGGATTAAGATATAACATTGCGCTTGGGAAAGGGTTTACCTTTCCATAAAACATCCTTGCTAAATCCATCAATGTTTGCCTATATTTACTTTTTCAGCACCATGGATAGCGACTCAAGTTGCTGAAATAGGGTGTTAGATTGGCAGAGGTGGCTGGAACGGCCATTGGGACAAATGCTCCTGAAGATGACCTCTGCTTGAAGACGGAGTTGACTGAGACAGAGTGTGGACATTGTAGAAGAGGAAAGTGGGTGTTCATTTGCTGACCAACATTCTTCCCTTCCTACAGCCCATTCATTTTCATTACGATGACATTCACTGCACAAACTCTGGTAATAATGATAAACAGCACAATAATGGGCTGAGCCCCTTTTCATTATCATTGCACTGTGCCGTCCTGAAACAAAACATGTAATTAAACAAACATTTAATTTCAACTAGGCATCGTCTGAGAATGCATAATAGATCCATGCATTTAGGGTACAGGGTTCAGTAAGGGACTTCCCATTCCTCATTGCAACATGCTCCAAATTAATGTGCATTCTCACTGTAGGTCGAAAAAGGCTCTAACTCCAAATGACAGAATCACATGAAAGTACTTACTGATAAGTATGTTTTGAATAAACTGCACATATTACTCATTAAAATGTATTTAAACTTCTAAGAATCAAGCTCTGTGAACCATTAATGACGAGCACAGTTTTTTTGTTTTTTTTTGTGCTGGCATAGCAACCCTCCATCACCGTGGCAACTCTTTGTGGAGTATTATTTTATGGACAGCAGTAAATGCATCACAGAGCTATTTTACATTTTATGACCTCCATTACATTACAAGGCAACTTCACTTATCCTTCTGCCCTTTGCCTGTGACACAGCCTATCAGTCACAGCAGGCTCTCTGAAACCATGGGTCTCCACGGGCAAATTAAACTTCACCTCAGAGGAAAACTCTATTCTACACATGTCAGAGGGTTTGAATATGTTCGCTTTCCAGTTGGAATGACTTATGTTAAAAAATACTGTAAACTGCACTGCTACTGTAAGTTGATTGATATCACATTATGGGTAGTGTACATAGCACTATGATGAGAAATGAACATGTTAATACATACATCAAACATCGTTCCCTTTGCTGTTCCACATTAACATAGTTGTTGCCTTGCAACTCTTGAGATTCTAAAACACCATCTAGAGATTTGAGATTCTAGAACACAATCATGTCTGTTTAAGAACTTGTTTCCTTATTCATTATTTCTGTCAAAGGAAAGCATGAGCTGGGTGGCTGTTATGGTAGAATGGCACCTGGCATGTCAATGTCTCCTTGGTGCTAGGTCACAGAGGGCAGAGTAACCTGGATAATGGAATGGAGTTGTTGGGAAATTGATTTTAACACTCGGGCCAGTCTAACCTCAATGAGTAAAGGGGTCAAGTGAAATCCTGTCTGGCAGAATCAGTGATTGGTGAAAAATGAGAGAGGAGAGGGAGAAAGAGAATGTCTCTCAACAGGAGAGGTCAGGACATGTCCAGGTCAGGACATGTCTCGGCTTGTAATGTTAATTCAGCTTATATACCAACAAACATAACAAAAGAAAAAACCTTTGAATCATTTGCACTTAATATCAGGTGGCAACAGATTTAATTCATTACAGTTTTCTCTGCATAGTATAGGGTATTTTAAAACCAACATTCAAGTCACCAATATATACAAACAGAAGAAATGTAGGGTTTAATGTTTCTTTATACTTATCACAGACAGGAATTGACATTTGTCAAAGTTATTTTCCGAATAAGTATCTCCAGATCAAGAGTGTCACAGGACCAGAGTGCTCTGAAGACAAATGTTTGCACCATGGAGGAAAGCCATTGATTTGTAACAGGACAGATTGAAAGTGAATAGAATTGTAATTACTGCAAGTTCTGAAAGGTGAGGACCTGTCAGATCTCATTGGATTGTGAGAAGATGCTCCTCCATAATCAGGTGAGGTAGTGATTGTGGGGGGATGATGAGAGAGCGGGCATGTGACTAAACACAACATGCAGAGATTGTCATTAGATTAGGTTTATCCCATGTGAAAGATGATTAGGTTTATCCCATGGTCTCACAATCAGATTGACAGCGTGTTGTAACTAACTTCTGTGCAACATTCATGATTTATATTTCTGATTCTGTTGATCTGTTAAGTTTACCACATGATCGCATTAACCTGGAAATGGCTGAATACATGGCAATGCACATGATTGCCTAGCAACAATTGTGCTACAGTAAATGAAAATAACTGGCACAATGTACCACACTGTCCCTTTTTCAAAGAAGTGACAGGCTAATGATCTGTGAGCATGTAGGCGCAGCACCTCTTCACTCTCTGCTGCAATTACCATCAACACTGTCATGCTGTAGCTGGCTGCACATGTTGACACACCCATATATTTAAAAAACACTCCTAAAGATAGAACTTGTGGATCCTCAGCACTAAAGACCCATTCCAAGCATTATAAAGAACATGCTCTGGATTGATCCATCCAAAGAGCAATATTTGAGAGCATTATATCTGTGTAGACGGATTTGGCAGAGAGTCGTTTAATCATGTGCTTGTGTATGTGGGAACCAAATGTTTCAGTTAATTGACATGTGTTTACTACTGGCTGAGACAATGACAGCGCTGTTTGATCTCTTTTTGTGAATGGTGATCAATGCTCCTCTCTCACACACCAAGTGGTATCATCTTGCCACTGTTGAGTGGACACAGGACGTCTGTGGATCTGCTTGCACTGACAACACTTGATTTTGAATTCAATGCCATTGTAATGTATAATTTGCCAAAAGTCTTCCCCCATTCAATATTGGTCTTTGATGTTTATTGTTTGTTGGGATGGTATATAAGGAGGGAACAGGGATGCATTCATTGTTTTGGTTTAGGCCCAGAGCAGCAACTCCTGTGTGACCCTGACACACATAGCCTAGACTATGGTAAAACTTCCATTTGTTTACAACAGTCGTATCATTTCTTTCTTTGTTTCTTGAACTATTAAATTATTTATTTTGTATTGATCATCATCGTGTTTATTCCTATGTTACAATCTAACTTGTGTGCTAATGGTTATGCTAAAACAGCACAACATACTCGTGACCAGATTTTATTTTTATTCTTTAATGTTATTTGTTTGTAAATAGTGTAAATAGTCATTAGACGTCAGGTATTGCACCATGTACTGAGCACTAAGTCAGACATCGAGTTGGCGCATGTATATGTTAACCCTTAACCGCCCGACCCCCCTTTCTCAGTTGTGTGATTTTCAGAGATGAATGCATGACTTGGAATGTGGTTTTAGCCAATCATATCACATAGTTCTCTGAACCCGTTTTATAATAGTTGGCAACACGTAGAGAGTCATCAGGTTAAGGTATTGCACAGAGTACCGTAAACTTAACTATTTCTTGCAACTTAACTTAACTTAACTTTCTTTCTTTGCAGGGCAAAAGCATATTGTAATACTGGTCTGTAGCCTAGGCTCAGGTATACTGTAAATGTCTGTCAAGCAGGGATAAGCAAATCATTATCAATCATATAATTCATATTATCTTTTGGAGACAGATATAATGCAATGTTGAACTTGTGTCACTAGGTCATGTGACCACCATTATGTAGAGTGCTTTATGATGTCCTTAACCGTCTGAAGTTCATTAGGGAATAACTGTACAGTTCTTTATCGCTATTGCACATGTACTTTTCTCTCTCTTCATCTGGCTGCTCCTGATACCACAGGGAAATCATGATACATCTGGACCAATGAAATAGATGCCAGCTCCTTCAGTCACTCCCCCGTGTTCTAATCAGAACATGATGACAGAGGAGGGGTCTGTGTGAGGTTCAGAATACAGGAGTAACATACTGTGATCTGTGAAATCCACACAGGGATGCCAGCTACAGTACAGACGCTATCCTGTGGATAGCTTATGAATAAGGACAGGAACTGGAGCACCAATAATGAGACCGGGTTTGTATTTAGGCAGCTAGGCGTAAACCATGCGATATGTGAAAGTAGATGCAGCGAAACTTAGTTATTAAGATGCCCTGCTCTACCAGACAAACTTTCTTGAAAAATTATTCGAGATATCTTGTGGCAGTTTGGGGGCATGGCAACAAATAGAAATACGAATGGAGCAAACATTTGAAATTGGATAAAAATGTAGTCAAACAAAATGTGAATGAGAAAGATAAGAAAAAAACAACCTGCATTGGTGACATCCCTTTCCCCAGGCACTTCAAAATTTCACCATTATGCAAATGCTATCTTTATTTACCCAGCTTCGATAACTAAATGTCAGGGAAATGTTATTGTTATGTTGTTAAAGGACGGCCTTTCTGACTATGCCAGACCTGTGTTATGCAGTGTTGGTCAATTTGATCCACTGAATATTTAATTCAATAAATAAAAGGAGTGAAATGACATTACTTTTGTGAATTGAAAATAGTTGAACAGTTGAATAGGTGAATAGGTGAACACTTTTATTAGTACCCTGGGTGTCTAGGGCAGGTTTATGGGGGGCTATGCTTCTCTACACTGAGGTGAGAAATGTATGTCAACCATGTCTTCTAATCAGATCCTGTGTCCCTCCCGTTTTTCTCAGGACAAAACACTGAGAAATTAGGATCCATGTAAACTTCCCCATAAAGATGATTGCTTTGTGGGATGAAAATAACTATACAGGACTATTTGTCTCTCACTCTCTTAGATGTCTAGTAAAATCACAATAAACGTATACTGTAACAAAAAATCACAATATCCCAGGCAGTATGGTCCAAAGCTAATCAGCATTATTACAGAAATCACTGGCATCCCCCATTTAAATTAAACCTAAACAGGCAGCTGTGACATTGAAGAGTGTAACCCTGGTAATTCTTCCAGGGGACAAAGAGGATTGCGATAAGAGGAATGAGGATAGAGGGAGTCAATGTGCAAAACTTAAGCTGAAGATACTGATGTTTTTGTAAGTGTCTAACTGTCAAACATAGTGTAAAAGGCCTAGAGCTATTGTCTAGCTTTAAACTTTAGTTTAAAAAACAGCAAGAACTATTGTTTTGGCATAATCTTTCTTTAGTGTCTAGTGTCTTTAGTGTCTAGAGTCTTTAGTGTCTAGTTGTGTCACACAGCTGTACAATAATGATGCATACTGGTGTAATGATGTCCAACTGCACCCCAGAGAGTGATATCTGGTTTTCACACAGCAGGGAATAAGCTAGACTAGAATACATCAGAAGCATCTTCACATTTGGAGTCAAGGCCAACTGTGTTTTTTTCCAATTAAGGTTTCTTTGACTTACGTATCATAAATGATGCATCCTACATGCATAATTTGCTGTAATACTCACTTACAACTGTCATTGTACTGTAGAACACTTTGCAAGAAATTCACTTTGCTCCAGGCATTTGTGTGTGTCCCTATGCACTCTTATCAGTGGCAGTAGTACGAAATGGTTATGTGTTTGATCAGTATAGTCACACTGCAGGTGTGGAATTAAAAATCAAGGGAGGCATGAAATAAACAAAAGTCAAGTGGAATAATAGTTCAGTTTCCCTTTTAGCTAAAAAGCTTCCTTGCGGGGGAAATGCTACATTAATCAAATATTCATCACAATTGAATTGACATGCAAATGATCTTCACAGCCCATCTTTATGGATCATCAGATACTGTGTATTGCTGGTACACTATCGCGGGTCAACCTAATGTTCTTAACCCTCTTGTGGAGCATGTCACATAGGAGGTTTGTTACATGGGAGGTTTGTTGTCTCAAAAGACAATCCATCCATTTTTGTAAATCAATGATGAAGTCTAATGTACTAAGATGATGGTCAAGTGGTCAAAACACATTCAACTCAACAAACAACTGTTACAAACAAAGTGGAACAAGAAGTGCCGTATCTCAGTAAAACAACATTCAAACAAAATAAACAAATACTTTAGTTAGTATGTGGCATAATGATAAGCACAGTTGGATTTATTGTCTCTTAATGTCTCACAAATAAAATGGATTACATTAAGGCTGGCATGAGGTCAAAAGACGTTGTATACAGTATGCATCACCCTTTTTCCATGTACACCAACTCCTCTCATGATGTTTGGGACACATCTCTCTAAATTACTGTCTGTCTATTCACATAGCTGGAGCTCAGGGGCAGACAAATGTACCATTCTGCCATAAATGAGCCTATGGGCTGAAACCCTCACTATTTCATAAATGTCAGAATGCAGATAAGAGCAAATTTGTGTTCTCATCCCTGTTCTGCATGTTTAGAAATATGACAGCTTCATAATGGACAAGCTCCTGCCATCATCCATTTCCAGAAATGCTGCTGTGTTAATGTTGTTTTGTCCCCATTACCTACAGGCGTTCAAGCAGTGCCTCTCTAACCTCTTTCTAAGAGTGAGGTCTACCATTTTGCATTGCTTCCTATTATTTATTCAATTATGTGTGTGTGTGTGTGTGTGTGTGTGTGTGTGTGTGTGTATGTGTGTGTGTGTGTGTGTGTGTGTGTGTGTATGTGTGTGTGTGTGTGTGTGTGTGTGTGTGTGTGTGTATGTGTGTGTGTGTGTGTGTGTGTGTGTGTACGTGTGTGTGTGTGTGTGTGTGTGTGTGTGTGTGTGTGTGTGTGTGTATGTGTGTGTGTGTGTGTATGTGTGTGTGTGTGTGTGTGTGTGTGTGTGTGTGTGTGTGTGTGTGTGTGTGTGTGTGTGTGTGTGTGTGTGATCTCAGCAAAGCTGTTTGCAATGAAACACTAAAAGATAAACAATTCTTTGTTGGCTCAAGGCACCATTTGAATCATTTGTTGTGACGACCATTGTAATCACAAAATTGGAAATTATACAACCAATAATTCAATTAACAGTTGAAAACAACAGCAATTAATTGTTATGAGAAACAACCATGAAACCCTACAGAGGCTGGGACGCTGTTGTTACATCTGCTGTATATGAATGCAAAAAAAGGCTTTGATCGGTTGTATTCTCCCCTCTCATACTGAGGACCAGGTGCATGGCTACAGGCATGATCCTACCCTGGCTCACTCAACAAACATTTGGGTATGGATTTATACTGATGATAATGCCAGAGACCAACCATCCAAGAAACGAAAAGGGTTGGGGAAGGAGAGAGAAAGAGAGAGAGGGGAAACGTGGCTGGCATGGAGAAAAGGTTTGCGGGCCATACACAGATGAGTTCTTTATGGCTTTGAATACATTAGCGGTGTGCTAATAGTATCATTAGCGTGGTTGGAAAGCAGCCACCTTGTTATTCAGGCATTTGCGCATGGAATGGTTAATGAATAGACTGTTTGGACAGATGTGATGTATGTGACAGTGTAACTGCAATACGTGACACGGCTGATTCCTGGTCCTCTGGGGCTTTCCCACACACCACTGAAGACCCTACTCATTAAAACACACCAGATCAATATAATGTCATGCTGCAAGTGGTGAGGAGAAGAACCCAATGTTGTTGAACCTGAACCGTACAGAATAGCCTGTGAGAGTTCTGATTATGTATTCTGTGGATATCCATCTTGTGGATCCCTTCGCTTTAATTTACCACTTGATACTTAACCAGTCTGGATCTGCGCAGCTATTACCCATAGATCATGGAATATAGCAGCACGTCTTATGGGGTTTAAGAAGTTATCATCCCCTGTCGTTAAATGTCATAACTGTATGCAGTGGGATTCCCAATGGAAGGCGGATGAAATAAACCTGCCCTTGTGAAGCCAACCGCAGCTCATCTGTAAATCAACCGACACATCACAAAAATAAATGGGAAACTGAAGGAGGTTTTCCCTCTTATTCAGTAAAAATCATTTGCATGCATTTGTGTTTAATTCTGAAGGACCTTTGACATTTTACTTTAATTAAAGGTGAAGCATGTTGTTTTGCGCGTTACTGACCTTGAGTCTTGACCAAGGTCTTTTTTTTACAAGGAAGCCCTGCATACACACATAACCCTACATAATACAATACAAAATAACAACATAATAAAACTCAATCAAGAAAAACAAACACATTTTTCAACAAAGAGGTCCTCAATCAAAACTGCCAGAGCAGCACCAGAGCAACCAGTTGAAACGTTCTCTGCAGATTGTTCCAGCAGTGAGGTGCACCACAATTAAAAGCGAATTTACCCAATTCAGTGGAGACCCAAGAAACCTCAAGAGTTAACCAACTCTCAGAACGAGTTAGGTAATTGATGTTTTTAGATTTCAACAATGAGGTTAGGTAAGCAGGGAGTTTATGCAGTAGGGCTTTATACACAAAAAGGGAGTAATGGCGAGATCTACGGGACTCTAACAAGGTCCAACCAACCTTTTGATAAAGTATGCAATGATGAGTATTAAAACTATCATCTGTGATAAAGCGAAAGGCGCTATGGTAGATGGCATCCAAAGGTTTAAGATTAGTGACTGCTGCACTTCGGTAGATGACATCACTATAATCAAGCGCTGGCATGACGGTTGATTGCACAATCCGCTCTGCTGTTCAGGGAAAGGCAAAAGAAGCCCACCATAAATATTAGCTTTTTAACAAGCTCCTCTGTATGTTTTCTGAATGTCAAGTCTTTGTCAAACCAAATGCCCAGGTATTTATAAGCAGGGACAAGGTCAATGGGACCACCACCTAAAGTACATATGCATACATCAGATACATTTTTCTGTGATTTGGTAAATAACATATATTTAGTTTTTCCAGCATTAAGCACCGACTTCAGCTCAACAAATCCTCTCTGCAGGACTGTAGCTCAGAAAGAGCATGGGCAATAGCATATACAACAGTGTCATCAGCATTATTTACAGATAATCCAATATTGTTGATGCAAATAGTAAAATAAATTTGACCAAAAATTGATCCTTCTGGAACACCCTTTTGTTATGTCCAGAAAACCTGATTTAACTTGGTCAAAAACTTCTTTATGGGAAAACTGACAAAACTTCTTTATGGGATGAAGAGGAATTTCCACACTTCAGGGCATTAATTGTTTTCCAAAATAGGATCATCAGCAGAATCTGCGATATCACTTAGGAAGTAGCTTGATTTAGCTTTCTTAATTGATGAGGTTGTCAGTTGTCTGAAAATCTGCCAGAGCTACTGAATCTGTTTTTCTAGCTTTGGCCCAGGCCTGGTTTCTCAACAAAAGGAGATCTGAAAGTTCTGTGGGATACAAAGGATTCGATATATTCTTAATTCTAAGGCATTAAAGGCATAAAGGGGGCATGTTTGTCTGTCAAGAGATGTAAATATAGATCTCAGGTATGCAGGGGTCAGGTATGCAGCTGATAAAGGAAAGATTCGACCAATAAAGATCATGTAAAAAACCTTGCTCGCGAAAATGATTAAAATGTAGTTTTGTAAGGAAGCGTGGAGGAGATTTTTTATTCTTTCATCTCTAATACAAGTTATCGGAAAGTGATCGCTGATGTCATTTGCAAAAACACAACTGGCTATATATTTATAAGGCCTATTTGTTAGCATGATGTCTAGCAGGGTGGATTTATCTGGATTCTTCAAGTTTCACTGTGTTGGTTTTGAGATGAACTGTGATAGTTGTAAGACATCGCATAGATGTTTGATTTTATCTGAGGTTTGAAACAACCAGTTTAGATTAAAATGACCTATTATTACTACTTCAGAATTGACATAGGAGGATAGAAGTGCAGCTTAGTTATCAATGGCACTATGATGAGCAGATGGTGTGTGATACACTCCTATCACAGACAGTTATTTCCAAAACACACATTTAGGACTAAACATTCATATTGATTTGGGACAGTGGAAGACAGCAGAACAGACAGTTTTTGACAAAAAATAGCCACTGCTCCTCCTCTCTCTTCTCTGTCTGTCCTAAATATGGTATAGTAATTTAAGGACACATCATTGTAAGGCACTCAAAAATTTAGCCATGTTTCAGAGATCATAAACATGTCTGGGTTTGCCTGTTGAGCCCTGGGGTTTGCCTGTTGTGTTGATGAAGTCCAATTAACCCTTATATTTTTTCATTTTAAGTCCATTTAGCTGCGTGTATATCCTTGTAAACAAACAAAACGTAAAAATGGTGCACAACGGCCAGTGCTCCACCTCAACACCACATTTTGGAAAGTACTTTGTTTGGACCAAAACAGCGCACTTCACTGAACATTCTTTATCATTCCTTGATCACCACTGGTTTATCATGGCCATTTAGCACTGTTGTAAAGCTCAAATCTACATTCTGGACCTTTAAAGGGGCAATCTCTGATTCAAACAACAACAAAGCGGTCACTATTTTTGGTTAACAGCTGAGAGATGGTATAGTGGCAGAATAAGTCTCTGCCAAACCTTCATGTGGAAACTGATCTTAATATAAATCCATCTACAATGGGGCTGGAGATATGTA
This sequence comes from Argentina silus, assembly GCF_951799395.1. Taxonomy (NCBI): domain Eukaryota; kingdom Metazoa; phylum Chordata; class Actinopteri; order Argentiniformes; family Argentinidae; genus Argentina; species Argentina silus. The sequence goes on along the minus strand of NC_139666.1, from coordinate 14,171,915 downwards.
ACCACTCTCAAATTCAAAGACGGAGCTATGATGCAAGGACTGACCATCCATGAGATCAAAGTGATTTTTTACTTTTAACCATGTTTTGAAGATATACAGTGATTGTTTACAATTGCATTGTTTACAAACAATGGAGTTAAACAAGCCTATATGTTTGGTTCTGATGGGGTAAGACAGTTGAACTAAGCTTTTGAGGTTAGGAATGGCTTACCCATTTCAACCATAATGGGTCACACACATAGACAGAAAGACAATAACAGTTATTTGCATGATCAATGCGCAATTACATGTGAATAGAAGCCAGCGTGCACCTAGCCTCCATCTCCACTAATGATGTAACCTCTTGTAGTATGGAGACCTACTGTGATTGTAGTTTCAAATCAAGCTAAGGCACAGTCAACCAGTGCATTTGTTATCTCTTTAGGAGGCAAATTATAGGAAACCAGTGCAATTTCTTCTCAACTGACCTTACGGAGACCTCTGAATGTTGAATACGGATCCAACCATAATATGTCTCTCTAAAATGGACTGCAGATGTGTTCTTTTTTATGGGAATTATCCATTAGGCAATATTTCTGTGCCATCACGAAGTGGAGTCAACCAGATGTAAGGCATGTGACTAGTCACATCTACAAATATGCCTTGCCTGACTGATCAAGATTCCACTCTATCCCCTATCTTGACAAATGAGATGAAATTGGTCTGCCACAAGAATCATAATTGAGTAGTTACGCTCTTCTTCTGCACTTTTAGATTTCATAGTAGTCTGACCTCCGTGATGGAATTGCCCTCTCATGCATCAGAACCTAAGGGACTGACAGTCAAAGGCCCAGTACTTGCATCAGTGCACCCTGATGGTCCAGAACTTATTTAGTGGGGTCTACCTGTGAACATTCTTTTACAACAAATCTCCCCCATTTAGCATGTGCTCTGCCTAGCAGGCTAAAGAGTGTCAGGTTAATTTAATAATGTAAAGACAGAAAATAATGTTGTGATCAACGTTTAGATGAAAATAACATGCCGTGTGAAATAGCATTGGTTTAACAACTTTGCAGTGTCTGATAACCCACAGTGTGAAATGCATGATATTTTTCATTAAATAGAATAATAAGTCCAATCTCAAAGGAAGAGGCTGGACAGATGAGGAGACAGCAACATGAAAGAGCTGTCTATTCAATTGTACAACCATGAGATCTCCTTCGGGAGATTTCCTGTATGTGCAAATATACTTGGCCAAATAAAATAATTCTGATTCTGATTCTGATTCTGATTCTGATTCTGATTCTGATTCTGATTCTGATTCTGATTCTGATTCTGAGTGGTAGGCCCCCTGATTATAACCTGAGAAAGAAGCAGTGTGATACAAAACTCATTCCCTTTAGCGCCTTCGCTTGTCTCCACAAACATTCTCCCTAAGATAATGTCCTCACTGATGTAAAACATGTGTTTAACAAAAATGGGTGACTGAAGAAATTGTTGAAGCTAGAGCAACCTACTCTTTGCGTGCTTCTGTATTGAATCAATTGATGCTATTTTCTGTTCAAGTCCACCAGAAGGCAACAATGCAAAGACGTGTTGTTTGTAATTGCAGAAAATTACTGCAATTTTCTCGATCTGAAAATGTTCAATTGTAACTATGTTCTAAGGAACTGAATGTGGTTGGTAGACAAAAGAGATAGCCTAGAGCACAATGCAGAGCTACGTTGAGCAGTCAATGAGAGAGCCAGAGCCAGATATTCACAGCATGTAACTGGGGATTCGCAGTTCACTTCCAGACACACTTGCTGCAATACAATGGAGGAATGAGAACTGGATAAGAGGAACAGTTTTCTACAGTACAATGCTGCAAAGTACTGAGAATCATTTGAGTTTGTATAATACAATCGTTTTTTGGTTGGCAAAGATTAGACCCAAGCTAACAAATGGGTGTATTTGATTGCAGTTGAAATTGTTTCAGAGCAAGTGGAGCAGGCAAACAATTGACAGAACTAAAATATGTGTCACTTTTGGTGTAGATATTTTCCTCATATTAACACAATATGGCTACTTTGGCTGGGCATCATGAAAGGGAGAGGTGGAGAAGTAGTGAGTATAACATGTGAAATGAAAATGATTGGAGTTGATTCATCTGTTGGAAAACTTCTCCAAACAGTCACTGTATCTTTTCCATTGGGGCTGAAGAAACTTCAGACTTGAAAAGGTATAGTTGCTGAAGTAGCACTGGATCTACTTCTGTCTGTTCAGTGTATCTGTAGTAGGACAGCCATCTGCCATATATGCCCATTTATTTAGGGTTAGGGCATTTAAATAAATTGTTCACTCTGTATAACTAGCATGTTAAGGTATAACATGCCAAGGTGCACATGTATCTGTTCTCAGATATAATAAATAAATAATTGTGGCTATTGTTTTAGTTTAATATAAAACTATTAATGCATGATATGGATACCTCCAATTTGGATACCTCCAATTTGGTCAGCTAAACAAAGAGACTGTTTGAAAGTCATTGTCAGTTCACCAAATTCTGACGAGCTACAGTATTGACATGGGTAAAAACAAATTCATAACCTTCTTGGCAATTACCATTTCTATAATCAGCAGAATTGTCATTGGTGACCGCTCTCTCAAATGATGATGGATTATAATCTGGGAATGAGTAAATTAGACTAGTGGCTTTGTTAAGGTCTGATGATTTTGAATTACAACAAGTCCAGAGAGTCCAAGACATTTGACAGTTAACTGTATTTTACCATTGCAATCAAGAAGAGCTTAAAATAAATGTTCATTCATCTCCAACTATTGCCTCCTTTTCTCTTTGAGAGTCATATGGGGGAGTCTTACAATAAGGATATTGGTTCAATGCAGTGGAATTACATCCATCACACCCAAAACTTGCTTTCTTTCTGTAGAAAAACTGAGTCTTTGGTCAGTATCATCAGGACCCTGAAAACATTTGATATCTCTCTCCAATCCCGGCTTCGCTCCAGCAGCCCCAGCTGAAGTCCCCTCCAGCCAGATAGCGAAGCCGGAGGAGGTGGAGGAGCCTCAGGAGACGGTGGGTCATTGTCACAGTGCACTGGAGCAGAGAACATTAATTGCTGAATCAGAGCAGATAGTTGGGGCCTCTGCTTCGCCGTGGAGGTAATTGGGATGGGAAGCCTGCTGACAGGGCAGAGAAAAGTTTGTGGAGACTAATGGGTAGGAAAGTCACTAACACCACTGAAAAAGACAGGGCAAGACACAGAGGCAGAGAGGTGGAGTGGTTAGAGGTTTTGTCCTGACAGATAGACCTAAAGAGTATAAGAGTGTCATTCTACACTTATATAGTGATGTTGGTAAGTAGGTAAGTCTGTGTGTGTGTTTATCATGTAAAACCTGTACAGACTGATATTGAGTGTCATATATAGATTCTACCTTGTAGACTGTACTAATGTGCAGTGGAATAGTATTGCACTCAGTCCACTCAGTGTTGCACACAGTATTATAGGTCATTATTAAACTGTGTATGCATTCACTTATTCAGTTGCTAGAGTATTAACGTGGAACCCACAACTTCTATTAATTCCATACCTGTCTCTCACAGTGTTCAACATCAAAGGCTGAAACATGACACATTTTCCACTTCTATGCCAGAATAATGGCTACATTTGCTATCACACACTGTTTTGTCATGGCCATAGAGTGCATAGACATGACCTCCTGCTGTTCAGCATACAGTAATGATCTCTTGAGCCTGGAGGCGCTTTACAAAGCAATTTTCAACAACCTTGACAACCCTTCATTTATAGATCTACAACAGAGCAGGCTGTCTTTCTCAAGTAATTTTTTCAGGGACAGACTTTATGCGCACATTGACCAAGAAGCAAGCATGATTTGGGTACAAGTGAGAGTCCCATTGCTTTTTTGCCAGCATTGTCAGTCTGAAATAGGCCGAAGGCAAAACAAAAAAGCCTTAGTATTTAACAATGTGTGATGTTGGGACCCTGGGGCCAGTTTAAAATAAATGTATGTGTTTTCTGGTTGTACGTGTGTTTGTGAGTGCCTTGTCAGTTGTGTGTAAGTCCTCATAATGTACCACCAATGATGCACACAGGCCTTATTGTATGTTGTTTTTACATCCTAAATAAAGTCGACAAGCCCAAAAGATCATTGCTCAGTAAGAATAAAAGGCTAGGTATTTGAAGACCAAATACACAACTTGTCTATATTGTAATATGTATTAACTATTGGTTAACAAACATTTTTGGCCCCTCTTCTGAGGGATGGTTCAAACAGAACCTGTTACTATATAGCTGATTCCACTCTTCCATAAAGCTCTCCTGAAACCGGCCCTTTATTACCTTGCCTAAAGCATGGTAGGAAACAGCTGGCACCTGAACAGATACCCGTTTCATTTCAATAGAAACTAAATGGTAGTGTTTGTCCTTGTTATTGATTGAATATTGAGTTTCTTCAGTTTGAGAAATGCATGTTTCATAAAAAGAAATCACATCTATTCTATTGTCTGATGTCAGACTCTGTCTGCACCGGTTGACACTGTTGCATCGCGTAGGAAGGACCCTGATCTAACCTTACCAACCCTAACCTGTCGTAAGACAATGCATGTACTCAAGTATAGTTTCAGTTATGTAACATTCCATCTTTACTATCTATATGTAATCAATACATGTACTGATTAACAAGTTCCAACAGAGCGCATACAGCCTTTATCCTTGTAGATTTACTGTTTTGTAGCTGCAGCGATTGGGCAGGCACATTTATACTCTCTATCTATGTATTTATACTATCTTTGAGCAGGTCTCCTCATCAATCACAATATACACCCAAGGACATCCATTTTTATGTTATGTCACAGAGAAACTAGAATTCATTGACAATTTGAAGAGTGGTGACATTTGTCTTGCTCTGTAAACCATTCTATGTGTCCACATAACACAGTTATAACCCTCTTTATGGTGAAGAAAACTTGGTAACACATTCTCTGAAGCCCATATACATGTATTCATAATGTCATAGAAAGTGTTACTGAATACTTAACCCTGTAAGCCTGTATTTTACAGCCCATTTGTATTATGGGTTAGGGTTAGGGTTAGGGTTAACCCCATTAAACAGACAACTTCTGTATATGTTGAAAGGATCACATAGAGAATTACTACAGCGTTGCAGTGTCCATGAGTCTTTCAAATTAGTTACCATGCAAATGCATACAAATTAGTTACCATGCAAATGCATACAAATTAGTTACATTATGAAGGTCCGGCACCCATCCATTTGGTCTAAAATGTGATCTGTCATTCCCTCAAGGATGCTGTCATTCAGTCCTGGACTGCTGCAGATGGACCTGGCTTTTGGCACTACCAGCTTCTTAGCCATTATGAAAGTGGATTAAACTAATGCATCTGTCTCCTCCCTGCCTCTGGACACTATTTATTGGTTGGATATGCATCCATATCTCTTACTGTGTCATACCCCCATTTTTCATGCTGGCTACTATTTTCCCTTTCTCCTCTGAAGAGATTGCTGAGGTCACAGAACAAAATTTGCTGAAATCAAACAATTAGTAGTAACTGCTTGACTGATGAACTGCAAAAAGTTGTACAATATGTATATTTTCTAAAGGTGAAATGTGAAATGTGGGACAATTTCAATTCTGCCCCAATCTTCTTAAGTTTACCATCCCCCAGAAAACAAATGGCTGTGAGCTCTGTGGAATGTCTTGAGGTGTCAAAACTGTGATGTCATCAGTTCAGATGCAATAAGATGAATGATGGTTGGTGGTCTCCTTATCAACAGCTCCTAATTTAAATACTGTGGTTTTTAGGATGATATAAAAAGCAGAGGTCAGGGAAAAGCTCTTGTTCCTGTGTCCTGTTGTGAGGTTCTCATCATGTTCTGAGTAGCATTGTTTTGTGATGACTGGAAGTCATCTCTCTCTCTCTCTCTACTCTCTCTATTAGAATGTAACATTCTTCTATGAGGTATTTGCCTTGTAATAGATACAGTATTATTAAAGCCTTATTTGATTCATTCTATTTTAACTTTCTTGCACTAAATAAGAACAGACTCAACAATTCTTTGCACATAGTGATAATTACATTAGAGTCAGATTATCAATACTAGATATGCTTTGCTATCAACAAAATATAGCCAAAAGTCTCTGCCAAACATAAATGTGGAAACTGATATTAATATAAATCCGTCTAGAATGTTTTATCATACTGTATATCTCTCATGATTTACTATGTGACCAGATTTTCGTTCCTGTTTTCCAATCTCATAGGGGTCTATTCTCATTTCCTTGCACACCAATTTACGCGTGTGGATCTGTGCTTTATGTGCCAAATGTGCATGTGGAGCTCCAGCACATATTCTAATGTCAACCCAGTGCCCAACAAACACATCTCCATTTCATATTTTTGCATTATCTGTCAACAGTACAATCTTACATTGTATTACTAAAGTATGAATCTTAGGGGTTAGAGTGTTACTCACAAAGCTACCCCTCCTCTCCCCAATAAGACATATCCTTGGGGACAAGCATATTGTGAAGCAGTTCAATCCCTTACCACTCAAACATCCCTTACTTGTGAACATTGTCTTGACATAACAAACAGTAACAGGTGAGCACATTACCCTATATGATAAGGGAGCCAGTGAATGCCAAAGTAATTAAGATAAAGACTGGACAGTTAATTGAAAGCAGAGCAGACCTACTGTTCTCCTTTGATGTTGTGCAGTCAGTAATCTCATTGCCTCTGCTGTTTCTGGTTTACAAAAAGCCCTCTGAGGAATATCCCATTGGACAGGTACATAGCAACATATGCCAGGAAGGCAAGGTATACTGCAAGGCTGTTGGCAGGGAGCAACAGTTGGCTATGGTTTGTTTCCAGGTAAAAACTCAACCAGAAACAGAGTTAAACAACCATGCAGTGACTTCCTTTAGCTTGAATGGGCTGGATTAAAAAACAAACAGAGGAATTTACAGTCGGAGTCATTTATCAGAGGGCGTCATGGTTTTGGCACCAGAGAAGATCATTTGTCCACAGTGGAAGAACAGCAAGATTAATTTCCATGTGGTGTCTCCATCTTCTATTGATACATATCATGTATTATATCCTCTCTAACCATCCTCATATTGTTCCTCGGTTGACAAATGGATGGAAATGAACACTTAGCTTGGCAATGAGATTGATTGCAAACATTAACGTCAGTCTCGCCCTTATTCTATACATCACAATCAAACCACACTTCACTTTCCATTTTAGTGTGAATATTTATGAATGTTTATGAAAGTTTTCTTGTTTGATTAGGGCCATGACTTTTTTTTTTCCTTACCAGATGACCACAACGGGGGTGTGTGTGTGTGTGTGTGTGTGTGTGTGTGTGTGTGTGTGTGTGTGTGAGTGCTGTCTGCTGTGGCAGCAGTATCGTGCCCTGCTCTGCCTAAGTAAGGAGATGTGCCTCTGTGTACCACATCCATCTTGCCTGGTGCCAACCTGGCATCCACTCATCCTCATTCTTGTATAAAGTGCTCCGTCATGTATTTCTGAAGGACAACAGCAGCAAGCCTTTGCTTGACTGTTTTCTTTGCTGCATACAGTACATATGCCTGCTCAATAACAAACTCAATATCAGCTCAAGAATGCAAGGTTGACAGGACCTGTCAATGTCGGGGAGACAAATGCCGTAATGTTGATTGATCAAGCTTTTATCAAGTGCTGTGTGGTGTGAAAAAGATTCTGAAAGCTCTTCCATTTCATACCTGGCAATGTTTTTTTGAGTGTTTGGCGGATTTAATCATCCCCAGATCTGAGTTTACGTACAATCAGTATCCGTATTACATCCAATGTACCTTCTGATTTTAACTTTGAGTAAAATCTTGATTGACATTTCAACTAAACAGGATTAAACATCATATATCCCCCATAATTACTACACCTCAGTAACAACTGGTATCAGAATTCTGACAGATATATGGAAATTAGGACATCATAATCCTGATCAGGTTGAGTTGACTTATCATGTTCACGAAGCTTTGCAACCTTGTGGTAATTGCCTTTTGCAATCTGTTAATTCTTGCACGACATACCGACAAATCCTTCGGTCCCTGTTGTTTTCACCAGCGACCTTGGCAGAGTTTCAAAGCTCTGTTATACCCTGCCACAGATGGGGAATTAAGATTCTATGTGCATTTCTCTTGCATTTTTGAAAACCTATGAATAAAAGACTACATGCTGGATCAAACAATACTGTGGAACGGCAATATTTATACCCAGGGAGGATATTCAGGTAGAGGGGTGTGACCTTAAATGCTGCCAGCTCTTGAGATGAGGGGGGGAAGGAGGAGGATGAGAATTAAGAGTCCTCAAAAACACACTAATTACACTAAATTACTGATAACAGTCAATGCCTTTCTTTTAGTGGTTCCACATGATGGCTCATTAATTCAGAAGAATGGACATTCATTAATGAACTGTAAGATTTAGAATAGAGACTATTTTGCATCAAGAAAAATGCCATTGAAATTTAGGCCACAATAATGACATTATATCAGCCAGGGTCAGTATAAGTGAAAACAATGAGACACATGTTATGTGATTCTTCCAAAACCTAAAAGATGAAAGACAGAAATTGCTGTGAGAAAAGAAATTGCTGAGAGCCTCATTCCCTTTATAAAAGTGACATTTAACTGAGCCATCCCCTATTACCACTGTGTGCTGATGGCAGAGGAGAATCTCATCTGTGTCTTCATTATGCATGGAAGAGGACAGTTAGTCATCTGTGACTCAATTACAACAGGAAAACAATGGAACAGGGAATCTGTCTGACTTGAATCAGCATAGCAATCATATTTGCAGCTTGTAAATTGAATTTGAGACAGGAACAAGAGCAGGTAAAAGGCGGGTAAGAGGCTCTTTGCTCGTTGAGACTTATTGTGTATTTGAGTGTCACAAAGGGTTCAATAAGAGAGCCACTATAATCAGGGTCTGTGTTCCTGCTCATCAGCCCATAACCATTCTGCACCACTGACTTTTCATTGAAGCACAAGGCTGATTACAGAGCAGCGCCAACTCTGGGTGTCCATGGAATACAATCTTTGTCGGAAAGATATACCGGGCATACAGTGTACTAGGACTTCTGTTTGTATTACTGCATACTGTATACTGTATAGGTATAGATATTATACATCTCAGTTAATGTCAACACAGACACAAGTACAGAAACATTGGCAGGCTTAGTGATGTGCTCAACCAACATCAAATTTACTGGAAAACATCACATTCCAATGCTACTGTATAAAAAACAGGGACACAATGTGCCAGTAACATGCAAGCAGCAATTGCCAACAACATAGAAAGCAGAGCAGTTGTTATCTTTTCCCATTGGGGGGAATGACAACACAAATATAATGAGATAGAGGGTGATTCTATTCCTGAGGCAACTAATTGAGCAAAACTTTGAGAAGAATGTAACCATTTTAAGCTCTTATCTGGCAGCGGCAGAAAAGAGTGAAGATGCCTGACTTTACTTAACTGAACTTGAGGAACTGAGCTCTTGGTATTGCCTCCAGTTTTGTTTTAGTCCTGGTGATGACTTTGGGATTTGACAATGGTCAAGGTTTTAAAGGATGTATTTGTGTTATTTTATGGGGCTCTAGCGACTTTGAAATGATCTTCTTGAATTTGTCGGAAAAAACATGTCCCCAACAACTCCAAATCAATTTATTTGGTGTCAAGTATTAATTTGGTAAAAATGTTATGGGTTCAGGCAAAAAAAGGCACAATTTTCTTACAGTTGGGGTCTACTGTTGGTAGTTTGAGGTTAAAACATTGACAATCTTAGAGTCACAAATGTTTGTTAGAGATAAGATGCTTAATGTCAAATGCTATTGGGAAAATTGCAGAAAGGATGACAGTCAAGGATTAGTTTTCTCAGCCTTTACTCAGTAAGTTTTAGGAAAATAAAATGGCTTTTATATTCCTGTTCAGATGTTCCTGTACTTAGATGCTATGACTGAATACTGTCTGTTATTTATATGTTTTGTCTGTCTGTTTATACATGTTTATGCCAGTGTGCTGAAGAAATAATCACATCATAATGACTTCATAGCATTTTTAGAGGGGAAGTATTTGTGTGTAGATCATTCGTTATAAACATTCCTTATTACCTTTATTCATAAGATGATTCATACATATTCATCAATCAATAGAGGTTTATTTCTACTATCTTACAAATTCATGGTCTTCAGCATCCTACGACCATGACTGCCCAGTAAGATACTGGCAATGTATCTATATTAAAGGGGGACTCTAAAAGAGGTATATAAAAGAGGGGATGAAGGAGATTTGTTTGGACAGCCCTGTGCTGACAGTAGACCAGCCTCTGTGGAATGAGCCAAAGTCATCCAACGTCTCTGATCTCCACACTTTGCATTCAGGCCACGATACCGTACGCCTGATCACAAGGGAAATAAATAAATGATTAAAGTCAGTGGGAGACAGGGGAGGTGTGTGCAGAGGAGAGAAGTTTCACCAATGTAAGGGAACATAAGCGTGACTAAGTATTCCAGCATATAGTAGATTTCCCAGTGGCATCTACTGTACTCTACTCTACTCCACTCGTGTATTCACATGACAGATAAATTCCTCTTTACATGAACAATACATTAAACTATAATGCCATATTTACTGAAACACAATGATTTCCCCCCTTAAACAGTGGCTTTGTTTAAATCCCTATGCATATAAACATAGAACGGGGCATTTGGAAAGTTGCTATGTTGGCTATTCCCCAGGCTACTTCAATGATCAGTGGGCTGGCAATAATCACATCAGATGCACACAGAATTTATTCTGGAAGGCAAGAGAGAAGTATTTTTCTGTATCTGGGAGCAAGCAAAATACTGCCTGTTTCAAGTGGAGCGTACAGGAAGACTTGAGGCGTAATGTGGTGGCAAGGAGCCCGGTAGGCCTGTCTCTGAGAATCCTAAGGCTGGTATGTGTGTCCCTGATTTATTCCCAGGCTGTGGTGTACAGCTTACCATGCAAGACTTGTGGATGGGAATATTGAACATACTGTTGATCAGACTAACACAGCAAAGCAGATTCTAGTGTAGGGCTCTTTGCTGGCAGTAATTATACTTTTGTAATTGTACATTTTGTTTTACATGTATGTTGTATAGAAAATGCCATGATTGTTGTCAATAGTCAACCACAATAGGATATGTTTTCCTCAATAGCTCCCTGGGAAGTCGCTTCCCAACATATTAAAATGAGCTTTCTGCAGGTGCTGTAAAAGTCAATGATGACACTAGGTTCACCATTGAGGCTCTTAGGTTGTGACATTAGTAGCTTCACATTAATCATTAAAGACATGTGGGTCATTCCATGTCAAATCAACAAGCCATGACACCCACCATTTCAGATTGTTCTGGTTGATTCTAACTACAGAATGGTTTCTGTAGTCAGAATCAGATAAGTATTCCTGCATCATTATTTTGTAGAGATACAGTTTAATTCCTGAGAAATAAGCTAACTGATTGTACCCAAATTAGCCCTTTTCATTTTGTAGGATTCATATAATATTCAATACAATTCAAACCCCAAATCCGATTTGGCCCGAAGTCCTACCTGCTAATGATTAGGACACGAGGAATACAAAACAATGGTCAAAAATCATGAACCCTCCAAACTCCTCATATAGAAGATTTTATTGGCCAGTATGGAATGTCAGTTCTCTATGGCTGACAAGTAATATGAAGCTATGCCCCCCCCCCCGTCCTTTGTACAAAAATCCTCCACAGCCCTTTGCGAAGCATCAATGTTTTCCATTCTGTCTCTGATGGATGTACAGTATTGCACACACCCTGTCTCCATGAAAGTGCTAGAAAAGAAATACTGATATTGCTCCATTCCAAGATCTAGTGAAGGAGTAATATAGAACACTGTAGATTACAGAGCAAAAATATGACCCTTACAGTTATATTACAGAGTATGATGCTGATAGATTGATATCCGGCAAAAGTGGATTGAATTGGCCTATACATCTCAAAAAAGAGGAGACTAGCTTGTATGATAAATTATGACGTTTATTTGATTTGGGAGATATTACAGTGGGCTCTGTCAAGAAAAATAAATGGATATAGGTCTACAATCATATTTCGCCCCAAGTCCAATACTTTGTGCTAGATGTGAAGCTAGGGTGTCAAAGGCAGACACTTTGCAGAAAATATACAGGAATGTGAAAAAAACAAATCTTATCCTTTGACAGTTGGGTATTGTTCTAAAGATAATTCTGTAAGAGCATTTTCAGACCGAAGAATGGGTGAATATTGGCTTGTAGTTGATTCGATTTGTTTTGTTTGTTTGTTTTCCAGCTGTAAAACTATGTGCTCAAAGTACAACATTAATACAAATGCTTAGTGTTCCCCAAACATGCCCCTTAATCTGTAAATACTGTCTATCTGACCTCCCTTACTGCTGGTTGTTTTAATTCACTTGTAAAGGCAATTTCATCACCTCTATCAGTATGACATCCCTCTAAGCAATGGATGATGCATGAAATGACATACTCATGCACAAATGATTTTTTCCTTACCACAGGGCTCTCCCCTAGGAAGCTTCAGTCAGATACAAATGTATAGATAAACCTAATAGAGACTGATTTTTGAAATAGGTCAATCTATGACAGAATTGTCACCAAGTCATCCCTGTCATGCCGCGAAGTAATGTCAATGTTGTATAACCCCCACTTCGCCATCTACTTTATAAATGTGATTCATGTAGGCAAAACCCAGCTCTCAAAAGTGTCTCTTCACCACTGTCCGTGTCAAGACTCAACTTCATCCATGCCTCATCACTCTTTGCTCTTGGCTATTGATTTCACTAAATTCTGTTGTAATGCCATGCAGCCAGCTCTTTAACCACACTCAGCATAAAGGAACCTGCTCTACCTTATTGGAGACTCATTTGAGTTTGAAACTTATACAGTAGCAGATGGGGATATACTCCACAGCTAATAATGGCTATTTGTCATTGTCTGGTTGATGACACTTCCTTAATACCCCATGAATTTATTAGGAGTTCATTCAGTGTTTTGAAGCATTCATCCATGGAATTTGTGGGGCAGGACTACAAATGATTCACATTCTTCACAGAGAACCAAAGCAGGTCACTGCAGATTGTTAAATTCCTTAAGAATCTTTGTAAAATATATAAAAGATTAAGACGATGGAAATATTGGAAATACAAGATTCATGAATCAGTTCTTAACTCTTTTGTATTTAAAACAATTAAGTGCATTTCAACAACCTGTTGTGCTTTTAAAGGGTCAACATATCACCCTGTATATCATGAGCAACTTTGCAAATGTGATATTTCTGATCTAATGAGGGTGTTATACGAGATGAATGCATTTATTTTAAACAGAGTACTATGTAAAAACACAACTTGATGTGTAGTGTTACCATTTTATTATGTTGATATCTGTCCAATCTGTCACATAAGTTTGTATTCCAATATGCCCTTTACTGTAAAGGTATGTAATTTGGTTATTGACCACATGAAAAGACTACTGCACACAACAGTATTTTGAATCATGGACTGCCCTAAATTCTGTAATTATAACTACATGGATAATGGCTGGGTTCAACTACTGCACAGTAGACTAAAATGTTATCTCATTTCTGAGAGTGCATTGTATAACACTATTGTGACTAACCTATCCAGGCTGCAGCTACTGTAGTCATGAGGCACAGTCAACTCTGCTCAGGCTTCGCTGGATAATGTAATGATCAGTTTCAGAGTGTTAATTCATGTGGAATAATAATCTATCAGTCTGTAAGAGGTGAGGGTTAGCGTCAGCCGATAGCTGCCCCAGTGGATAACTGAATTCTGGGGTGCACTGAAGGCAGCAGTTGATGCTGTGGGTGACAGCGGGATATTGCTGTGTTAATCTGACAGGGAGAATAGAGAAAGCGTCTGGCTTGATTGACAGCAGAGAAACCTGTTTACCATGGGCCCACAGGTGAGACTGCAGCCGCAGTGGCAGCCATACTCTCATGCTGGTCAGGTAGCATGCTTCATTTCCTCACCTGTCAGCCTGGACAAGCTAAATACCAGACTTTTTGACACAAGCATTTCCAATCGCTCATTCTCCTTGACAACCCCAATCAAAGGGAGGGATGATGACATGATGTCATTCCCAGCGGGCGCCTGGCAATCTATGTGCTGTTACTTACAGTTTGAAAATGAAAGCAGAGCCTGGTATTGTCATGCTTTCAGTTGACTCGGTTCGACCCCTCACTCTGGGACACGCACTCTGTGTTCCTATTCGCTGAAGTCACTATTCAATCACACTTGTGCAGTGCCAGCTTATAAAAGCTTATGCATAAGCCCTTATTTATTCTTTCCACTCTTCACTTGCTGGTTGTCTGCATTTGTGTAGCTAGCACTTAGCTTAACTGTTCCACTGTGAATCCTATGATTCTCCCGGGTCGTTAGGTTGTCTCTACTTGAACCTTACGTTTTAAAGCTCGACTCTCAAATAAACTTTGACAAAATGTTGGTAAGGCAAGTTCAACGTCATATCCCTCTGCGAACCTGATACTCTGTTAGCAGGCTAACAGTCACTAGTTAGCTTGGTGCTCATAATTCTTTGAATTATGCAAACTGTTGCTAGCTCAACATTAATTCCTTGCCAAGTTCGTTTGTAACATGCTAGGTTCCTTGTGTTGACTACGGCTATCACTTGGAAGGTCAGCTAGCTTTGAGTGTTCGTGGTTCACGGACCATTTCAGTTCTTAGGTAGTTTTCTGACAAAGCTTATTTCTTCCTCTCTCATTAGCTACAGCTACTTTAGGAGGAAGTTGTTGTCATACAAAGGTTAGTTATTATTCCTCCTTCATAGTTAAGCTTAATTGCTCCTATTCTGGTGTGTGGACGAGTTCACAGGAGGTTGTATTCACCTTGGGCGTTGCCTCAGACTCATCGCAGTCTGGCATAACAATTCCATATTAATCCACTGTGTTTCCTTGTTTCTTCCCCACAGACGAAACATGGCCTCAGGTGTTTCCACCTGAGCCGGGAAATGTTGAATGTCGTCCAGAATGGCGTTTTATGTTATAAATTGTTAATGTGTGTAAATTGTAAAACAAATAATTTTCTGTTGTTCTAAACAATTATGAACGAAAGAATATAACTTTTTGAAAGATTTTTGCTTTTTTTATTTATTTTTATTTTTACATATGCAAAATATTTTGTTGGCTTTAGAGTTAACATACCTGAAGACAATAGCGATTGTGTAGTACTACAATAGCGATTGTGCAGCCTACTAAAAGGAATCCCTTACACTAAATGTCAATGCCCTGCTGAGTCAGATCAATCAAATCAATCAAATAGCACAAGTTGTGCAATGCAACCACATTCTCAATTGACAAAGAAGTACATTTACATTGCAGGTAAATTGAACAAAGTTATCTGCAATTATTATGTAATTCATAGGTCTGGATTTAGTCACCCTCTATTATATTTCAGATGAAGAAGACTGGGTCAGAGAAAAAGCTATTGAATCAATTTAGTTCATTGAGTGAGAGAGGTCTTGAGAAACAAGCCTTTATCTCATTCATTTTGTTCTCCAAACGAAAGTGCTCTGGCAATTTGACCTGTGATGTGTATTCAGAAAACAATTACCCTGTGTCCAGGCTCTCCGTCTGAAAGTTTAGCTGGATGGCATCTTAAAGTGTATCAGGCTTATGAGTGGCAACAGTTAATCATAGCGTCCAAAATGTTTGCACTGACAAAACACTATCACCTTGTTCTTCTCTTTCAGTCATGAAATACATTGCAATACTTTGAAGAGCAAAACTTCACAGTGGCACATTATTCTTGTTGTTCTCCATTCAACCAGAAACAATGTTCTGTTGCATGATGAATCACGGTATCATTTTGCCTACAGTAGGACAGCAACTATGAGGATTTCTGAATGTGTAACGTTGTTTGCTTCTGGCTTCGAAGAAATTGATGCAGAAGAGAATATGATGGATTGGAAGTATAACTAAAGGTCAGAGGGAAGTCATTTGTGCCAAAGATGTTATTCATCCCTTGATCTCAAAGCATGCTCTATGGGCCTGTTGAATTTACATCATATCAAATGTTAATGACGACTCATCAGTTTGTGCTCTTTCTCTGAAGAATAAATGCTTTTAAACATGCTATTATCACATGTATAGCTGTGATATAGTTGTAATTGTTGAATATCCATGTATTGATTTATACAATACATGTATTATGCGTCTTAAGGCTATGTTATTTACTGTACTGTACATAGTATGTATTTTCATGTTTCCAATAGTTTTCTGGTTTAGACTGCTTATACAAGGCCCAAGGGAAACTGTTACTTCTGTACTAATTCATTGTCCTGTATTAAGTTGAGTTGTTCATTTAATAAAAAATAATTTCTGCGTATTGTTTTCATTGTTTGGCCTTTATGCATAATTTTTTATTATTGACTACTGTACTTGCCATTAGGCATTTAGAATGCAGTGTTATTTTAATTATTGTTTGCTAATGTTCACACTCAGTGAGCCAACACTAAGTATTTTGTTATTTGATTATATCTACACACTGCAAGTTTTATCATCATTATACACTATTAAGAGCTGTATCCATATACAGCAGCCAATGTCTGAGCTTGTTATAGTTTAATAACTTTGCCAAGTGATCTTTTGATCCTGTGACATTAGCTGAGAAATAACTATGTGTGTGGGTGATTTGCTCATTAACTAACACAAAGATGGTTGGGTCTTTTACCATCCTAATTAGCTGGAGTAGAGGGTCCAAGTCTAATCAAAGAGGGCTGCCCATCATCTTCATCCTGGTCTCGTCCCCGGCTCTCAGAGTTTGGCCTTTCACGTCACTGGTTTGCATGCATCCTGGCTCCCCTCTGTGTGTAGAAATACAGCCTTCATTGAGAACAAGGCTCATTTGTCAAACATGGTTAGCAGATACCCGGCAAATGCGTTAGCCTTTTATCTCTGTTTAAAAGGAGATTGCTGCCACACTTTAATATTTAATCTGTCATGGCTATTTTTTCAGCTTGTACTTTGGTTGATAGTTGGTGAGTTGGTTTTGCTAAAGAGTGCTGTCTTTCAAAAAATAAGAATACAATTTACTGTTCCAACAAATGGCTGATTTTGGAAGATTTCAATTGTGGAGGAGTAAGAGTCTTTGAAGTGTCAGCACATTGAGTACTTTCCATTCCAGAATTATATACATACTTATACTCTCATTGCTCAACAGCTGTTTCATGTAACATCTTAATAAATAAAGTGCTCAGAAAGAAAATAGTTTAAGCAAGGCCAAGATAGCATATTATTATGACCTCTAAGAAAACAAACACTTGCATACTGCATTCCAGGGAACTTTACTAGTTGTATTATGGCTGTCCCTTGACAAGAATTTCCAATGAAAATCGGTACATTTGCAGATCCATTTTACAAGCATAACCAAAGTAGAAAATGTCAAACATACACATAGAAAATACACTACCATTACACAAAAGAGTCTACCTTGATCATCACCAGTAGCTGAGAAGGGCAGGAATAGAGTTCCATCTGAGCATCCCTCCATAATATCCAACAGAGGATTGCACCAATAAACACTCAGGGCATGAACTTTTCCAGAGAAATGCTAATGCAACACTGTACTTATTCTCAGTGAGTAATAACAGTGGGGCGAGGGGCAGGAAGTGTGGAAGAGGTCATGTCCCAGTGTAGAGAGAAGGCTGCAGGGAGGTTTCAGTGATGTCAGGCTCCACCTGGTATGACTGGGAGGCTAGAGAGACTGGAGGAGACAAATGGCCACAGGCTCCCCTTCCATGTTTTGGACCTTCTCCCAGTGAGAGACAAAAGCAGAGAGCTGGCTGGTGCCCAGACTTTCCAAGTGTGAAGAGTTTTGGACAGCTCTGCAACAAAAACCTGAGGGGATTCATCTGCATAAAGTTTTGCTGCTCCAGCTGAATTGTGAGTGAATGGAGCTCCATTGTTTTATTAGCATTTTGAGTATGTTGTTTTCTTCCATGTTGAAACAGAGCCACAAATGGACAATGCAAGACAGGTCTTATGGAATGTACTCTGTTTACTTGATGTTTACTTAGTTACATTGCTTGTTGGAGCAATGTTGTTTTGCCCCCTTCTTATTCTGCCCCCCTCTTTCCCTATATTTACTGTAGTGTTGTTTTCTGTACCAGTCTAGCTTTGAGTCTAGTTTCGACGAGGAATTGATGACAGGTTCTAGGAGAGCCTTCTGTCACATATACCTCACTAATAGCTCTCGGAGGGCCCTTCAGGCGATGCCCAAACACTCAATACTCAGCCATAGATTACAAACAGAAATAATACTACGCGATTCAACCCTTGAGGGGGAAAAAAATAATCCCAATACCCACTCGTGACCAAAATCAAAACATGCAAATGCATTTTTGTTGTGCCCCCTGTCCTAACTACACTACTCCCCATGATGGTGTATTTAGTAGGCCCTAATGCCATTCACTCACTGGACCATAAATTAGATAAGTCTCCACCATTCAAATCCATATGAGCTAATTACCTCAGCACTACTTTCCATATTTGTGTTTGAATCCCATGTTGTCTTTGTGCCTGGCTCCTCAGTGACCTGCTAATCTAAGGCCATCTGGTATGCTCTGAGTCATTATATCAGGAGAAACAGTCAGGGAAAGGAAATTGGATCATAACAGACTCATGGGCCCAGTTTATGAATCAGGTTAGAATTTGGCGTCTGCACATTTCCTAGATTAAGTTTAAAAGGTATTCAAATTGATGTCTTTTCATGCACAATGTCTGGCACTAAAATAAGATGATCGCGGAAAGCAAGCACTTTTATTCACAAATGTTCACCAAAGGAAATGGGATAAGTATCAGGGGGGCAAGCAGCAGCTTGGGCAGCCTGTAACCCAAAGCTGAATATAAAGTTTAAAGTGATGCTACAGGATAATTTGTATCCTTTCAGCCTACAGTTCTAAACATAGCGCTATTAAGCAGAAACAAAGTGCCTGCTTGCCCACATTGGGATACTGTTACTATTTCCCATGTAGACAACTATTTAGCCAGCTGCATTGTCTTGTAATCTTTTACTGGTGGTCATGGCTTATAGAGTAGCTAATGAACAAGTGCATTACATTGCTAGCATTTGTCTGATGCTAGTAGTTCGATAGTGACGAAAGTTAACGCTTGTTACCTAGTCTGGTAGTGTTATTACCAAGCACGTAGACAGGGGGGGTGCGGTGGGTGCGGTGTCTTTTTTTTATTATAATTATTATTTTTATTGATACAGATCTTGTGTTCTTTTGATGGTGTGTGTGACAGTATGTGGGAGTTTATTTGTGTCATCTAGGCTACTGGTTAAATTGTGTGACTGCTGTTGGATTCTACGCTTTTCACTCACACTAACTGCTACGTTATTCTCCCATCAAAAGTCACCAGGATTGCTTGTTTAAAAGGTGATATGCAACATTTTCACCCCCCTAAGAACTTTTTAGGCTGTACCCTCCCTTGCGTCCCTGGTTATTAGTGTTGGTATGTTACATATGCATTTTAGGTTTGAGATGTTGACATTGTTGTTTTGTAGTAACCAGGGGAAAACAAATTTGAGGCAAGAGAGATATCGGCCATGTGTTTTGTTTTGAAAAGCCAAATGGCGCATGTATATGTTAACCCTCAACCGCCCATTCTCAGCTGTGTAATTGTCAGAGATTCATGCATGGCTTGGAAGTATTCAGATCACATATGTCTCTGAACCTGTTTTTATAAAGTTATATCATTTTATAAACTATGCAAAATAATGGAATAACAATATTCTATGTGCATTAAGACTTCAGATTGTCCTTGGGCCAATTGAGAGTGTTCATTGTAATGTGTCTTCTGTCTTAATTTGTTTGTTTTTTCTGTCTATTATAATTCCTCACACAACAACAAGCCATACGCACATCTTCATTGTGTATGATGGAAGCTTTGATTATAAAAGCTAATGCATATTACAGAGAATAATTCCTCCATGATAATTCAGCAGCGTGGAGGTTCGTTTTCAGATGTCACTAAGGCATTCAGGGAGTGCATTTTCCCGAGGTGGTGTTGAATGCAGAACCTCAGATACATCAGGTGCTGGCAGCAGAGGAGAGAGGTCTGTGCTGCTGCAATATAATCATCAGCCCCACCATGGAATAGTTTTGTCTGATTAAAAGAGATTTGACTAATAACCCCGAGACGTGGCCAGGGCCAATGGAGAATTGAGAGGCTGCTGATGTGATGAGGTCACATGGCCCTTTCCAATCCCTGCCTGATGTTGGAAAGAAGATGGATCATTAGACAGTGTGGTGGGATGTTGGTTGGATTGTCGAATTGGATTTCATTACATTTTCTCAACACTTAATTAGATTGTAGTCCATGAGACTAATACCATTTGAATAATGAAGTGATGATGACAGGAAATTCGTTTTTTGTAAATGAGTTCCACATAAGGTAGAGTGCAAGCCGACAAACTCTCCACAATACTGAGCAAAACTGCTGGGTCCTCAAAGTTGTTTTAGCAGTTATTTTAGTTTCAGCTAGCATGACCCAAGGCTCTGCACAATAATGTATAGCCTACCCCATGGGCATTTTAGAAAACAACTATGTGGTATTAACATTGTTTGTTGGTTTTACCATTGTATATTGGTCATGATGTACAATGGTATGGTGCAGCAATGTGTAAATCCAAACATTGTATAAAAGTATGTAAAACAATGTTGATTCACTGTCTTGTGCCAACTATAGATTTTAGCAATGGGCTAGTAACATTAAGAAGGTATACTCATACATTTGTATCACTTTGAGGATTGTATTAGAACAGAATTATACTCCAACGACATTCGACAACTATGCAGAGAACACTGAAGATGTTGAAATATATCTGTAGAAGTCAATTAAATCAATGGTTAGAGTGTAGAAAAGCACTAGACAACTCAGGCCAACTTATAGCAAAGTGTAGATGTGTGGTTTTCCCAAAATGTATTCACAAGAGTGTAGTTTAAAATCTGCACTGACCTGGTGCTGCACAAAGTAAGGCAATGCAAAAAAAAAAGCTTGAATCCCAAGTGCTTCCTATCAAAAAGTGAGTACAGTGAATTCAAATGTAAAATATAATCCTGATTGGAAAAGTTGCCATCATATCAATGACACCATTACTCAGATAAATGAAATTATCTAGGGAAACTAGAACAGATCAAACTTTCTTTTGTTTTGCCTACAGTAAGTACACTACATCAATAATACACATTATTTTCAACTGTGAGATGGTCAGCTGCTGACTCAACTGCCAATATTAAGAAAACATTCATTGTTAACCCATGTGCAATCATGTACTGTAGCAACGTTAAATGATGAGCATCAAATGACAAACCTTAGGTCGACGTTGAATAACCGTCACATAACAACACCTAATAAACTGTTAATTCCAACCAACATGTGACTAACCAACAACCATCAAAAAACAATGTCAATCCAAGATTGTCAATCCAAGCTACAGAGTTGCATGTTTACATTTAAAAAACATTCAAAAACAATACTCTCACAACTGTTGTACAACATCAGTTTGGTTAGTTTTTGACTGTTGCACAACTGTGACACAATTTAAAATGCCCATGATGTAGTCTATCATAATTAGCTTACAAAAGCACTTAATCAAATAACTGGCATTGTCTTATGACAGTTTCATTTTAGTGTTATTATACTTTTGGAATTCAGTTTATTTATTTATTTTTTAAAAACTAATTATCAAAACATTCAATCAGAAAGCCTTTTACTGTTTCAGAAGATCAGCCCCTAGGGGCTGGAAATACATGTATGACTGGGGTTCAGTAATCAGTAATTAATAGGGCAGCCACTTTATCTGATTCCCTATCATGCAGAGGCGAGTGAAAATCTCCTTTGTAATGCAGAGTGTGTTACCAGGCTTCCCGGCTAAGCATATATTCAGCACATACTGCAACCGGCAGTGGAGAAGGATGGGAAAAGGCAATCTGGAGAGTGGAGGTAGAAATTGTTTCATGGACAATGAAGCAGCTTTATGTGACAGAGAGACGAAGGTGGAACACACAGACCAGGCTTTGCACAAGTAGATTCTGCAGATGTTGTCCATGTGGAAATAACCTGACCCCCTGGGACTCCACATGCTGCACAAGAGAGGGAACCATCGCCCGTGAGGGAGTAAAGCAGATAGACCTCACAGGAAACGAGATTGCAATTCACTTGAGGATGTATTTTTACATATTCACTCAGGGAGGAACTGAGATGCTGAGGATAGAAGTTAGACAGAGAGGAAGAGAAACGTGTAGTCGAGTAGATGAGCTATCAGAGCTGTGAAATGTTCAATAGAATACTATAAAGTCTACTTACTGTACTATGTGGACATTTATAATTACATAAAGAATGTGTAGGAACACAAAATGACATTGTAGCACCAACCAGGTCCACAGTAGTATATGTCCTTTAAAGGAGCAGAGTGTAAGCCTGTTGGAAATCTGCAATCTATAGCTACAGTTCGAAAAAATGCCTCCCTAATAATAATAAACAAAAACAAAATGAACTTGATACCATGATACCAATGGCTTGTTATGAGCAAACACATGAGGAAATTCTACAATCAAACATTCTCACGTTGGTTAACTATCAAACAGAGAGGGTGTTATCATGTTATTTCAGGATCATAATCATACTGAAGGTGGTCTGTCTCCAGAGCCCCTGCTTTCTCTCTCTTCCTCTGAGATGATGGGAGATATCACAGTCATAAAGTGGAAAGATGAAAGGCCCCTGGTGAGAGGTTTGGTTCTCCTGTAAGTAAACAGTCCCTGGAGGAGTCTCTGTCAGAATGTAGCAAGGGGAGGCCACGTGCAGCACTTACACACTCTAATTGATTATCAGCCAAACCAGGAACAACCAGATGTTCAGCATCCAGTCCACATCATTAGCCTAATATGATGCATTAGCATGAAGAATGATCACCTGACAGTTCTAAAAAGGAGAGCATTAATTAGAACTGGTGGATGATTCTGCATCACAGATATTTTTTGAGACTAACTTTTGGGATTTTAATTTTGAGTATTATTTTCTCAAATGAGAATATACTAGCAGATGTAAGTCTAATTGCGGTGTAACTCCTTTGGTTATAGATGAATGTAACATCTTTATACTGTACTTTGACAACAAATATGTCCCACTACCTGTAGCAGATATTTCATTGATGAATAATATTTTAGATGTGGAAGAAATGGTGCATCTAACACAGAATGGATCATCAAATATTAGTAAAAATAATGTTTGCAAATGGTTCATATTCAACTATTCTAAATGACTGGCCAGTTCAACAAACCTCGACCAATGTTACTAGAAAACAATAGTAATGGGGACAGTGATGGGGAGAGTGTCATCATGGCTAGCATCTTAAATGGGGCAGCAAAAGTAGAGGGATGGATAGGCGCTAATTTTGATCACATGGAACTCCAGCCTTCCTGCCAGCAAATCGATCTGGCCTCAGCCACACAGGTTCCTCCTTAATTAACTGTTGTGAAAACATAGTAAACTAAAAATATCTT
This sequence comes from Argentina silus, assembly GCF_951799395.1. NCBI lineage: Eukaryota > Metazoa > Chordata > Actinopteri > Argentiniformes > Argentinidae > Argentina > Argentina silus. The sequence goes on along the minus strand of NC_139666.1, from coordinate 14,148,272 downwards.
AAAGATTCTGGTTAGACAGACAATGTATTGACTGAGTCAGGTAAAGTACAATTACATCAGCTAAAAAGTCAGAAATATCAAATTTGATTGTACTACTGCCTACTGTATGATTGAAAATACATAGTGGAATTCTACTAGCACTGTGAAATGTATTCATAAAGTATCTATTCATTTTATGATGTACCAGTCTGCCCTTGACAAAATAATGTAAAGGGAAGTTATTTGACCCCACATAATCATTGATGCCTTCTCTGCCGATCTGACTCCAGCATCGTTACCACGGTAGCCTCCCTCAGACTGATATTTCTCTCTCTGACAGGTTTTAATGAGGTCCTCAGGTCCTCCTCAGTATGCAAAACATCGTTTTCCTTCAATCCATTCAATCATCCCACTATGAAATCCCATTCCCCACTCCAGCACACAGCTCCTTAGATTATGATACTGCATACATGTCCCATTAGGGACCCAGCAGCAAGAGGGGTGGGGATCGGCAGGAATGTCAATGATTACGAAGAAGGCCCCTTATCATCATTATCCAAAGGCATTATGTTTATATCGGTAATTAAAATACACAGTTGCCTACAATACAAGGCATCCTCCCTATGGAGCTTCGTTTTACCAACATGTTTCCTGGAGCTTGGTGTAACCTTGTGGTACAGGCACAGAGAGAAAGCTGCTGTCACATTACCTGCTTGAATTAAACAGCTGAGTAAGTGTCATTCCTGAAACCTGACACTGTGTTTTAACCACAGCTAATTATTTAGAAGCAGCAATAAACCACACCTAAAGGAAATGTGTATTGACATTACCAGCATTGAATAAACAAGAACAGTATTTTCCTTATGCACTGCAAGCATCTGTCTTTGAGTCAATGACCCAACATACACCATCTAATGGATTGGTGCAATAGAGGTACAGTAACAGAATACTCTGAGTTTATTTTTCAAGTCAAAGCTTAATAACCATACATCGACCCCAAAGACTCTTATTCCCATCCTGTTTGTGAATGCATTAACTGATAATACTTTGGAATCCCCAACCATGCGATTCAAAACAAGGAGTAGAATTCTAACATCGTATCCAACGTATCCAGATTCTGATTTCTAACCATTATTACATGCACTTTTAAGCATAATCCTCTCCCTCATTAAAGCAGTTAGGTTGTTGTGGCAACATCAGGCGCCTGCTATCAAAGGGAGGTGAAAAGATGGCTCTCTGTACCTTTTCCTAGGGGGTAGCATAATTGAATATGATTAAATAGAATACATAACACCCATAACGGTGCCCTTTGACACAGCATGCAGTGATAATCAATCTGATTGGCCCCTAGCTGCCTGCGTAGAGCAAGCCTGTACACCCCCCCTCCCCTCATCCCATGTGTCTGTTAGCAAGATGAGTCTTTAGAAATGTTCTGCCTTTCTCCCTGTTCGCCCCATCATGCAGCTAAAGACATACTGTGACATGTCTATTTCAAATCCAAGTGATCAAATAAATCAATATGTAGCTTTATTTGAGTAATTTCTTGAGGTGACAGATTACTGAGATGCAGACGCTGGCACGGCTGAAATCACAACAAAATTACAGGAAGTGGGCACTTTGTTAAGTGTGCTTTGACATGCATCGACAGCACGGATTACAATGTCAGCGGAAAAATGGACAAGCACTTCCTTTGTTCTATACTTCTACACAGACAATGTATCCTGACGTCAAAGATTTACAGTATACTGGATTCAAAAGCTGTCTGTTTGTGTATCAGTTTGTTTTAGTGCCATATAGTGTATACTGTTGATCTCTCTGAGCAACCTATAACAATATAATGTGCATTATGTCAGGATACTGTAAATAAGTCCTGCATAAACAATTACTGTAGTGATTTGTTTTTTTCAAAACTATAAACAGAGTCAATGGAAGTATGTACATAACATTATGCATTTCCAGTGCATATTCTATTTGACTCAAAGTGCAACACAATCATTCTCCAGGTCAACTCTTCTGCAATACACCTCCTTTGCAGTATTTAATAAAACCCTGGTGTCAAAGCAATAAACAAGCTCAGCAGCCTGTTTCTCAGCTGGGATGGACCGTACTGCAGCAGTCTTTAGACATTGAGAAGTTTCACAGCTTCCTTAGAGAGAGAGAGGGCGAGCTCTTAGCTTAACTCAGTAGAAACTGCCAGCACCCACTGAGGGACCGTTACACATAGGCAGGCTAATAAGTATCTGAGAGAGCCTCTGATCCACAGCTGAACTGAGACCAGAACATGGATTTCTTTCCCCTCATCTATGGTATGAAGCTGAGTCATCCCAAAAACGTTGCTGCTTCCTTTGCTTAGGAGAGTCTCCATAAATGCCAGAGTCAGTGTCCCATGTAATGTGTGGGCTATAGGACCACAGGGAAATGGAGATGGGATGAGTGACTCACTCACTGTTGGGTGGGGGAAAGGAGGCATGTTTGAATTAATGCACTTACAGCCATGACTTTGAAAAAAACAGACTGTGAAATGTATTCAAATGGAATGTCTCGCTATGGACATGAGGAATTGAATGTCTCTTCTGTGCTACTGAAAATATATTCTTGGTAATACTGATATAACAGACATTACATTACTATCACCAAGCACAATTGTAATTCATTGAATATAATGATAATATCTGCTTTTATATTATAAAGAATAGAGTTGTGAATATATATTGTATGCTCAGTCATAGAGCCGTTTAATTCCATACTCTAATATTGTGTCAAATTGATATATTTACCATAATAGGATTCCAAAAATCTAAACTGACAGAAAGCATTTTTTTTGCTCTGAAATATTTGTATAATCTAGGGAGGAATTTTGTTCCGCATTCTTAACAGCAAGGGATTCCAGCTACTCTGCCAAGGATTAGATTTGTCACGGTAAAATTATGCTAGGATTAAGTTAAGGACAAGGATAGGAAACGACAGCAAGAACACAGTCTACTCGAAGGGTGTGTTTTTGTTCCTCTGAAATGTCTAATTCTCTTTCGAAAGACCTTTGCAAAGAGGATTCTTCAAGAAAGACCCACCTACTCACAGCCCAGTGGCTGCCATGCAAGTGAACAGCTTTATATACTGTGGTGACACATGGGATACCGTGTCTCAAGGCCATTTGAGAATAGCTTCTCCTCAGGCTGCTCCTGCTCTGGCATTCAGTTTGTTAAGCTGGCGTGAATAGAGTAGCCATGACCAAATATAATAGTGAGAACAGTCTATAAATGTGACCCTAATGGCCACACCATTACGGTCTTGGTTACAGTCCCTCCGTGTTGTGAATGCATTGCTGCAGAAAGAAGGGGAGGAGACATTCTACTCTTCTATTAGCTAATTGAATTGGAATCGCTCCTGTGGTCTGTGATTTTCCTTCCTTGCACAAGTGCACAACGAAGAAATGAAGGCCGGTTTATGTTTTTGGGAAGACATATTAGTAATAATAAAATGTCCATAATAATGTTAATCTCTGAGGTATAGTTATTCATACTGGTCCTACATTGGCTATTACAGTTCTGCAGCATCTCCCCATGTCTTTCATGAAAGTCAAGGACTAATGGAACAAGTCGTGCTGTAGTGTTTTGCTGTCTGAAACAACATATCCAACACTAAACCCCAATATGGACTCTGGTGTGCGATGTCAAACTCAATAATTTATCCCCCTTGTTCCGGCATGATGCCCTCCAATTGTTGGAGTTTGCAGTAAGGTAGGGGGAAGGTGAGGGGCTTCACAAACCATCAGTGTTCCTTCCGTGTTGTCTTCATAACCAGGTCAAAGCATGTACTGTAGGAGATGGTGGATGTCGTGATGCATACAGTAGCTAAGTATAGCAGCTTGCGACTGCACGCCTGCTCCATGGTCACAAAGAGAGAGATCTCATTCAGAAGCCACACCAGCCTGTTGGGTCTTGTTAACATCTTGAAAGGCTAACACGAAGGGCAACCATGAGTCAAAGAGACATTACTGGGAGGAATTTGCTGGACAGAGTTTGCTACTATACACCCTCTGGCATTAGGACTGGAGGAGGAAGAGAATACAATCTTATAATGCCAACTGAAATGCACAGGCTTTCAGGATGAGGACAAATGGGAAAAGATAAAGAAAAACATAAATATCACATGAAGAATATATCAAATGGCCATTCAGAACTAGATGCAGAAAAACGTTCACCAGTGCAACCTTTTATATTTTGCGCCAGTGCAACCTCTTTTTTATTTTGCACCAGTGCAACCTTGTCCTTGCATTATTTTGCGTGTTAATGTTTCAGCTGACACTGTAATTTCTGCTAGAAATGCATGTCACAAAGACTTTGAAAGCGCACTTAACAAAATGCCCACTTCCCTTGATTTTGTTGTGATTGCCGCCTTGCCAGCATCTACATCTCAGTAATCTGTCACCTTGAGAAATTACCTAGCATCCCAGGCAACGCAGGATGCTGATCAAGTTAAAGAGCACGCTCTTGCTGGTATGATTCCTGTAATGACAAGTGTGACCTATATGTTCTTGGGATTCAGCCCTACTTGTGCAACCTTTCAAAGGGGAGCTGGAGGGTCAGGAGCCAATTAGAGTAACATGGCTTTTGGGAGCTAACACACTGCTATTAAAAAAGTGTGAAAACATGCCTCAATTACAGAGTAGGGATGTCATCAACCATGGCCCTGACATGCCTGATGCAGAACTGACTTGACAGGTATTGAGTCTGCTTGTGTTTATATTCAAAAGGAGCATGCACTTACACTTACGGAGACATGGCCATGAACTCATACTTTACATGCGGTATTCAGATATGCTTTTGTTGCTTTGTTCATTGAAGAATCAAATGAATGCTTCCTTTCAAGCACTAATCCGCCATTGACAAGTTACATCTTGTGCTGTAGGCTAGAGAGCCCTGTGAACATCCTCTCATTCATGTCATCTTCCTTGTAGACATGAGGCATGCCAGTGTAGACGAAATCCTAAAATAATGATGATGAATAATGATGATCTATAGGTTCTCATTCCTCCCTCTCTTTGACCATAATACAGTGTCTAGTTGATGTGTTACAGATCTAGATGTCTGATATGTCATATCCAAATTTGGCTCAGATATCAAAATGCTTTGCTGTGTGCAAACTAGAATAGTATTCTGAACATCATCTTGCATCATTGTGTACATACTAGGGTTGGTCTCACTATTGATTTGTGACCCCTTGGTAATTTGGAGGGTTATATGGATCTTTTGAAAGCTATTGGGGTTTTAAGTCAGGCAGAAAATTGGGCAATCCAATTCTCAGTGGCTCAAATACCTCCTGGAACACAAGAACACTGTTTAGTACTTTGTTTAGTAGCTTTTGGATTCTTTGGTGACATGTGTTGAGATAATATTTCCTTCATAAATTATATCAGCTACTTGCCATATTAATGACATTAAATGTGTTATAAAATGCTTTACTTCATGGTCTCATTTGCAACATGTTCTACAACAATGACAAAAACGTAACAAGCAACTTCAACAGCGACAGGCATGTGGTGAGTAAGCATGTACACAGTGCCTCAGCATACCCCCTTCACCATCAAATGTCTAATAATAGCAATCTGCCTGGGTCGTTTGTCCAATGCAGGTCAGATGGTTCTCCTTGATAAGATCACATATCTGTTTAATTCAATTCCAGAATATCTATAATTTATGATCTTGGATTCAGCCTCAATCATCTTCATTTTGACTCGTGTGCAGGCAGGCAGTGGCCCCTACGGGCAATCATCTGCAAAGCATGAAATGTGAGGAATTGTACTTAACTCAATACTGTATGGTATTCTGAAAGGGCAAAAAGTCACATTGTGCAGCTTTTTTCTATCAGTATGATATACAGTAGGTATAACATATTCGTATTTCTAGGATATTTGCAGCCAAAAATGTGTGTGTGTGTGTGTGTGTGTGTGTGTGTGTGTGTACAGCAAACCTAGTAGATCATACATTCACAGAATCCATAATCACTCTGCACATGGTACAACTATGTTTTCTGGATTCGAACACATATTTCATTAAAACGCTTTCTATCTGACTAAGCACTCCAGCGAGTCATTACAGCAATTTACTCCCTTTTAAATGATTATTGGTAACACGAAATGACACAAAATGAACTTCCAGCTGTGTAAGAGTAACCTACGCCTTCTGGTTTGGGAAGCAAGATGGGAAAACTATCCTATCCACCGTGCTCAGTGGGACGCGCGACTGAACAGCGACAGTGCTAAGGATACCTCTGTCCATGGTCCTGAAGTCGGAGTGCGTCCTCTCTCGCTAGCAAGGACAATGAAAAGCGACGCTGCGCTCTCCTCTTCAAAACATCGCCCATAGTTGGACTTGATTCGCCTTTTCGACTCAGCCTTTTCAATTGACATGCAATAAGCCATGTTTGTTAAGATACCATCTAGCTCTCGGTGAGTGCCCACGGAAAAGTGTGAGGAATAAAGCGTCTTTAGCGTGTATTGAACTTTGGTTCACGAAAGGAAATGGGAGGCTTAACATTCGTTTCATTCGATTATTTCGGCTGTTAAAGTTGTATCCGTCGACTCGAGGGTCCCTTGTCATTGCACTTGTCATGCAAACGCTGGATGTATGCAACAAGACCGAAAGGTGTTTTTGATATACCTATACCTGCAGCATTTGGAAGTTGATTGAAATGACACTAAATGCCGTGGATGACCAAAAGCATCGACAACGATAGAGGGGAATACATTTCCTTAAATCAGCTTTTCTTGGCTGCTTTTCACACATCGCATGCCTGTTGACATTATTGGTTGTTATCGTAATCGCCGGCAAGTAAGGGATAATCATGTATCAGACCGACTTGTATTTGGATATCACATCGCTTGCGCTTCTAAAGGGCATCGGTACCGACAAAAGGAGTGTTATCTAACTGATTCTAAGCACAACAGCAACTGGAAAGGATTATCAAATCGGAGTCTTGTGATTTAGGCTACCCAATGGTTCAATTGAAAGGTGCGTCTTGTGTTGATCCCTTCTACCGAATGCTGGGTTCTGTCGATCCGGATTCCAACTAAGTGGACCCAGACAGTTCAACGCGGTGAGTCCGTAATGCCCTACTTCCCATTTACCTTTACACACATAAAATTGATGTGAGGACCTCGTGCAGTTCTTCATTACAGTATCTTCATTTTTGTTCTGTCATTCCATATATGACTCTACTGATGTAGCCTAATAATATACATATTAAACGTATTTGATTAAATTATATGGATTGGTATTTGAGGACATACAATAGTCAGATTTTCTGTTAATGTAGTGAGTCTCTCCCTTGGCAGGTTTACAGGCATGGGGAGAAGAGTCGCGAGGTTGAAATCCAATTCCGTTCGTGTGAACTGTAATGGTTCTTTCACGTATCTCAAGGGGCGAAGTATTTGGATTAAAGCCCATTGCGCAGTTTGCAATGACTGGGAAAAGATGTAATTAGCTAAAGGATGTTGCAGTTGAACAGAAGCAACTATTTCCAGATTTGTTCATGTACTGTAACATCAAATGAATAGGCTTTATAATGGGGATACCTGTTGGTACCTCCATAATATACCTGTTAATGTATGTAAGGATGATAAACTAGGATTATCAAGTTAGGATGATACTATATTTTTTATTTTATAATGGTCAGAAAGCGAGGAAGAATGAGAAAAGGGAGAAAGACCTCTGTCAATAAAAGGGAAATCTTAACCATTTCACACAAGTACTCGGTTGATGGGTGCCTCTTTTTTTATAAGAAAACACCCGCGTTTGGCTGTTCATTTTAACAATTATCCACGAAGAACAGGATTTCGACTTCAGATAAATATTGAGGTTTTAAAAATACGAAAATGATCCTGCTTGAGACAGTTAGTAGAATGTCTAACACCAATCATTCAATCAATCAATCAATCAGTCTCTCTCTCTCTTTCACACACGCACACGCACACACACACACGATGGTAAATAAGACATCAAAGTCATATGTGTGTGAGTGACACGAATAAGAAGAACAGATTGATCTCTTAGTTCGAAATGGAATCTCGTATACTAATTACTATTATTTTACTGGGCGTGTAGGAAGTCGATAGACATTTTGTAGAATTGACTAACTAAAAACAATCATTTACATTTACATGATATCATCAGATGTTGTTGTCATTGTTGGCTCGTGTCCCATACAGCATTGTCTCCCTTCATGCTGCACAGAATGGGAGAGAGGAAAGTAAATGCAACTTAGACTCTCTTCTTGAATGCAATAGGAATACCGCGGCGAAGGATGGGCCCTCTCTTCCCAACGACCTGTATCGTCCTCCTCGCTCTGAACGCCACCGTTTCACCAGCCTTCGTCAGTTCCGAGGATTATCCTGCGGACGAGGCCGAACGGACTGTCAACGACAACATCATTTTCGACGACTATCGGGGAAAAGGTTGTGTGGACGACAGTGGCTTCGTGTACAAACTTGGGGAACGCTTCTTCCCAGGACACTCGAACTGCCCGTGCGTTTGCACAGAGGACGGGCCTGTATGTGACCAGCCTGAGTGTCCTAAAATACACCCAAAGTGCACAAAAGTGGAGCACAATGGATGCTGCCCCGAATGCAAAGAGGTTAAAAACTTTTGTGAATACCGTGGGAAAACGTACAAAATTCTCGAGGAGTTTAAGGTAAGACGTCATGTGTTATGGTTTTACAGTAGCATGGCCATTGCAATCGTCGACACTCATTCGAGATGATTGCCGTTTCGGTTTACCTATGATGACTCAATGCATACTACTGCACACAATTACTTAGTATATTATCATTATCATTATCATTATTATTATTATTATTATTATTATTATTATTATTATTATTATGAGTAGTAGTAGTAGTAGTAGTAGTAGTAGTAATGTGAATACTAATAGTAATGTGCTTAAAACAATGCAGTATTTTTGCCTGCACATGCGTAAAGTACAAATGTGCATGGCAAACCATGTCCGACAAGGACGACTATGTTGTTTTATTTTTCAAAAGGTTTCTGTTTGACCGTCGTGGGATAGCCTAATCTATTCAGTGGAGTGGTAGTTTGTCAACCAACAAAATGTTACCTAATTTAAATGAGTTAAACAAGTAGTTTAGCATGGACCGATGGTGGCTTTCCTGGAATATGTAATAAGCTTGAAATAATTGCCTATGGAGCCGATTAATGTGGAATTGTATATGTGTGTCTATTCTGTATGTGGATTTGAAAGGCAAATGGGATTATTTTCGATAATCTGTTGGGTGTCGGCGTCTTCTGGAGTAGGCGTTGCATGCATCCTTTAGGCCAAGGCAAGCACCGGCACGTAATGGATACGCCTGATTGATGACACATACCAACCACAGACTATTGGTCTTATTTGACTTCAAAATTGAATCCGACTAGAATTCCGGCAAGGCTAGTCGAGAACAGGCGGGGGCAGTATACCTGTGCAGTCTCAAATTGGACAGTGAAGTGCAATTCTGACTGCATGGCTTGAAATCATGGCGGTGACAACATCAATAAAAATGTCCGATGAATTTTCTTTTAATAATAACACAAAAACATAACACAACCATCAACTGAACATATAGTTAGTTATAATCAATAGCCTAGATCTATGATGAGTTGTATCCTACCACAGTCTACACAGTGCGCGGCATATCAGGCTTTTCCTGATTCAGGTACATCGTGAAAAAACAATGGGCTTGCTGCTTCTTGCAGTCTGTAAGAAGTAGCTGCGGGGCTCCTCTAAAAACTGAGTGACCCTAGATCTCGCGAATCTCGTAAATCTCAAACAGCGAACATTTTAGAGCAAATCGGACAGATTTTATCCCCATCAAACAACACGTATTGAAAGGCGCTGATCGGCAAATGCTCAAAATTGATCCTCTCAAATATGGTCTGTTACTCACATGGTATCTTTTATGAACACGAGCACGTCATCGGGAGATCTCATAACCAAATTCATTAATCGCAAACTCGAGATATAGAACACACTGTTTGAGCTGTGTATGAGTGGATACTCGGTGGAACATAAGGCCATAACTGGGCTGATCCTGTTCTATAATTAATCATTGCAATTAGTCGTGTTTGCACACATTGGACATGGAAGAGCCTGAAAACCATTATTTTATTGGGTGTATTGTTCGTTGTCAAGGGGTAGCCTATGCTCCACGTTGCAGTATCAACCTCAAATGGGTTAGCATATTCTCACTACTCTTGATTTATGTTATCCATATTGAACCATCATGGATGGCATTTGGCAAGACCATCAATCACATACACCCAAGGAGAAAAACAGTGGAAGGCCTACCTCAGCCTCAGACATGTCAGCCACATAGATAAGACTGAACATACCTACACCTAATTGGATAACATCCAACATGTCTAGGAACTACTGTAACATCAAATCTAAATTTACAGAGAAACACACAAACTATCAGACAGGCAATTGAAGAGATGCAATCATATGCATTGGATGTAATGCTGTGAGAGCATGTATAATGCTTTTACAAACATGTATGCCTTGTTTTCTGACTTGTTCTGAAGATATGGGTAATTACAGATACAAGAAGAACCCCAGTTATCATTGCATCATCAATGTTATTAACTGAAATCATCAGTAATGGCAAAAAAAATAGTAATACATTGCATACCAACGTATAAGACACAATCCCATTAGAGGTACATTGCAATGGTGTTGTGTAACTGGGGACTATTTCTAAAGTTGGTTTTGATGATGCCAGTTTTATTTAGCTTTTCATTGACTGCAGATTAGTCTATGAGATAGATGGTAGTCCTTTATATTGACTTTGTTTGTCAAGTTTGTTTGTCACAGCTTCACTGAGACCTGAAGCACCCCCCTTTAATTGTTCACTTCAAAGTGTTTTTCTTTTTTTTTGGGGGGGGGCAAAGGTTATTTTGGCAAAGGACTTGACTGAGTCTCATCTTTCACTAATGATATAAAACTATTAAATGAAATGAGTGCATGCAGCTCTAGAACACCCTGGAGCTCAATGAGTGGGGAGCACAATAACCAAAAGCTGTTTTGCCTAGTTCTGTGGAGACATGCTGTATATTACAGGCATTCAACAGCCAGTAGACTGCCATGAGAGCATTGATGTTACTGTAGGTACATTGGAAGTTTTGAGAGAACTGCTTTATAAACTAATACATTCCAATGAAAAACCCTTCTTTCAGTCAATGATCCCCAGCCCACAGATTGATACAGGTCACAGTGGTGGGTGCGGAAGCTATCCCTAGTAATGAGCCACAAAGCAGAGTGATAGACTGAGTCGAGTGCTTGCAGAGCTGAGGCTGCCACACGCCTGTTGAGTGCTTGTGGGAGGAAGGTGTACCTGCTAGAGAATAGTGTCCATAGAGGTGTTTGTCTGTGTTGCCTTTATCTTGATCAGTCATCAGGGTGAAGAGGCAGTGACAGGGTACATTAGTCAAGCTTACTCATGCAGCAGTGTAACAGAACTATGCCAATTGTATGCCGATTATGCTGATCAACTTACATTTTATTTGCAAGGAATCTCATTCCAAAGCTCAGGGACTGTAGTTTGTTACATAATCCTAGTATGCATGTCCCTCTGTCCCCTGTCACATTAATGACAACCAATCCAACTTGGACTCCTCATTCCAAAAGACACACCTGCCATGAATTCTGTTGTCCTGTCGTTTACAAGGCTTTTAGATCCCCAAACATAAGCTATGCATTAGGTAATTAGCATGGCAGACTTAAGTGAAGTGATCTGCTGCTAATAAGGGTGTGTGAGATCAACCCTTCAAACTCATGTTCTTAATCCATTGCGGTCGGTGACTGGGTGTTGGATGGCGTCAGGCCTTTTAGCCCTGCATTGGGATGCACACCCACACTCTCCTGAGAGGAGCCTCTGAGCATGTAAGCCTACCGATTTGATGTGAGATCAAGTCCATCAATAGTGCATCTCACCCTCACATCCCCACTAACCTTGAGTGGCAGTCTGGGGAGGGAAGGACATTTCACGCCACTCGAAAAACCATTCATTTGTTCTTATTGATTTTCCAACAGAGAAATTACATGGGGAGACAGAGAGAGAGGAAACCCTGGCTGAAAATGTCCACCCTCAGTTAGTTAGATAAATAATTGATATAGCCAGAATGCCCACAGATTCGATTAGTGGTGTGGGAGTTGACGTATGACAGATGACGTCAAGAGGCGAAGTCACAATTGCTAGTTTGTGTGTCCGGAGTGTTGTCTGAGCACATCTCTTTGAGTTATAAAATGAGAGCTGGAATCCAGCCGTGTGAAAGGAAATCAAAGGGCGTCAGTGCTTCTGATAGAGTTCCCAATTAAGAGATGCCGACAGGCTAACCTTTAGTGTGGGCTGCGTTGGCATTTCCTTGACCATCGCCCTGTAGCACTATGCAGAGGTCTGTGTTTTCTCAGAACAGCAGGTGGAGGAGGAGGAGCCCAACTGAGATCAGCATCTCAAAGATCCACATGACAGGGTAGCTCTCCCAGGTTCCTGATCTGGCTGATATCAGGCCTAGAGGAGAGAACCACTGGGGTTTAGTGTTATGATCCAGCATCACCTTGTCCAATATCCAATGTCTGACCAATTATTAAGCATTACCCTCAGGAAGTGTCTTAGTGTTCTATTCTATAGAATTCTATAGAATTTATTGTCATTGTAAGTATGAATACCCATTGAGAATAGACTCTGTAGTAATTGTAACCCTAAAAAATGATTCTCAAACCTTAAAGCCCTGATTCATCAGTGACCCAAGAATCTGTCCACAGTGTGCTGAATCAGCCTTGGTTGGTCTGATTAAGATTTCATGTAGTGGAGTAGAGACACTTTTGAGTCTGATAGACAAGCGATAGGGGTGGTAGAGTGAGTAGTGGGTCTGTGCTGCTGTGTTGTATTCCTGCCACTCACCCTCGGTAGGTGTTTCACCTACAGGGTTCTCCGTCAGCCGAGGAAGGGACCAGTCCACCCAGCGTGGCTGCCACCGTGCCCCCGGCCCCTGCGCAGCTCCAATCAAGAACCTGGAGATATAGGGTGAGTTCAGATCCCAGGCGGACAAACTAGGGCTGGGATGTGAACTCAGATCGATCCTGTCCGTGCTCCTGAGATCCCCAGGGAAGGGGTGCAGATTTGGGGGGTTGTGGCTGTAGGGGCTGGAGAGGTGAGGAGGACGATTGCAGGGTCCCCACTTTTAGACACACAAGGCTACCTCGGTCCAAAGCCAAACTGATATGTTTTGACAAAATTACATGACTAAGAAACCTAATGGTTCTGTAGCTAGCTGTTAATATTGTTAATTGCATACTTTTTTTTTTGTATTAAAGGACATATTTTCTACAAATTCTACTGACACTGCAACCCAAAGTGGACAGCCCTGAATCTATGGAATAATTCGCATTGGTCAGACTCCTCAAAAAGAAAACTGCAGTAGCTGTTTCACAGAATAAATACTGTGCTTTTCAACATGAAGATTCCAAATGAATATTATTGGAAAACATAATCATACATGTTCATCATACACATACACGTGTGTGTGCATGTGTGTACGGGGGGGGGGGGTACACACACACACACACACACACACACACACACACACACACACACACACACACACACACACACACACACTTATACAACTGCAATTACCCACTCACTACACACCCCATAGTAATTAGTGACTCTGCTCTTGAAAACTGACACCTATGAGAGGAAATAGCTATAAATAAGTATTTGAAATTAGTTTGCTCAAATTGATTTGTCTATCAAATTTGCCTGAGGAAAAACATAATTTGAACAACTGATTAAGAGCAAACAAGTCCTGTAGGCCATGACAACTTGAGCTTTGAACTAGTTTGAGCAGGATTCCTTACAGCTAAGTTAAATTTGAAGTGATAAAAATAAAAAATAAAAAACAAAGAGGTTGCCTTGATTATCTTGCATCAGACTCCCCTCACCCTGAGGGCACTGTGCCTCTCTTCTCTGCACTCCCTCACACTGTTAAGATGTTGTTTTGACGTAGGTGCCACTGGCATGCATTTTGGCTGTCAATCCAAATCATTACCCTTTTCACTCTTATTAGTACCATGCATGAGTCCCAACAACCTTCTCTCCAACCGACATCAACATTTCCCCACAGGTTTGTTGGACTATACTCTGCATCTCCCTCATTCCAGTAGTGTCAGAGTGTAACTACGGTCCTTGTGGAGGATGTGGCACTCAGTTCACTCTTGTACGAACCCAGAGTGGGTCACTACAGCCACTGGTGCTCTATTTTCTTTTGTGAGGTAGTATTGAGGCATGAATTCAATTCACTATAGGACTCACATGAAAGGCTGCGTTGAAAGCACTAGCACTTGAATACATTGAAGGTACCCTGCAGTGTATTGTAGTCGCATGAAGTATATTGTATTTCCGATTGATGGATGTAGTGTTACAATGCAACCACCAAATATGGCATACTGGTTTCCCTGTGTTATATGTTTATAAAGAAATGTCAATTATTTAGGTTATACCAATAATTAAAATGATCTCACAGTCTTACTAACAACCACAATGATATTGTCATCTCCGTCTCCCAAAATAGAGGAGAATAATAATTAGTTTTTTTCTCTGCTTTACTATTGCCCACTATATTACGCTTAATATATAGATTTCAGTGAAAGCTTGTCAGTGTTTTTACTTTTGGCATGCTTTGAAGTCATCATCTCTCCCATACATTTGGCAGCAGATGAGCATAGATCAAGAAGTAAGAAGAGTCAGCTAGATCCATTGCATCCATTTACATGTAGATAACACTTTTACATCTCCAGTGTAAAAGGAAAATGTGTACAACAGCCTTTAGATGTGTGAAATGGTCAATTTCACAACAAATATTACAAATCAATTTTCAGTCTCGTAGTTATCATTACAGGTTGATGACGCTTGTCTTATCTGGCTTTTATAACTTGTTGCTGGCATTTCTAAACCACTATCAAGAAGAGCAATTACACTATGTGCATAGTTTAAACACCTTTAACCACCTTGGTCACTGGTGAGGGATTGCATCTGGCCCCAATGTTCCACTATTGACCCACCGCTCTACCCTCTGAAGATACAGGCTGCCAGGCTGATAGAGACTATCCTCCATATGCATGAGTCAACATCTTGCTGTTTAATTGGCACACTGTGTGCACTCAGGCCGAGGGAAAGGGCACCAGACTGGATGGATGTTAAACATTTTTAAAAGGAAACCATTTGCAGTGGTTTGTCGATTAAAGGAAATGGTTTGTGGCTCTCTAGGTGTATGCTTCTGCTTCCGCTTTATAATACAGCACTGAAAGAGGAGTGTTTTGGTGTTCTTGGAAATGTGTTTGTGAAAATAGGAGGGTCTCTGCCTACCTGTCTGAGTCAATTAAATGCATTTGTTATTGTCTTCATTCAAATTGTCATTAGACCAGGTTTGCAATGAATCAATACCAACCGTTTATTTCAAGTGGTTGGTTTCCCCCACTTTAACAATGGACCACATAAAAGTAACATTGTCTAAAAGTTGAGCTGTAAGTATGATCTATGGAGGGTATTTTCTTTTTTTTATTTCTTTTATTGATGCGACAGATGCTTTTATCATTTTTTGGTCCTTGCTTCGAACCAGAATGTTTGAAAATGTCAGAAACATTTGAAAATGGTCCAATTCAACCGTCCTCTTTCCAGCCATGCCATTAAGGTTGTGCGAACATTGTGCTTGGAACATTATTGAGGAATTCAATACTTTCCAGTTTACAGGTGGAATTTCGGAGAGGAGCTTCTGAGAAAAAAACTCTGTACACTGATGATTAGTAGATGGCTTTTTATGGTATTTCTCCATTCCTTTTTTTCTTGCCAAAGCAAGAATTGTTTGAATTGTTATTTTCCTGATTTGCTGATGTTTGGTACATATAACACAGCAATAATTACAAATTTAACAATATTGTCAAAATATACCAATATGTAACAATGGTTTTGACATCTTCCAGAGAATGGAGAGTGGTGAGATACAGAGGGTTTCTCACATCATTCAGAAGGATAGAGTTGTTGCTATTGCCGTCGTGCTCTCTTACTGTAGAGCAACGTCTTACTGTAGAGCAACGTCTTACTGTAGAGCAACGTTTTACTGTAGAGCAACGTCTTACTGTAGAGCAACGTCTTACTGTAGAGCAACGTTTTACTGTGGATAAACTTTGTGCAACCTCACACATACATAAAAGTAACTCTCTCCCTCTCTCTCTCTCTGTCTCTCTGCAGCCGTCGCCTTGTGAATGGTGCCGATGTGAACCAAATAACGAGGTGCACTGTGTGGTGTCCGACTGCGCCGTCCCTGAGTGTGTCAACCCTGTCTACGAGCCAGAGCAGTGCTGTCCCATCTGTAAAAACGGTAAGGCCTCTCTTTTCCCATTAGAAATAGAAATCCACTCCCACACTCACACTGCAGAATGATTACAATTTCATCAAACGTTTATCTGTGACTAAGCCTATCTTTTGAGGATCAGGTCGTAGGAGTGGAGAATGTCATTTATGTTTTATGTATCAAATCATTACCTTGGGCCTCAGTGCCACTAATGAGGGGTACAAACTTTAATTATAGATGAGACACTAAGCAGAATAAACATTGGCCGATTGATTCAGGCCATCTTGGGAGGGAATAATGGGCCCCTGGAGAGTCCTTTATCTCCCATTGCCCTGATGCCCTTGTCAGCCACAACCAATCCCCAAATTAGAATTATAGGATTTCGATGGCTCATTGGCTTGATACAAGTCAGGGCGTAAAATATCCCTTAGCCAGCCCAATCCTGAGGGACAGAGCTTTAGGCCTGTATGACTGAGCTGACTGCTCCTCTTTTATTCACTTGGACAGTGTGGGAGGCTGGAATGATCAACAGACAACTATGTAGGTGTGCACTAGCATGATATGATGATTCAACATGTTTTGGTTATGATAGTACTTCATAAAGTCAGATTATTGTGATCATGTTGCTGTGATCCTGTAGGCTGAATCTGAAACAAAAATGTGGTCCAGCCACAGAACTGGAATTGATCCACGTAAGCAAACACCACAAAACCATGCAATATAATGCTACTTGCAGAGCTGTAGTCAGGAGAGGAGAGGACTTTTCATTGCATGCATTCTCAAGGTAATTGTATGTCATGTAAAGGCTTTTGCATGGTATGTAATTCATAGCAGATATATAAATAGATACACAATTTTAGAGACAAATTCTTATCTCTCCCAAAACATGTATTTTTCCTCCTAGCACCTATATTCATTGACCTATATTCAATGAGGTCACTGACGTAAGGTGTACAAGGAATATTCCAGTAGCCCCCATTCCAAACACACACACACACACACACACACACACACACACACACACACACACACACACACACACACACACACACACACACACACACACACACACACTCACTGGCTTGGGGAGGAGGAAGAGCTAATCCAGACAGACAGGATACGGTGACGCCCTCGCGGCGGTGGCATTTCGGGGAGCCTGCCATCTCAACCCCCCTAGGGAACCAGGGCCAACTCTAGCAGATGAATCTCTTAGGCTTGGGGGTGCAGTAGCGTTTAATGCTCATTCTTGGCATACCGTGGGAGGAAAGATCTACTCATGTATTCCAGTTGGACGTGGAGCCTTCAGGAGACAAGCGTGCTTTCGCAAATCACCTGCTCTTGAGATAATGGGCAGAGGTTCAAGCCTGTGAGGCCTTTCCATTTGAATATACACAGTATAGAAGCCATGGAAAATGAGCTCCTACATGCATCAGCAGACACACATTGACTTATCTTGACATGTAGACACAGACGTCAGGTTTTGGTCAATACTTCCTTGAAGAATCCCTAAGCACCCTAAACATTTTGATTTTCTTGCCTTCTAATAATAATAATAATAATAATAATAAAAAAATTTTATACTACTTATGTTTTGCAGGAATATAACCTCTGACTTAATCTGACATTGCTCTGTCAATCTTTGTTCATCTAACCTGTCACTGTGTCTTCTTGGCAGACTATCATGTAAGCCCATAGAGACAGCTAAAGTCAGGTAACACTCATTCTAGTTAACAGTGCTGATGGACAAGCATGCGTGGCTGTACCTTTCACTCGTATGGTGAAGCCAGCCAAATATAATTTATTTTGGGTATAACTTATTAATTTGTTCAATTCAGAAGGCAAGCAGGTGTAGATATAAGTTTGCAGGTGTAGATATAAGATATTATAACAATTTAAGACATGTCCACAAATTAAGCCCCACATATCTGACTTTGCATTGGCTTTGAATGGAACCCCAGTCTGTTGTCCTTCCTCTAAGGTGACAGGTAGTGGAAACAGTGTCCTTGTGCCCCACGGCACTCAGATCTGTCCGGCCGTAAACAATCACACTTGGCAGCACTGGAGGTTGCCTACTTCTCTCATCAACCTCTGCCCGGTTTGTCTGTAACCTGTGCCAACTGTCCCCAGCTGGATCAATGGGAGTTAGGACTTGGCAACGACTCACAATGTCTCCACTGGGCTTAGATCGATGAGCTTTTATCATGTCCAACTTCACCAAAGGACTTGTCCTCCCGAGGCCTGTATCAGGGTGGTATGAGGTGGCTGAGAGAGCCCTCTTTCTCTGTTTGGTTGGTCCAATAGAGGCTGGTGAGGTTCTGAGAGGCAGAGGGGTGCTTCTGGTTGCTTAGCTCCATGTTAATGCTAGTCCTCGACTTGAGTCAATACACTGAGGAGGAGGAATACAATACTCTGCGCTACAGATCATTAAGCGCTGTTTACGTCTCCAGACAAGCTATTGTAATAAGTATCAGATCCTTCAAGTACACTGAAATTCAGTTATCGCTGATTTGAATTCTGCTGGTTCATATTCCCAAATGGGACGTGTACCCTGGAGTCTTAGTACTTATTAAAGTCACCTATGTTTATGTCCTTTCATTCATTATACAGTATTTGCTATCTGAATTAAAATGAGTCAAGGACACAGTGATCTTGATGCTTTTAGAGGCCTGTATCCAGCAGATTTTATAGATCTCTGTTTAAAAGAGCAATCCAAAGTCACCGTCACAGCAATTGAGCCACTGATTGCTTCGTTTAAATGATCAACAGTGGAGCGAATCCCTGGTACCTGCATGCTCCCCTGTATCAGGAGTGACAAATAAAGATGGGGTGTGCCTTACCCCAAGGCCATGATCGAAATATTGTCACTGAGGTTTTTGTGTGAGTATTTTTGAAATTTCAGGTGTCGTGGGTGTTTTATTACCCTCAGAATCTAGATAGCCATGAAGGGAGCAATGTATCAATTACAGTATATTATCAGGAGATTAGCTGCGCCAAACTGATGCTTTCAAATAAGTCTTGGAATAAAAGGAACACAAATCTTATCAACATATAAAGAGAACAACAAAGTAATGTAATTTCTGGGATGAAACAGATTCATGCATCATTAAGGATTCTTTATTGTATAAGAAATTGTTATGGGGTAAATCTCAGTGTTTCAGGAATTTCTAAGGAGGGTGAGAGGTTTTCATGCAGACTGGAGTGATTACCACCATCTCCTCCCTCCTGCCTCTCAAAGCAGCTTTCTCTCTGTGCTCCAACCACAAGCTCTGTGCTGCCAAGCCAGCCCCTGCCAGCCTCCTCTGCTTGCGGCGCATTAGGATGCAAAGCGCTCCATGTCGAGGGAGAGGGAGGCTAACAAAAGCGCTTTAGTGTTGCAAAAACAAGCCCATCGGTGCATGCCCGTGAAAAGATCTGTGCGTCTGTTCTGACTTCAAACTCCCAAGGGTTCTCTGCATCACTCCGCCATCCCCTCTAAAAGAACCTCCCGAGAGCCCGCACTCATTTCTGCTTCTCTCTCTCTCTGTCTCTATCTATCTCTGCCTCCCTCCTTCCCATGCGGCAGGTCCAAATTGCTTCGCCGGAACAACGATCATCCCAGCCGGCATTGAAGTGAAGGTGGACGACTGCACCATCTGCCGCTGCCACAATGGGGACTGGTGGAAACCTGCGCAGTGCTTGCGGCGGGAGTGCCTCAACGGCCAGACGTTGTCATAGAAACCCTGCTGGGGACAGTGATGTGCAGGCAGGGCTCTACCGTGCCAATTGCCCAGCTCGTATGATTGACAGGACAGGAGCACAATTCCTAGGCAACCTGAGACTGCATAACTAGCTCGTACACACAACAACCACAACTTTAACCACAGAGGAGGAGGAGCAGGAGCAACCTTTTCTTGAGACTGTTTTTTCCTGTTTTAATTGTCCTATATATTTTCTGAGAAGTACTTGCTTATGCTGCTTATACACAACGTTTATATATTTCATGAAGACAATTCATTCCTAACCATTGGCACTGTTGAAATGCTCTCTTGTCATATGCTTGTTGTAGCTGTCACTCACAAGTGTTGTAATATTAGATCTACAAGGTTGAACAGAAGGCAGGACAACTAGTAAGCACACAAATTCATGGCGCTTTATGCTACATGGGGCTAGGATTGGCATTGACAAGTGGCATGGCCAAGCTGTGTTCACAGCGCCTGTTTACTCTAGTTAACTATCACTCACAAGGGTTTGTTTCCCACTACAGTACTTGTAAGATATGTTTTATAGGTCAATGGCAAAGATTCACTCTTGATTTTGATATGACATCCAATGTCAGCATCCTAATGTGCCATTAACCTCAGCTGAGATGTCACTGTCACTGTTATTCCTAACTTGAACATATGTAGCACATATAGTCATCTTGACGTCATTGTGTTTGAGGCACCATTATCTACTAGGGGGAGAACACAGGCCAGTTATATCCAATAGACCACTAACTTGGTGGTAAATTACAGATCTTAGTGGGAAATGGTACAGTACCAACTCCAGTTATTATGGAGGGCAAAATCACTTTGATATCATGCTACCCAAAATGAGGGGGAAAAAAGGATGCTAAAGCATCAATATATTGGGCAATCTCTCCTGGCTTAATTGGCCTTATTGTTTTCCCCCAATGGCCTGAACCAACAAAAATATTCCTACAGGCTAACAGCTTGAACTTGTTATCTAAGCAATTAGCGAGCCAAAAGCAGCCTGCTTTAATTTCCCTTAATCAAGGAGTATTCTGTGATAAATCACCCGCATGGGCCCTCAGCTCCGCAGACTGTGAGCACACTCGGCAAGAACTTAAAGACAAAGGGGAAATCTGCATATGTCTTGATGGTTCAAAGCAGCACTCTCTCTCACACACACACACACACACACACACACACACACACACACACACACACACACACACACACACACACACACACACGCACACACACACACACACACACACACACACAGCCTTTCATCCACCATAGACCCATACACACAGCTTGTGGTAATTCATTTTCAGCTTAAAAATGTTGAATGCTGCACCAAGTAGCACTTAAGCCAAAAGGCTCACAATGTGACACAAAGCTGTTCTCTTCTTGTCTATACATTATACAATAGAGTTTCTGTTTTGTAGCCTCCATATATCTGCATAGCTTTGCCACTGCAGTGTACGGCCACGACCATCATTTAGGCTGGGCTAATGCATTACGTATAGAATGCCAGGTTCAGCTTGAGCACCAAGGCAAGAAGACAGACAACCTGTGCCCACACCCCTGCTTTTTTGAGATGATGAATACTAGTCATTAATTCAACAGAGAATTCCACTAAGCCCATGCGATTCATCACTGGTATTTTTTTATTTCAAGCGAATCCATTCCTGTTAACCTTCTGGACCCTATTCCACAGCCGTGATGGATGAACTACTTAATAACGGCTCCAAGCCCTTGGTAATGAGACAGAAATGAACATAGGAGTTAGACCCATGACTAAAGAGGTAAAGGAATATCACATAAGCATTACACCTAACAATCACACAAACTCATTGCCGCAGGTTCCTCATCATTTTCTACCAAGCTATAGTCTTATGAATGATGAAATATTCATCAGACTGAAAGGATGAAGGTGGAGTTTAATCCTGGCTGCATTATAGTCACTCAGGTCGTTTCTATCATTAAACTCTGATGACTAAGTATCTCCAGATGAAAAGAGAGGCCCCATTAATCTAGCTAGAACACCTACGCATTGATCTACAGGTCCACACTATTGTCTGAGACTGACTCATGGCTAAATACATGGCTGATGTACAGATGTACTGTATGTGTTGATTATCAATCATAGACTCAATGTCTTAACCTTTATTTACTGTTTGATTATGGGTATGCAATTCATTTCAATAATTAAAAGAATATGTTTTGCTTCTGTGGTGTGCAACCTATTATAAACAGCCAGGAGAGAGAGAGAGAGAGAGAGAGAGAGAGAGAGAGAGAACGAGAACGAGAGATTAGTTAGTTGACCACAGTCTAGAACAGGTTTTAACGCAAAACAGTTGATGAGAGAGAGAGACAAGCTTGTGTTCCAGATGACAGGCTCAAATGAATAGCAACCACTGACATCGTGTCACTGCTCAGGATAAGACCCTGATATAAACCATGGCCTTTAGCTGCAAACCACCAGCTGAGACCTCTCCAAGTGCTATATTTATCCATTCTCTGGTTCTCCATACCTAGGAGTGAGTTGACTCTTGTTTGACCTGTAGTGTCCATCAGTAGCAGATTAATGGGGTAGGCAGGTAGAGACATATGAGGTTACTATGGACTGCTGTAGGGCACATAATGTACCTCCCTGGAACTCATACAAAGGCTCTGATAGGTTATTATCGGAGGGCTATGCACCCTGAATTATTGCATTTCAAGCGACATGATAGAACTCTCCTTGTGTTGATGCTCTCTCATTGACAATCACATCAAGAGGAATGGACATTTGATATGCTGACATTCTAGATTCAAATGACCAGGGTAGAGATCAGGTTTGTGAACAGTTGTACAATATTGTGATCAGGAAGGTCTTGCAGCATTTGACCATTCAGATGGAGATTGTTTCCAGTAACGGTGAGAAGACCATTGTCTTTGCGGTGCCTCATAATGTAAATGCTTTCCCCAGTCACCACCCTTCATAAGCAACCTCCACTGAACACAGGCCATCTAAGGGGAGCTGACAGGACCGCATTAACAGTTTAGAGAGCCTCCAGCTCAAAATCGAAACTTTTCAGAATGTGGTTAAACCAATCTTGGCATATGACCTTACTGCAGTGAAGTACCTTCTTGGACCAACATAATCTCAAAGATAGGTTGGTGCAGCCTGCCCATGTTAATATCTGTCCAGAAAACAGTCTGGTCTTTTGTGTGTTTGTGTACCCAAGCATTGAACGACAAACCCATCTATTCTAAACATTGCTTTTTCGCTGTCATTTGAAATAGGTGTACCATTGCTGTTTTCATGAGACACCGACTTACTGTAGCTGGAAGCTATGAAAGATTGTTCTTTTTTTAAGAAACAAAACTGTTAAAGTGTGCCTGAAAACCAACCGAGAGTACTATCTAATATGGAGAGAAAAACACTGTTATTAAACAATCAAATTGTATTACTCATGGGCACTAAGGGTCATTCCTAAAGATAATATCAACTTCTACTGTTTTCATTTGATGTGTTATGTACAATTAGAATCAGAAATGTATATAAAAACTATAGAGAGGGTTTGATTGGAGGTACAAAAACATGTGCGCGCACACTCACGCGTGCACACGCACACACACATGGACACGCACACACACATATTCACCACTACGCTATACTGTATCTTAAGACAAAGTGGATACCTGTAACCAAACACTCCAGATTTGTATTCCAAATTAAACCACCCTTGGTGCCCTTCATGGTGTATAACTTGTAAATATCTTCAAACGTATAATGTGTATTCTATTCAGAACTCAGAGGTGGAGAAAAAATGTGTATTATTTATGAAGACAAAAACTATTTTGTTAAATAGACTGAAAAAGAAGTGTTATTCAGCAAAAGTGTGTGTTGATTTATTTCTTTCATTCCATTTCTTTTGTACAGAAACACAGTCCTACCACCTGCTGCCCCCTAGATTCCTACACAGGCCCAGAATGAGAACACACTGATCGTAGATACTGCAAACATGTGCAATTCTTCACTGCTGACAACCCCAGTATTTCTCATCCACATATTTATTCACACCAGGAGCATCATGTTCCTTCAAATCCAATGTAGCTGGAAGACAACCAGCTGGAGCTCCTCAGCCCAAATCCTACGACCATCAGAAAAAACACACCAGACAACAAGACAACACTCGCACCCTGGCCTAAAACCTGACCATGAGACTCCCTACGTCCTTGTCCAAGTGTTGGAATCATGCATAAGTCATTTCTGTACAATACAACTTTTCCTGGCCAGTTTCTCCATAGCAGGGATCGTGCCTGGGTTGGGTGTGCAAGAGTGAGTCAGAGCTGCTCTTTCCTTAAACACACAGGTTCATTCTACATTCCAATTCATTACCCGTCTGAAGTTCTGTCCGCACCACTAATTGCCTCCCTTCCCCCTCCCCCTTCCCCTCCACCTCCCTCTCTTATGGACGGAAAAGGGGAAGCAATTTAATGCGGCATGCAGCAATCAATAGCAATTAGGCGCATCCCTGACTAAACCCATTGAAAACGGCATCCTGGGAGACGGCCAGGAGAAGACCTCAGGGGCGCAGGGCCAGAAATCTGCAGTGTGCACTGGTGGGTGATTTGTTTTTTCCCCTTGCAGAGACAAAAGGAAAATAAAACTTGTTTGTTTCTTTTTCAGAGTAAGTGCCAACTTGGTCACTGGACGATTAATTGCTCTGCTTTTCTGTTCAACTCTTCGTATCGCTCTTGAATCGATCTTTTGAGCCCCACTTTTATTTTCTTTGTCTTTAAGGGCTAGCATTTCCTATTAGGTAATTAACCCTTTCAGTTATGCAGGAGATGACCTGGGATAGAAACTTTACATTGGACATTGTATTAGTTTAAAGAAAAATACTAATAATTTAATTCCAACAAATTAACATTGTGTTTATTTTGAATGTTATATTCTCAAGAGCAAACATCTTTATTTGTGTGCATCATACAGCCGATAGAATAAGAACTGAAAATGGCACAAACCCTATTTCAAAGACATTTTTTTTATGAAACAGCAAACATATGGGCATAACTGCAGTCACAATTTAGTTTGAAAGGTGTTCAAAGATTGGGGTCCCTGGCTTTCTCTGAAGCACAAGCAGTATGAAAAGAACATTCTGATTTTACACAGAAAAATACTTGAATTGTCTACAATTTTCTCTCATCATTGAGCTGGGATAAGAATCACCAACACAAAAGCATTCCATTCACCTGTCTTTGTAGCTACAGGTACAACACTTCAATAACAATATGGCACGTGAAAGGGCTTACATTATAGATACATGAAGGCAGAAGGCATAGTTTAGTAGCCACAATCAGTGAGTCCCCAGATGTCCCCAGGATGTCTGGGTGATCTGGCTGAACCTTAATTTCAGGTTGCAAATAGCCAATCACATGTACTCTGGGACCAGGATTAGGACCAGGACGAGGATTCAGGTACTGCTAGGAGCTGGAAGGCTGAGATGCAGTTGATGAGCCAGGTGGAAGGGGAGGACCACACCTTGCCCAGACGGACCCTTGGGGGCTTGTAGGAGCCTAGAGGGTCATAGATGATGTACTGGGTGCACAGAGCCTGGTCTGAGCCTGGCAGGGCGTGGTAGGCTGCAGCACTCAGTGTCTGTGTGACGTCACTGTCAGGCTTGGGCTGTCGACTCAGGACCTGGCCCCCTCCCTCTCTGACCAGCTGCAGCAGCTCATCCCTGGGGGGCTTCTTGAAGGAGCCCAGGAGGAAGAAGAAACAGCCGTCGAACAGCGGGGGCAGCTGGCAACGGAAGGGGGGGGGGGGGGGGGGGGAGAAAGAGGGGAGTAGGCTTTAAAGTCAAGCAACAAGGGAAAAGTGAGTCGTTTCATTTGTTCATCAGTGTTGTGAATCAGCCCTTACTGATGCATCAAACCCCTGCACAGACAGGAACAGCCAAGAGAGGGATCTTTATCTCCCTCACTTCTAAACCATGCTAATCGTTCAAAAGTGCTGGCGGATTAAATCAAGTCCCACTAAGAATAGCTCTGAACAAAGAGGCCAGATACAGTACGTGACAGAGTATTTCTATAATGACTTTAAATGCTGAATCACTACAATACATCACCACCACAACCTGTCAGCCCTTACATAACCACAGCATAGGGGCAGCTTTGGAATGACTTCGCTTTAAAAGAACCCCAAAAAAATAAAATAATCCAATGGCCAACTTTTACATTGCCGTTTTCTTCCATACTCTAGGCAGTTTAGCAGCAGACTCTGGGCACCAGATGGCCTTCTACTGAGTGCATCAATGCACTCAATTGTTTATTGCTGTAAATTGATACTCTCAGGAGCTTTTGAGTTAGCGGGTTCATTGCCTCCATTTTGGTTTCATTCCTTGTAGGGAAGTGTGTGTCCCTTTATAAACAAGACACAATCTATAGCTAGCAATTAACACTCCACTTGCCCTGGAAAGACATTCAGACACAGCGATCTGACGAGAGGGGGAGAATCAGATGAGGAAGGCTCCCAATGGGGTTTATTACTGTGTGCCTGTTCAGGGATAGTTATACCATGAACCTTGAATTACTCCCTGTTGATGTTCTCAGATGTTCTGCTGTCCTTTAGAAAGAAAATAATTAGCAAACCAATTTTGTAAAATAAATAAATTATATATATATATATATATATATATATATATATATATATATATATATATATATATATTGGAGGTTGTATCTGTCTGACTTACCAGACAGTGTCTGTTGATACGGCTGCGCTGGGGTCCTTCTCCTGCTTGGTGCTCATCCTCAGCCACCCAGCTGCCTGCCTGCAGGCATGCCTCCACCCCTATGAGAAGAGACAGAGGGGGAGTGAGAACGCAGCAGCCTAGAGAGGAGTGGAAGGAACTTGACAACCCAGCAAAATATTACATCCAACTATATCCATATCCAACTTATCTGAAGATGACGTTTGCATGAAATAACTGTGTTGGCCAAATGTATTATGCCCACAGTGCAAATGCCTAAGGGGTTAATGATGCAACTAAGATTTAAATGCAGCAAGCTTTACGATAGTTTCGAGCTCCCCCCTCCGCAAGTTCCTAGTGTAAGAAAAAGTTTGCCCGACAGTTAGACTTTTTTTTTTATTATACAGAACAGCAAAGGCGAGGCACTTTATAACTTTAAAAAGTCTTTTTTTTATTATTTTTTTATAAAGGGATCGAGTTCTGTACATGAAGATGATGAAAACTTTAAACATCCTGTACTGCCTTGGATAAGAAGAACATGTACAACAGAACAAGACAACAGCACTTCAGTGGTACTAGAATATTCAGAAAGTACTCTTATATTCTCTTATACAGTGCCTTCGGAAAGTATTCGGACCCCTTCACTTTTTCCACATTTTGTTGTGTTATAGACTCAATTTAAAATTGATTAAATTAAAAGAATTTGCCATCAATCCACACACAATACCCCAGAATGACAAAGCGAAAACTGTTTTTTTGAAATGTCAGTAAATGTATTAAAATTGAAATACCTCATGTACATAAGTATTCAGACCCTTTGCTATGACACTCTTAAAATTAGCTAAAATGCTAAAAAGTCATCAACAGATCACTCAAAGTTGAATTGAGTCCATCTTAATGCAAGGATAACAGTTCATGTAATTTTGGAATTAATATCTTTGTTTTTATAGGGTCTCTGATTTGCATAGGAATCAATTACACACTGTGTAGATTAGGATGTCTCAGCAAATTTAATAATTTTCTCTTGATCCTGACAAACTCCCCAGTACCTGCCAGTGACTAACACTCATAATTTGATGCAGCTAGCACTATTCTTCACACGAGACATGGTGCAGAAACTGCATTGTATGTGCTGGATTTGCACTAAACTTAATGCCAAAAAAAACAAATTTCCAGCCACTTTCTTTGCTGTATCACTTGAATTCATTGTTGCAAACACAATTATCAGAATCAGAATCAGAATTATTTTATTTGGCCAAATATATTTGTACATACAGGAAATTGACTTGGTGAGGTTGGTGCATAGGACATAAAAAACTATATATAAGCAAAAGTATTCATATTAAAAAATATTAAACTTAAATAGCAAGATATTAACAAAATAGCAAAAACACATTTACAAAATAGATCAATAAAACAATAAATTATGTATGGCTAAGAGGCAATGAGGCTAGCTAGAGGCTGTGAAATGGGTATGGGGCATGTACATGGATATGAGATTATTTTCCATTAAGGGATTCTTTTTGGCCACTTGGTTATAGACCAATTTTGTACAGTGATTGAGATTATGTTGTCCCATCGACTGCACTTTTTCCTCCCCAGGCCTCAGGGTCGCATTCCTGAGCAGTTTTGTTCCTCTCTATTTGCTCAGTTTGTAATGACAACCTGATCCACACAGTGTGTAATTGATTCCTATTCAAATCAGAGACCCTATAAGGGGGATAGATGGCGCAGAGGAGGGACATTATGGGGGAAACTGACTGCAGTGGCCAATTCTGTCCACTATGTTAGAAGGGGCACTGTTTCTCCTTTTGCAACTGCTGTACAAGATACATTTACATAGTTTAAGGGTCTATAGATACTGTATATTAAGTTTTGAAGAAATCGGTTCAGCGACCTAGGAGGAGATCTGGTTTGAAAATGTTTAAAACTTCACACAAAATGCCAGATGATCCATCGTAGTAACGTCATCGGTTCCAGAGGCAAATATATTCTATGGGTGGAGAGGAACCTCTGTACCAATTTCTGACAGTAACTGAAATGAGGAGGCGGGGCTGAGCTTTTGAGTTCAAATGTTGTTTATAGCGCCACCATTTGGTCAAGAGGCACCACCTTCTACCAGATGTATTCAGCCCCTATCGTCGACCAGCCCACCAATGTTGGTCTTGTTATATACTGTCCAATATGTCATACCGTCAAAAAGTTTGAAAAAAAACATCATGATATTTTGGCAACATAACCCAGCTCTACTTGGACACCTTATACGTTGTTGAAGTAGGACGAAGAACAGTAGTGTGTTGCTTCACAAGCACATTCATTACTAGGGTTGATACCTATGAACTGTTTGTGGTTCATAAGCTTATAAGAGAGATGCTTTACTTGGCGCTGAGGAAGGTGACAAGGTTTGGACGACTGGAGTGTTCAGCCCAAGCCACAACAGACAATCGTGACAGGGTTATCCAACAAATGGGATTCACTTTTAACACAAAATAGCCCATTTAAATATACATTTGGAGGGGAGCTGTAAACTTTTTCGTTTGGCGAGGCTAATTCATGGACATTACTGCATGCAAATTGTCCTCAGGCTAAATGAAGATCTGCAAGGTAACCAAGCGTTTCTTTACACCCCCACGATCTCTTAGATTCATTTCAACACCAATTTCCATTCTAATTTTGCATGCAGTAGTGCCTGCATGATATGGAGACATTAACAAATTACAATGCGTGCAAACTTCCTGTCACAACAGAGCTATCTTGATGGCTCTGAACCACCGTAGTGCCTGCAGTATCCCTCCTCATGTGAAGACTCTTCCCATGCAAGCACACACACACACACACACACACACACTTCTCCATAGCAGTCATCAGGGGTAATTACGTTTCCTCGTCCCCCTTAATTACAGCTTTCATTTGGAGAGACCCTGTTAGGCCTCTGCAGGGGGAAGAGATACCAGGGTTAATCCGGCTCCCGCTCCGGACGATAGGGCCGACTTGCTAGCCCTGCGCAGAGGACACATTAGCATATCTGCTAATTAGATTCATGGAGATGGGAGGAGGGGTGGGCAGGGTGGCTCTGCGGCCCCAGAATGGGAGCTTTAGCCTGCCTAGGCTGGCAGACTCAGGGCACAGAGGCAAGGGACACTGAGGGATGGCACACAGACACAAAGACAGAGGGACAGAGAGAGTGGGAAGAGGTGGGAAGCTACATTTTTTTGTTTAGGGTAGACAAGCTCTGTCAAGTGTTCATCTGCCGTGGAGGCGAGGGAGGTGCTTGGAAAAATACAATGTGCTCCAGAGAGACACGCACACGCGCACACGCACAACAGCAGAGGAACACCAAGGTGCCAGACAACTTGATGGCAGGCAGTCACTTTTTTTCTTTCCTTGAAGTTAACTGGCAGTGAATATCTTATGTATTGTTGTTGCTAGGAACAGGTTCAAGAAGGATTGCAGGGAATTTACAGGGCATAGCCAAGTTTCCTCTTCTAAAAACGTCTCTGCACGAATCAAACAAGTGGAGACTTACTCCTACTCATTTTGAAGACTTGTCCACTGACAATCCCTCTTTCCATCCACTGTGCATGTCAAATAAGTATGCCTCTGCACACACTTAATATTTACAATTGTCTGTTGCAAAAATTCCTTCCATGCTTCTCAGGAGACCGAGTGTGTTACACAGAATAAAAGTCAAAGTAAAAAACCTAAAGCATTTCCGCCAAAATCCAAGCAAACAAACCTCTCCAGAACACATGAAAGCAACACAGGGGAGGGTGAATCACACCACCATTTTTCCAGCTACACTGTTATGGAATATGAGTATGAGTATGAGTATGAATGCTAAATGCTCTGAGCTCAGGTGAGCCAGAG
Source organism: Argentina silus (assembly GCF_951799395.1). NCBI lineage: Eukaryota > Metazoa > Chordata > Actinopteri > Argentiniformes > Argentinidae > Argentina > Argentina silus. The sequence goes on along the minus strand of NC_139666.1, from coordinate 14,117,573 downwards.
GGCAGGAGATAAATCACAACAACCTGACATAACATCATCGTGGACCAAAGTGGAAAAAGGCTTTTACGCTTTCAAACGCTACTGTATGTTGTTCAGTGCATCCAAAGGAGACAATAAACAAAAACGTTATCCAAAAGAATGAATGTTACGCCTATGTTGAAATACCTTGACTGTAGATTGAGCTACATTAGAATAAAGGTACTATATGACTAGTAGCTTTCAGACCACAGGTACATTATAACATAATAATAATATATTATAACAAATACATGCAAAGGTTGGAGTTAACTATGAGTCAGAGGTGTGGTACTTACAGCTGAAGTTGAGGACCCAGCAACCACTCAGCACTCCCAGGAGGGTAGACAGGGTGGTTATCATCGCCCTGTCTGGCACGATCACATGGGTGACTGGAGGATTGAGGGAAGCAAAACTGTTATCACTCACGTGTTCAAGTGCATGGATAGATACCATACACGTCAAATACATATTTGTGCATTCCATTGGTTTCATAACCATCTTCAAGACTGAAGTGTAAATTATGAAAATGTATTTCCATTCTCTGAATATAAAGAGACATAAACGTAACACTTTAATAAATATATATATATATATATATATATATATATATATATATATATATATATATATATATATATATATATATATATATATATAATAATAGTGCCCTGCATAAGTAATAGGACAGTGAAGCATTTTTTCTTCTTTTGGCTCAATTGAAGTCAAACAATTACTATAAGATTAAAGTAGAGATTACCAGCTTTTATGGTATTGGTCTACAGAAATTACACCACTTTATATGCATAGTCCCCCATCTTAGGATACCCAAAAGTAATGGGACAATTGACTTGACAGGTGTATTCCGTCACATTATTTGTGCAGGAATAAATAGTGTGTGTAATTTCTGAATAGTGAAACCAATATGTCACGAATACCATCAAATAAAAGCTGAGAATCTCCACTTTAACCTTATAGTAATTGTTTGATTTCAAATCCAAACTTTTGGAGTGTAGAGCAAAAAGAAGCTTCATTGTCCCATTACTTATGCAGGGCACTGTATAAACTCATATAATGCTTGTGTTCTGAATTACTGCAACACAGAGATCAGCCCCATTCACAAAGGCTTAGAGAATAAGAGAGTTATAATCAAAAATTAAATACATGCTTATTGCCTTTTTAGTCAACCAAGCTCTCTGGCTGATAATTGCAAAATGACCTTAACTACAAATCCAGGCAAAACTCTTTGGTTTACATGCTGTGAGAAGTGGTATTACTTTGCTTTGCCTGCGGTTTAATTATGAGTAGTTCAGAAAAGCTTCTACCAATGTCCTCAGTCAGACTTGGAGAGGAGAACACTGTACTTCTATTTTCTGTTCATTGGAATACTGTTTGTATCATCGCTATAAACAGCCATAAAACAACTCATGAAGAATCACTTCAATTACCTGCATTTTGTTGTCTGCTGTGATTAGTCCTGCTTGCCACTGGTCTGGGCCCTTGCAACTACAGCCATTTGGGAGAGTTGGGATATTCTGCACCATGACATTCTAAATCTATCGGAACCATGTTCCATAAGGCCAGCAATACAATCTGACTGGATGGAGAGATCAAGCAGGGGTGCCAGTTAGCCACGGTAAAGGTGTGGTCGTGAGGTAGTCGTAGTAGTAGTAGTAAGTGGGTGGGTACCTGAGCTGGAGAAGGACTCTGCCCGCTTCCCTTCCAGGAGTAGGCCCAGTTTGCGTAGCTGTTTCTGCTGGGACTGGGAGAGTTTACTGCCCAGAACCACCACACGCTCCCTCCTCGCACCATCAGTGACCTAGGAGACAGATAGTAACATACAGGCTCTTTCACGGCAGTATTATACATTTGGGAAAAGTGCAGTATTAATACAGATAAACCTTGTTGTCACAGGTTTTTTTTTTTGTTTGAGCTTTCTGGCCGTACCTTGCTGAGGCTGGGTGGGGGACTGAGCGGTGTATTCACCGGATGGGGTCCTTCAGATGCTGTCTGAAAGATGGCCTGCATCTCTGGGCTCATAGCGCAGTCCACAGGGCAAAGACCATACATATTCCTATTAGGAGGCAGAATAGTCACACAGTTTCTTTAAGAAGTCATGCAAACAATCATGCAAACACTGGAAACCCTGATACTACTGTAGCTAGTCAAGTCTGCATAGTAACAGAGTAGAGTCTACTCTCTCATTGGCCTTGACATGATACAAGAAAACATGTGCAGAGATGCACATATGGAGATCCACGAGCAGCTAGACAGTGAAGACAAAGTCAGACAGCACAAGGAGGAGAGGAAGAGGGAGGAGAACCAGAACAGGTTGGGCCTAAAGATTAGGCGTGGGGAAAGATAACACCTGGGGAACAATTAATAGGTCCACTGGTCCATAAAATATTTCATTTAGATTCATAACCAAACCACCCCCCCAAACCACTATCCTACCCCCCCCCCCACACACACACACCCTCCCCAAACACACACACACACAGGAAATGCATCATTTGGGTTTACGTGGCAGCACACCAACAGAATATCTGAATAAAAGGACTGAGCATGGGAAATTGTGCTGGGGAGGAGGAATTAGAGACACTCAATTGGGCTGTGTGTGTGTGTGTGTGTGTGTGTGTGTGTGTGTGTGTGTGTGTGTGTGTGTTTAACCACTGACACTATGCCTTCCATACTGATATGGAGAAATTAATTAATTTATCAATACTGAATTGAATACAGAGTACAGTAGTTGCACACACCATAATTTGTTCTCTAAAAGCAACCTACAGTTTTTTCAACTTTGCAAAGGACAACCCTCCTAGAAATACAGTACAAGTATACCAGATGTTTTGTAAATAAACACCCAATTAAGATGTTTTTGATCCAGATGTGTCTGAGGATCTAAGCCAATACAGACAGCAGAGCCACCACCAGATCGAATGCATGCATGCAGCTGGGGAGGCAAGGCAATCAGCTGTGAAGGCCAGGAAACATTTCTGGGAGTGCCGGAAGAGGGGGATGTCATCTGGCTTGACAGGACATGTGCTACCAACCCTAGCACGCATGCAGAGAGACAGAGACTAACACCCACCCACCCACCCACCCACCCAAGCACGCACCCACCCACGGCATACCCTCAAATAGCATCTCTGATGTGGAAGACTGATGTGGAAGAGATGGTTTGAAGCACTATCCAGTTCAGAGATCTAATACTGGGTATGTTTACAGTGAAATCATCTTTCCCCTCACAGCACAGCACCGTACGTCAATCAATACATTAGGGATGGCTCAGGGTAATCCATAGCTCTGTCTGACTCCAACACAGCCTTCAGGAAAATTATTTCAGACTAAGAGGTCCAAGGTGTGTGTGTGTGTGTGTGTGTGTGTGTGTGTGTGTGTGTGTGGTGGGGGGGGGGGATTAATTGATTGTGTGTGACGAGGAAGGATTGCATTTGTCTAGTGGTATCATGATAGATTGCCCCAGCCCCTGTCTCTTTTGCCTTGCAGACAAGTAGCAGGGTAAACCTGAGTAAATCTGCTGTCGCTAACGTCAGTTGCCAAGGCCAGAGGCGCCACCCACAAGAACCCATCATCATGTTGAGCTGAATGAAAAGTAGGGGGAGAGATAAAATATATAAAAGAGAGAGGGAAGAAAAGGCAATTGTTCCTCCAGCTCACCTTGAATGATCTGTCAATCAGCTCTAATTAACGAGTGTCCTCTCCCTCTTTGCAAACATCCCAGAATACAGAATTCAGCCACACCACACAGGATGTGCATTGTGAGGTCACACCACTTCACCATCTACCACCCATCAGGGTCTTTACCTCTTGATTGGTGAGAAGCGTACCGTCTGATGCTGCTCACACATTCTAAGTGGAGATATCTCATCTGTGAGTGGAGTTGAGCGGTTGGAAAAAACCCTCACAATGATTTGTCAACTCCCCCATTCCTCTCCCGTGCTCATCGCTCACAGGGAAAATGGTGCTGCTCAAGACTTGCTCCTACCCATTTAATGTTTTGCAACGTAATTGTACCTTTTTAATGACAGCCACCATCTCTTGTGACGATGTAACTAATTCAATCCAAAAAACTATGTTTTAAGTGATACTGTATTTGAGAAAAAGGAAATTCAATCACAAACCTCAAAACCTGACCTATGCACTGACAGGGTTTTTCAGCACACTCAGTTCTGACTGTTGCTACAGCAGGGGTACAGTACTAAAAAAACATAGATTACACTCAGCACTGGGCATGTTACACGTTACACAGGTTGGGTATTTTTGGGAAGCAGTGTGTAATATCAAGCTGTACCGGAGGGGAAATGGAGCATGAGAAAAAGCCCATGCTCAGACTTTTTCAAAATGCGCTGCACACTCCAGACAAAACACCCCCACTCCGTGCCTCGCTGAGCTCACACGCCACTCCGCTCACATGCTCTGTACAGCCAGTCCTAATATCCACACCAGAGGGTATTGATGCTCAGTGTGGTCAGAAGGCTGCAGACATATCTATTAGAGACCCATTGGGATGGCTAACTGGGTGATTCTGTGTTCTGCCTGAGGTACTTACAACACGCTCTGGGAGGCCCCGTGCTGCAGCAGTAGCCTGGCGATGCCCAGGTGGCCGTTTCTCACAGCGTCATGCAGAGGAGAGTCATTCTCGTAGCCTGGTGTGTTCACTAGCGCCCCTGTCATCATCAACACCTTCACCATGTCCAGGTGGCCATGGTTGCAGGCCTCATGCTGAAACAAAGGAGCAGGGATAATTCAAATACAACAACTAAAAAACTAACAAAGAAAGGAGCAGGGTGTTATTTAAGTTATTTCTGTATCATGTAAGCCATCACATACCACCCAGTATCTATGACATTAAGATAGGTGTTCTACTTCATCTTTGGCAGCAGTTCTTCAATAAGGTTATCAAACACATGGATGACGAGTATGCTTGGTGCAGTGAAAAACAAACTGTAGGTTGAAAGATATGGCCAGTGGACACATAAATCATTCCAGGTCTCAGGGCAGTTGAACATGCTCGGTTAAGGTTGAACATGCGCTGGCTAGAATAGGCCGACTGCAACACTTCTATGTGCACCTAATATTTATACATGATCAATTAAATAGAGTGGTCAAGGGTCAAGACACAATATCAATGTGTGCAAAATGCTCCCCTTTGCATTTTCACAGAATATGTCAATGTTTCATGAGAACATCATTGCACAACTGCTTTGTAAGAGAGATACAGGAATAAAAGGTATAACCAACAGTGAATTGTATTTTTGTTGTTATTATATGTGTGTTGTCATCCCCCTTGTCTGGGTAGGAAGAGAATAGGGGAGATGAGGAGGATTCACTCACCAGCGGTGTCCAGCCAGCGTGGTCCTTAAGGTTGGGGTCAGCCCCCTGCTCCAGAAGATCCTTCACCACCTCCACATCTCCCTGCGGGGTGGTAAAGAGAGTCCACAGACAGGCTCAGGACCTCCAGACACAAGAGCTGATCCCAGACCAGTATGGCTGTTATCAATCATTCACAGCAGAGAGACATTGATTACCGTAGTACAGAATCCAGGGAAGGATTACAGCCATGTTTACAGGGCTTATGCTAAGCCTGTTATTCTCACAGGGCTAAGAACGTCTGTCGGATCATCTAAGAGCAATACGGGCCATCAAAGGTCCACACAGCAAGGGGAGATTTATACCAACAGATTTAAACCACTCAGAAAGAAAAATGAAAAATAACATACAACACTTAGACCTACAATAAAACAGGGTTTACAACCTCATGTTCTCTCTCTCTGATCTTATCAATGAACTGTACAACTGAACATTTCAAGGCATTTTAACGCATGTGACTACTGACTTATCATCCCCTTAAGCTCATAATTACTAAAGCACTCATCTATGCCAGACCTTTATAGCTGCCAGGTGTAGGGGTGTCTCTCCCTTGTGGTTCCTCTTCATGATGGCCGGGCTGCCCTGAGACAACAGGTCCCCAGACCCACCGGGGGTACCTGGAGACCTCCTCCCCAGGGCAGCTGGAGAACATGAGTTGCTGCCTCTCTGGTCCTGTCTGTATCTCCTGGTACTCTTTCCTAGCCCGGGGCTGGCCGGGGAAGGAGCGGTGGGCAGGACTGGGAGCCTTGTCTGTCCCACCGGTCGTCTACCCTGACGAGGAGATGCCATAGGTCTCTTTGGGGTGCTCTCTGAGACATCGGTGTTATCTAGTACCCGGGATCTTTTTGGTGTGTGCTTGGGAGGGGAATTTCGGTCCGGCTCTACAGTTTGCTCATTAGCTTTGGGGTCCTTTGCCGACAGCTTATTTAGCTGGGATAGGCTGGTGTGTGGGCTCTGACCTGGCTCTTCTTGTTCCTTGGAGATAGGGCTCCCTCCTGGTTGATCCCCCTTCAGGATGCTTCTGCTGGGGCTGAGAATGTCTGTGTTTTCCTGAGAGATATTTTCCTGGGACTCCATAGTCAACTCATTGGGGCTTAGGAAGGACACCCTTTTGCTGGACCTTCGCTCTTCGTCTCCTGTGTTGACCTCCCCTCCCTCTGGAAGCTGTCCCTCACCACAAAACCCCCACTGCTGGTTGATGACCTCCAGCCTCTGCTTCTTGTTCTTCTGCTTGGTTTGTTTACTTGCAACTGGTGTGTTTCCATTCCCTGCAGGTTTCCTGACGACTGACTTCTTCTTCTTCTTTCTGTGGGCATCATTCTTACCTCTTTGAGGTGAGGAGGAGCCAGAGTCTTGGGAGGAGGAGTTGAAGTTGAAGATGGACAGGTCTCTTCTGGACTCAGGAACAGTCTTAGGCAGTCTTGGGTCAGCTTTCCCAGTGCTGTGGTCTGGTAAAGTCACCTCCACGGGTTTCTCTACCCGGCAGCGTACCTTACGGCTGCGGGGACTGAACCATATCTTGAAGTTCTTCTTGTGCTTTAAGACAGAGTTATCTGACTGTGCTTGTGGTGCAATGGGAAGCTGATCTATGAGTGTAAAAAACAAAAGACTTAGACAAACACAAACTGAAATGGTAAGCCACTGGTTATCATCTAAGCTACCATTTGAAGGTAAAGTACACTGTATTTCATTTCTAGACATAATTAAATACATGACAAATAATAGCATAATATGACAGCAGCTGCCAGGTGGTAATTTGCTTTGCCTTGTCACTACACAATTTAGCTATGTTCCAGTTTAATCACCTGTAGTTTTGTTCAGTTGCCAGAATTCCGAGTGACCTTTAATGTCATGCACCCAAATCTGACCCGCTGCATAGTATGTAATTTTGACCCCCCCCCCCCCCCCCCTCCAGGGCATTTAACCCAGCACCCCTAACAGAGCGACAACACATCTCATCGTCAGAGCCCACGACTACAAGCTAAACATTACCACGGATAATTGCATTGCATAATTACTGTCATTACCAGGGAGTTTGATGGAAGATTAGGAAAAAATACTGTGAGCATGTTAGTAATATAATCAAAGGCTCAACCTAGGGGACAGACCTACACAGGAAACAATGGATGGAAAGATGAATAATTTACTGAATTAACTACCATATACTATGTTTGGACAGTCGTTTTGACTACCTGAGATTGAGTTATCTGAGGGGTTTAGCATTGAGTCCAAGCTGCGGAAGAGTTCTGTGATGTTGCTGAGCTGCCTGTTGATCTGAATGTCTTTCACCCACGCAGGACTGCGACATACTACACAGCCATCTCCAGCTTGAGGACCCGCACATGCCCTGCAACAGCACGATGCGTAACGTCAGCATAATAATGCAACTATTATCACAATAGATTAGTTATTGTCAACATCAAAACAGCTGCCTAGCTAGTGCTGGTACTGTATCAACTGTTGGCTAGTGTGTTGCCAAGTCAGCTAGCGTACTTACCTGCAAAGCATATGTTCACAAACCCCGAGGCACACTGGTTCGTTCACTACTTTTGAACTGTAATGACAAAGCGTATAAAATGTATAACAATCAACAACCTGACCAGCAAAGTGGATAGCTAATAGCGTATTGCCTATAAACAGTTAACTGTTTACTTTAGTGAGGGTCCTGTCCTAAAGTCCGCTACTTACCATTTTGAGCACAGCAAAAGTTCTCGAAAATGCGCAACAGCTTCTCTAGTTTTTGTCCAGGTTCCAGTGTTATTGTCCATGATCTAAAATGTTACTTTTCCACTTCTGTCACTAAAGTTTCGACGCACCGAGCTAACCAGCTACGACTGAATGTTTTTTTTCTACTTCCCGCACTTCCGACGTCTGTATCTCCCGCCATTGCTTGGGGAGGAGTTTGTCGCTTGGCATGACAATGAAGGGGCGTGTCAGGTCCACACACTGTCATGCAACCACAGAATCAAAGTCTGAGAGATGTGGCTCCCTCATCATTAACAGGGACATACAACAGAAATCCTTGCTTTAAAACGTCATTCAGATATTACTTAAGATATTACTTGAGTCAAACTTCCATGGGGTCAGAGGGTTACCTGTAGATTGTGATGAAGAAAGGCAGGGGGATTGCAATGCTCATGCTGAATAATGCTACAATAAGCACACTGCAACAAAACTGCATTGAAAAATAGCTTTATTAAATTCAAAAAATAAGTTCAGTACATTCAAGTCTATGTGGAACTGTGCCTTAAGCATAGAGGAAAGTGTAAATAAAATATTCAGTACATTCTAACAGTGAGATATGCCCTTAGAGGAAGTCCTAATGAGACTAGAAAAGTGCAGATATTGAGGGTGTTTTTTCTCTGGGTGTCAAGAACCTCTTTAGTAATTTATACATAGGCCTAGGCTATCTCCCAGCCAGGTTTCAACTAAGAATTACAGAGTGGAAACCAAAGGCAATGCTTAGGGTTCTTTATTTAGGTTACAACTTTGATTGAAGAAACCTCCACCACAATTACAATTACATTACATTTAGAATAATATGACAATAAAACATTTTTTATCCTTCATGTGAAACTCCCATGAATATTTGTTCGAAAACAAGTAAACAATTAATTGCACTTTTGTTTAGCAATTGGACTTTTGTGGAAGTGTGAACGGGAAGTTATCCTTCATAAGGTATAAAATAAGGTATAAAAGAAACAAAGAAATTAATTAAAATGATTATATGTAGATTTGAATTTCTTTTCTCATTTCAACTTTTCATACGTGAAAAGCATGAATGCTTTGGTCATACAGTACATTAAAACAAAGATCCGTCCATATACACCCCAGCTCAAATGTTTTCTTCTTTCGTAGTGTGTGCAGATGTGTAGACATAGTGCATCAGGAACAGGATGTCAGCCAACACTATGAGTTTAAAGCTTCAATGGAGTCAAGACTTGATGAATCAGAAGAACATTCACTGTGAAGTTGGATCGTCTCCATGCCAGCCTTCCCAATAGCAAAGTCGATGAAGACCTGGAGGGGAATAATTGATTCAGTAACAGTGATTGACTGATATTAAACTTCCTCCCTTCCATCTATCTTCCTTCCCTCCTTCCCTCCCTTCATCTCTCCCCTCTCCTCTCACCTCATCCAGGGTGGTTTGGCTGACAGAGAAGTGCTTGATCTGCAGTGCAGCCTTGTTGGACTCTAGCTGGTCAAAGATGTCTGCCACACCTCCGTGTGCCACAGGTACATGGTACTCCACCATGGCAGAGTGCTGATCCTGTGAGGACACAGAATTGCACATGTTCACACACCTGACTGGCACACAGCCAAACTGGAGTAGCACCAGCAACATTTTGCCTTGTGGACACAGAGCACCACCTTTGCATCATATGTATCCCAGCACTGCTCATTGGCTTGATTTATAACTGCCAGTGTATGCATGAATATTACCCTGACTCCCACATGGGTCATTTGTTCAGCTCTCTCTGTAAATATTGTAACAACAATAGCAGTTATGTATGTGTTTTACCAAGCTGAGCCACACGTCATACTGTGGCCTATAGCACACTAACACAGAGAATAGCCTATTCTATGTGTTAGTGTGGTTTATCCAGCCAACCAACCCATCCAGCCTGGCCCAGCTCACCTTGAGGTAAGTGCAAGGGAAGTGGTGTTGCATGAAGTTGGTGATAACCTCCACCTCACAGGAGGCCACTGCCAGGTACATCTTGACTGTGAATCCGCTGCCAAACCTGTCACATCAGCACAAAGGAACTTTTATTACCACAGTCAATGTTATTATAGTATCTGTCAGGAGGGGGGTATTTTACGCTCCTGCATAGGGGAAGAGAGAACAAAAGATAACTCAGAGAACAATAGGTAAAGAGCTGCACAGGAACAAAGGTGACTAATGGCTAGCTGGGAAGGGAAAGTGAGGCCACTGACCTGTTCTTGATGTGCTGCAGGGAGCCCAGACACCTGAACTGACCCTTCACCATGATGGCCAGACGAGTGCACAGGGCCTCACACTCTTCCATACTGCAAAACACACACGCACGCACGCACGCACGCACAAACACACGCACAAACACACGCACACACGCACACACAGACACACAGACACACCGACAGAATAAGCTATGCATGCAGATCACATACAGCGACTGCTACACAGCAGCACACAGCTGTGTGTGAAATGCACTAACATTGTAGAGGTGGGAGAGAGGAGGTTGTTCTTTACCTGTGTGATGTGAGAACGACTGCACACTTCCCCTTCACCTCCTCGGATATGATCTTCCAGAGACGCCGTTTGGAGCGTGGGTCCATACCTGAGCTGGGCTCATCCTAAGGAGAGAGTGGAGGGAAAGGCAGATGAGGAGAGTGGTGAATGCGAGGGGAACACCCTTGTGGAGGGAGCAGTGAACACATAGGGAAGCAACTGTATCCAATTAAAGAGGTGAGATGGGGATCGATCTCTAGTTTTGTTCATAGACTCACTTAGGAAGAGTACAGTAGCTTTGTGTGTGATGTTACACTGTTAATAAGACAGATTGATGAATGGGTGTTGGTGTGAATGGGTCCTCACCAACAGCAGTATCTGGGGGTGTCCAATGAGAGCCAGGGCTGTGGAGAGCTTTCTGCGGGTGCCACAGCTGTAGCTGTCGCTGATGTTGTTTCTATGGTACCCCAGCTCCAGCTTCTTCAACAGATAGTTCACTACCTGTAAGGGAAATATACAAGACAGACCACTTTGGTTAAAAAGGAGGAGAGGGGCCCAGTTATACCTATTACTGAGATTTGTATCTAGTTTCCATGCATTTGTTATGATGCTTAGCCATAAACAGTGTGTTTGTTTATCTACTGCATTGCCTCCCCTGTTTTCTCTTTCTATGCAAAAGTTGCAGGCAAAAAGATTTTGAGGCTACTTATAGTAGTGAGAAGTAGCAATATATCAATTAGACCAATGCATCAAGCAGTTTTGCACAAGGTTTAAGCTTGACTAAAAGCCAATTGACATTTACAGATAGTAACACATTGTATGGTGTATGCATGCATATACTGTAAGGAAATTTGATTTGCACATCAAAGGCATTACCCATGCTAAGCTTTTTTGCATTTAAATGACTGCACATGACATGAGCCAGCAAAACACTGCACTCTATGTTAATGCCACTGTTTTATATTCATCTTAAGACCACCTTCCTGAGTGTGAATCCTAAGCATGAGGTATTTTCACATAGGTCAGCAGAACTGACTCGTGATTGTATTTTGTAATCCAGGCTAATGGTCCAGACCAGAGAGAGAACACCTTCCCCAAGTCCCCATGTACATAGAAAAGCACATCTAAAAGAATAGTAGTTTTTTTTACACATTATAGTTAGATGCTTCCTTACTCTGAAAGTAGTCTATGGGCCAGAAACTGTAATCCTTGGTTCAGAACTAGCCACGACTAACTTCAACTAAATTTAGCCAACATGAAAAAATAATGGGTCAACATTGCATGGCCAAATCAACTCAAATGAACTTTGACTTGGTTGGTTGTTACTTTGAGGTGATTTGGCCAGAAACTTTGAACATGAACTTTGTCTACTGTTCCCATTCACACCCATTTATTATGTCTTAGTGATGGCTAAAGTTAGCTGAAGGTAGCAATGGCTTTTTAAACAACTCTGAATCATGTATTACAGTTTCTCCAGGAACCATCTTACTATAAGATGTAAAAAAGTGAATTATCCCTTTAATGCCTGAAATGTCTGTGGGCTGGCTTAAATAAGGTATACTCTAACATAGCATATCACTATAGACAGATTACTGTGGCCCATAAATGGAGACACAATATCAATGGAGGAATTTGAATGTTGAGCAAACATGGAGAAGAGATATCCCTAGGTGTTGGTTCAAAAGTCCCTGTTTTAGTTTTCTCAGAGCCTTTTCAACCTTTCGCGTCTCACCTCATTACTAGTGGCAAAAGCATGTAATGTGAAATGGCCTTATTATCTCAAGTTAAGACTGCTGGAGAACATTAGAGGAGGGCCAGGCTATATATAAACCTATCTCTGTGAATTAGCCAAGACCAATGTTGTTGTGCCCATTACGGCCATTGTTGTCATCACCCTCTGAACAGCACAACAGCTGTAATGACAGCAGCAACAGTGATAACAGTCAGCCGCATCATTGCTGTTTCTGATTGCCTGTTTGCATCTATTGGTGACATCACTGTGGTTGTCACAGCAAATCAGTGTAAGGAGACTCATGTGTCCTGAGTTGAGGGGAATGTTGGGGAGAGAGAGGCCTTGGGAGGCAGTACTCATACTCTAAAATCATACCGTGAAAGGAAGCTGGCTTTTTTTTCTCTTTGCGAACGGATCTGTAAAAGCTTTGAATTAAGTCGCATGAGGTCTTTTGTGAAATGTCAGATTGAAAATCAAAAAATCCCATAATCTCTGATTGCTTGCCACTGCAGACATCACCATTAAAGCAAGAGGAAAATATCACAAACCCTCTCAATAATCATGTGAGAATGCATGATTGATGAGATCTCCCAGAATAACAAATATGGAGCAGAGACTGAAATGAAATGCTCTCCAATGATAGCACCATTGATAACAATGCCAAAGAACTTAATAACTTACTTGACACCTTTGGACTGTCTCAACATGTATCCAGGCCCACCCATAACCGGGACCATACCATAGATTTATTTATCACAAGGGGTTTTAAGTCATCATTTGTTAAGGCTATTGATGTTGCTCTGTCTGATCATCTTTGCATTTTCCTTGAAATGTCTATTACTCCAGACATTAATATTAGATCGTAAACTGTTAAAAAAAAACGATATATCAATGAGAATACTAGTGCACTATTTATGGAGACTATTTCCCTGTCACCAACTTTTACCTCAGCCTCTGTTAATGATCTCTTAGATTATTTCGATTCTAAAATTATGAATCTTATTGATGTCATTGCACCTGTTAGGGTGAAATCAACTTTTGGTAAGCAAAAAGCACCATGGAGAAACGCTGCATCTGTAAAAAATAAATAAAAAAAGAGTGCCGGAATGCTGAACATAAATGGCAAAAAACTAGCTCCACATTCATTATGACATCTATAAAGAGAGACTTCATTCCTACAATCTGGAATTGAAAATGCGCGAGACAATCTTTCTTCTCTGACATCAACAAAAACATTAATAATGCACGCACTTTATTTGCCACTGTTGATAGGCTGACTAACCCCCCAGCACAAATAGACCCTGAACTCCTATCCACCGATAAATGCAATGAGTTTGCTTCTTTCTTTAGGGATAAAATTAAAAACATTAGACAAACCAGTAGTTCCACATTAAACAAAAATGTGTCACCACTACATTCACATAACAGTAACTTGATAAACATGACCCAGTTTAATGCCATTGACTGCAAAACTCTTGAGGAAACTGTACAACATCTTAAGCCATCAACATGCTGCCTTGACACCCTGCCAACGAGCTTCCTTAAAAATGTTTACAGCTGCTTGGCGACTGATTTATTGCAAATAGTTAACAGCTCTCTCCTATCGGGCATTTTTCCAAAGGCTTTGAAAACTGCAGTTATTAAGCCTCTACTAAAAAAGTGTAGCCTGGACGCTTCTGTAATTAGCAACTACAGACCCATATCAAATCTACCCTTTATAAGTAAAATTATCAAAAAAGTTGTCTACCAACAATTTAACAACTTTTTAACTTCAAATAGTTTTTTAGACAAATTCCAATCAGGTTTTCGACCCCATCACTGCACCGAAACTGCTCTTATTAAGGTACTAAATGACATTCGCATGAACAATGATTCCGCAAAATTTCAATTCTAGTGTTACTGGATCTTAGTGCTGCTTTTGACACTGTTGACCATTCAATACTACTAGACAGACTGGAACACTGGGTTGGACTCTCAGGCACGGTCTTAGATTGGTTCAGGTCCTATCTGCAAGACAGGGACTATTTTGTTTCCATTGGCAACTACACATCTGAGTGAACTAGCATGACGTGTGGGGTACCTCAAGGCTCAATTCTGGGACCTCTTTTCAATCTCTATATGCTCCCACTAGGCTTAATTATGCAAAAGAACAGAATTGCGTACCATAACTATGCAGACGACACTCAGTTATACATAGCTCTCTCATCGAGTGACTATGCGCCTATAGACTCACTGCATCTGTGCATTGATCAAATCAATGACTGGATGTGCCAAAATTTCCCCCAACTAAACAAAGATAAACTGAGATAATTGTCTTTGGTGCTAAAAAAGAAAGGCTGAAAGTTGGTGTTCATCTTGATTCCCTTTCTTAGAAGTCTAAAAACCAAGTCAGAAATCTGGGTGTTATTATTGACACCCACATCAAGTCTATAACAACATCACCCTATTATTATCTTAAAAATATAGCAATAATTAGAGGATACATGTCCAAACAAGACCTAGAAAAACAAATTCACGCTTTCATTTCCAGTAGGGTAGACTACTGTAATAGTCTTTTCTCAGGCCTCCCCAAAAAAACACTACAGCAATCAGAATGCTGCTGCTAGAGTTCTAACAAGGACTAAGAAAGCTGAACATATTAAACCACTTCTCAGGTCTCTGCATTGGCTACCAGTATGTTATAGAATTGACTTCAAAATACTATTACTTGTCTATAAGTCACTTAATGAATTAGGGCCAAAATACATCTCTGACTTCAGGGACCGGTCTACTAATCGTTCCTAGGATTAAAACAAAACATGGTGAAGCAGCATTCAGTTATTATGTTACACATAGCTGGAATAAACTTCCGGAAGAACTTAGAACAGCCCCAACTCTGGCTACTTGGGCTAAAAACCTTTATGTTTGCTTTGCCTTATATTGAAACTTAATTGCTGCTAATAATTGCACTCTGACTCTAAAGTGCACTCTGACTTTTATTCATTTTTTATGTCTTTTGTGTTTTTAAAAAAAAAATGTTATGCTCTTTCCTTTTTATCTATTTTATGTAAAGCACTTTGAATTGCCTCTGTGTATGAAATGTGCTATATAAATAAACTTGCCTTACCTCTCATCATGGCAGGATATCTGAATAGAAATTCATCTGAATCCATTGACACATACATTAGGGCATGAATTGTGAAACAGAGGTTGCAAAAGCACATCCGTAAAGAAGAACAGGTCTGAAACTAAATTATACACCATCCTGGTGTAGCTTCAAGAGTACTTCACTAGATACTCAACCATCCTCCCTCACAGTTCATGCACTTCTGAATACTTTACTGTTCCTGGTTTCCGGTTGTTGTTTTCAGTGCTTTGAAAAGCAAAGCACCTTGTGATTGACCCTTACCCGGTCTATCTCCTTCTTTGAGATGCCTCGTATGCGGGCATAGAAGTACAGATGCTCCTCTCCAGTCAGAAGGTCGTCCAGGGCGTCCACTTGGGGACAATAGCCAATATTTATGCCCTCGTTACGACAGTTAATGATGTCAACCATCCTCCTAGGGGGAACAAGCAAAGAAGGATTTATAGGCTTATGGCCATGAACTGCAGCTGATTGTCAAATTAATGATGTTCATAAATATATTAATGGATACTTGTAGAAATGCTGGTTATTTCAATGAAAGTGTCTTTTAGGGAAATGTATTTACCCATCCCAGTCCTTGATCTGTGCTGTCCCGTCAGTGGGGCTGACATCTCCAGTCAGCATCTTAAAGGTTGTGGTCTTTCCAGCTCCATTCACCCCCAGCAGACCAAAGCACTGCAGAGTACAACCACACTCATAGTAACACTAACCAGAGCAGCATACACTCCCACAACTGGACAGTAAAGATACCTCTATTGTTATTCACAATCAATAATGTTATGGAGTTCAGCTATGGAGGTAGCAAAGGCAAATGCTTAAATAGTTGCAGTTTAAGCTATTGTTTAAGCTATTGTTGTGGGTGTACTATCATGTTTATGTATGCAATTGTTCGTGTGTACATTTCCCCATCCGGTGTGTGCTCAGTACCCTGTTTGACATACTAATGGCTTGCATCTTGCTCTACATTGCGTACATATCCCGTAGTGTTGGAGCTAGCAGCCTTGTTGTATTGTGGTACACATTGTTATTATCAGTAAACCAGAGATAAACAGAACAACGGGTTGTCGTGCATATCCTTCGCCTCCTGTGAGTATTCTTATATCAAGACCAGAAACCTGATAGCTATTGGATAAAGCTACCTTGCTAGGCTACAGTATAAGAGAATAATAACTCATCATCATCATCATCATCATAACCCAAAGCATGACACTATGTTGGTGGTGTGCTATGTTATGTGAAATACAGTTGCTTTATGAAGCTTAGTAAATGGGAGAAACAATTACCTCGCCAGCTGGAATGCCCACAGATAGTCTCTTGACAGCCTGGACTTTCTTGTGTAGGTGTTGCTGGTAGACCTTAGTCAGCTGGTTGACCTGCAGCAGGTCAGCATTGGCTGCACCACTGGTGACACGCTGGCGCTCCACCACCACATCCTCATCCTCATCCTCTGTGCCACTCTGTGCCACTACCTTCTTGGGGAAGATCAGATTCCTGTAGTGCAGAATTGAGGAGGGATAGAGAGAGAAAGAAAGTGAAAAAACGAAGGTGGAGACATGAGACCAGGTTTAATATGAGGTAACCTTGTTGAGACCTGGCTTTTCTAGTTCGGAAAGCCTAGGGAAATGCTTTGCAGAAAGTAGCTACAAAGGAGTGGAAACCCGTTTGAATTTAATTGAATTGCTTGGGCAGAGGTAAAATCAGTTTTTCCTTCAGGTTTCCTTCTATTTTCTTCAATGTTGTAAGCTAGCATAGGCAACAACTCTCTGCAAAATAGTCCTACACAATCAGAAAAGATGGTGCACATAACAACAAGCAACCATTCTACGGGCATGTGGGGGAGGGTTCTTGGAATGTAACATCCAATTAAATTGCGAGCAATGAACAAGACGGCGTGAAAACCACGTGGTTTGGAGGTATCAACACTAAATATGAGGGTACCAGCAACCACCATACCCCCAGTCCTCCCATATCCATATTATCTAGTAGTTCACTAGTTTTCTGTCAACACTGACTCACCTTACTTTGCGTATGAGCCACTTATTGAAGAGCAGACGCAAGCTGAAGAAGACAAAGCCTTGCAGGAACAAGGACACAAACATCCAACCAAGCATGTCCATACCGAAGGGGTTCTTATAGGCATCCACACCATACAAACTGAGCATCTGCACCTGCATCTCCACCCTGGCCAGCTCCATCAGACCATTACCAAAGCTGAACTGGGGGAAGATCAAGAACACGTAGCTCAGGATGCGGTAGACCTCGTGGATGCTCTGTAGGAGAAAGAGAGGGAAAGAGAGAGAGACAAGGAGACAGACAGAGGGAGGAAAATGTGGTCACTGTATGAGTACCAGATCATATAATCAGCCGTCTCCACATCACCACAGCAACAGGAGAGAGATGCACTATGCAGTTTGAACAACAACTGTATGCGTCTCCCTTCATCTCCACCTTGTACTAACCTCATCATTCTCATTCAGCTGACCCAGGAAGTAGACTACGGAGGTGGAGATGATGGTGTTGATGCTGATGAAGAGGTTTATGCACACATAGCTGATGAAGGCCATCTCTGCATCCTTAAAAACACTCGACAGGAGGTACATCCAGGGGAAGGTGGCAAACCTGAGAACAAAATGGCAACAGCATTTTAGGCTTAGCCTTGTGTTACGAATTCAATTGATGTTCAACAACCCAGACAAAAAAAGAGGCACCGGATAACCTTGAAAAATAAGAGAGAAAAGAAAAACTTAAACTCCTCTGACAAAGAGGGTAACCACTCAAACACAAATGTTAAAAGAGAAGAAGACGAATTACTTCTCCTATTCCATCATGTCTTTTCCCTTTCTCCTCTTACTCTAACTGATCTGCTTTTTTATTGATTGGGGGGCCAGGGTCAAGAGAGAGGATGTGCAGCAACCAAGAGGGAGAGAGAGTGAGAGAGAGAGAGAGAGAGAGAGAGAGAGAAGGAGGGAGATAGAGAGAGGAGAGTGTGGCTGCAAGAAAAAGCTGTGTGGGAGAGAGGCTGTTTACCAAGCTGTTTACATGACATGTAACAGAACTAAAAAAGCCAGTCCAGGTGGGTGCAGACAAGCTGCTGTGACTATGAAGTGTAATTATTCATTGCCAGGAATTCTGTCTGTCTGTCTGTGTCTGTCTGTCTGTCTGTCTGTCTGTCTGTCTGTCTGTCAAATGGAGACCAGAGTGCTAAGCTTGCCTCTATCTACAATAGGACTCTGTAGATGGACCCTAAGCAGCAATGCACTTCGAATACTTGACTACCATAACTGATGGAACAAACAATACTGTTAGTTTGGAATCACGCTGTGTGAGTGTCTGCCTTGAGGGAACTCTGCTTCACATGCTATCCAGCAAAAAATTGACTTGGCTCTTATGAACCGTGAAGCAGCCACCTATCACTTAGTAACAAGATATATTTTTCATCCATTATCAAGTCAAGCAGGTAGTAAGTGAAGTGAAGATGAAAGGTTTGTAGTGTGATACATTCAGAATCTGAGGGACCTCTCTCTATCCTTTTATTTTATTGCTTTTGTCTCAACTGTATGCGCTTTGAGATTGTTCAAATTAAAAGCGCTTTACAAATATAATGTATTATTATTATTACTATTATGATAACCATGCTCTGACAGGGGTGTGTGCCGTCACTATGGTAATAGAACTAATGCACTCACTCACCCAAAGAGCACAAAGAGCAAAGTGACAGCAGCCAGGTTATGCCTATCGGTGAAGGTTGGGAGCTGGAAGGCTGCCATCACAGCAATTGAGAGAGTCACCGGGACCATGTACAGGGTCTGGAGAAACAGGGGGACATGCTTACACATTGTAGTGATATATGTAGCTCCATACGTATGTCAAACTTAATCACTTTTTCAACGGCAAAAATCAATAATTCAGATACTGGGAAAATAATTATCTACTGCAGTTTTAGCATGTAGCTAGCATCTAAACGTTATCTCAAAATGAATGAGGAAAAGAGGAGGGCAGTGTCATTGAACACAAGCAGGATGTTGATGTTGAGAGAGATGATGTTGTGTTGGGTGGTTACCATGTCGTAGAGGAAGTTGATGGTCCAGTAGAAGGGTTCTCCGATGCCAGAGATGTGCTGCAGCCCCTTGGAGCCGCTGTGGTGTTCCTGGACCTCGTAGATGGCAAAGCTGCCCGTCATGATGGAGTAGCCAGTCAGCACACACAGGGCCACCAGGATATGGACCAGGCCTCGCACCCTAAACACCATGGAGGGAGGTAGAGACGTCACTGAGCAGGAGGATCACAGAGCCAAATATACTATATACAGTTAGGTCCATATATATTTGGACTCTGACACAATTATTTGTTATTTTAGCTGTTTACCAAAACATACTCAAGTTACAGTTATATAATTAATATGGGCTTAAAGTGCAGACTCTCAGCTTTAATTTGAGGGTATTCACATCCAAATTGGGGGTTTAGGAATTACAGCTCTTTTATATGTAGCCCCCTCTTTTTCAAGTGACCAAAAGTAATTGGACAATTGACTCAAAAGCTGTTTCATGGACAGGTGTGGGCTATTCCTTTGTTATTTTTTTCATCAATTAAGCAGGTAAAAGGTGTGAGTTGATTCCAAGTGTGGCATTTGCATTTGGAAGCTGTTGCTGTGAACGCACAACATGCGGTCAAAGGAGCTCTCAATGCAAGTGAAACAGGCCATCCTTAGGCTGCAAAATAAAAAAAATCCATCAGAGAGATAGCAGCAACATTAGGAGTGGAAAAATCAACAGTTTGGTACATTCTGAGAAAAAAAGAACGCACTGGTGAGCTCGGCAACACAAAAAGGCCTGGATGTCCACAGAAGACAACAGTGGTGGATGATTGCAGGATCCTTGACATGGTAAAGAAAAACCCATTCACAACATCCAGCCAAGTGAAGAATACTCTCCAGGAGGTAGGCATATCATTATCGAAGTCTACCATAAAGAGAAGACTTCACAAGAGCAAATACAGAGGGTTCACCACAAGGTGCAAACCATTCATAAGCCTAAAAAATAGGAAGGCCAGATTAGACTTTGCCAAAAAACATCTAAAAAAGCCTGTTTAGGAACAGTATTCTTTGGACAGATGAAACTAAGATCAACCTGTACCAGAATGAAGGGAAGAAAAAAGTATGGAGAAGGCTTGGAACTGCTTATGATCTGAAGCATACTACATCATCTGTAAAACACGGTGGAGGCAATGTGATGGCATGGGCATGCATGGCTTCCAATGGCACTGAGTCACTAGTGTTTATTGATGATGTGACAGAAGACAGAAGCAGCCGGATGAATTCTGAAGTGTTTAGGGATATACTGTCTGCTCAGATTCAGCCAAATTCAGCAAAGTTGATTGGATGGCGCTTCACAGTACAGATGGACAATGACCCAAAACATACTGAGAAAGCAGCCCAGGAGTTTTTTAAGGCAAAGAAGTGGAATATTCTGCAATGGCCGAGTCGATCACCTGATCTCAACCCGATCGAGCATGCATTTCACGTGCTGAAGACAAAACTAAAGGCAGAAAGACCCACAAACAAACAACAACTGAAGACAGCTGCGGTAAAGGCCTGGCAAAGGAGGAAACCCAGCATTTGGTGGTGTCCATGGGTTCCAGACTTCAGGCAGTCATTGCCTGCAAAGGATTCTCGACAAAGTATTCAAACATTTATTTATGATTATGTTAATTTGTCCAATTACATTTGAGCCCCTGAAAATGGGGGACTGTGTATAAAAATGGTTGCAATTCCTAAAAGTTTCATACAATATTTTTGTTCAACCCCTGGAATTAAAGCTGAAAGTTTCAAATACATTGTGGTGGCGTACAGAGCCACAATTAAGAAAATTGTGTCACTGTCCAAATATTTCCGGACCTAACTGTATGTAGTACTTCTACCTATCAGTATCTTGATGTTACAGAAGGCAGTGTTAATGGTCTTTGTTGCCAGCTGAGCCCACAATTCATTTGAACCATTCAAGAGTCTTATAACAAACAGAATACTATCAATAATAAATGGTCTCCCCTGAGGCCAGCTGATACTGCTATTGAGATGTCGAACTGATAAAGATCCCATATCTGAGGCAGTGGTGGGGAACATCATGGGATGGCAGGCTCAGAGTTTCTGGACCGTGTTGATATTATACTACCTGC
The DNA here is from genome assembly GCF_951799395.1 of Argentina silus. Taxonomy (NCBI): domain Eukaryota; kingdom Metazoa; phylum Chordata; class Actinopteri; order Argentiniformes; family Argentinidae; genus Argentina; species Argentina silus. The sequence goes on along the minus strand of NC_139666.1, from coordinate 14,095,928 downwards.
TGCCTGTGTCTTTGATCCTTCCTGCCCATCCCTCTACAAGATTCATGCCCCCTTCCTCCCCCTTCTCTATTTCTTTCAGAAATCTACCCCTGCATGATTCGTGTTCTGCCTCTTCATTTTGGCCTGGGTACAAGACCACAGACCAAAGAGAATATGCTGGGTGGGGATAAAAAATAAAAGAGCGACTGGCAGAGCAACAGAGAGAGCAGATATAAGTAGCTAGCAGCACAAGCTTATTATCAGTATGACCGAGAAGCATTCTGAACCCCACAGATACAATACGCCGCAAGGACGAGACATTTGGGATAAGCCAGGCTCATCTGTAATACTGGTTAAACCAATCAATAACAACTGAAGCAACAACTATCGTTCATTTCCCCTCAGAGGGGAACATATTGACCGTAACAATTACAATCACTGTAAAGTGTAAAAGTTAGGAGTGAAGCTAAAAGACCAGCAGTTGAAACTCAAGAGACCTTAAGTATTAATGAGAGCCTTGGGGAGTTGTGTGGTCAGATCACGACCATGCTCTCAGCTTCGTGAATCCCTCCCTCAGTCCAGAACACCAGGCTCTCTAGCCCACAGCTAGCCCGGGTTGTAGGGAGGCAAACACCGCCACGCATACTACTGAGCTTTTCAATCCCAGGTCCTTATAATAGCCTGCAGTGTTTAAAACAGCCACGTTAGGGAAGTGGGGTAAAATCAATCAACCTCTGCACCACCTTCAGAGTAAACACACATTATGTTGGGCCTGTGATCAATAATGCAAGCTCAGGAAAATCCATTTATAAAATAAAATATGGGTGAATACAACAATTTCCTTATCCCGAGACACTGACGACTTTAATTTAAATGTCAGTTTCTCCACTAGTGTTATCAGTTCTCAAGATCACTTCTTGTGGCATCTCAATAAGCATAACAACAATCAGCATTTCGGTATGATGAGATATACTGGGTACATTATCACTCGTCCATATGTTTGGTCACCAACCAAGGAAAAAATCCCACTGATACAAAGTATGTGAACTCCTTGTGCAATAATAGATTTTTTTAGTTTTTACCATGAACCAGTCTTTTTTATCTGATATAACAGGTTTATATTTACCAATTCCATATGTTGGTTTAGAGGAAATCATGCGTGTAGTAGAAAAACTAAATTATAAAGAAATTAGTGCAGATGCAAAAATAAGTGAACCCCAAGTTGCATTGGTTAAATCAAGTAGGTACATAGAATCAGGTGGGTAAATAATTGGGTACCAAATGAAACAATCAAAGGAGAGATCTTTAGGAAAGAGTTTGGGAGAGACTCTGATAAATAGAGATAAGAAACCTGGTCAGTTTTGTGTTAGGGTTAGATCTCAGAGGACACCAGGAAGAGGGTAGTGAGAGCACATCAGTCTGGGGAAGGCTATAAAATCATCTCAACAAGATTTGAGCTCCATCAGTCCACTGTGAGGGAAATCATTTACAAATGGAGAGCATTTAACATGAAGCAACTCGGCCTAGAAGTGGACGCACTTCCAAAATATCACCAAGAGCCACAAGAAAAATAATAAATCAGGTAAAAGCCAACCCAAACATAACATCTAGAGATTTGCAGACCTCCCTTGCTGCATCTCAGGTAACTGTGCATGCTTCAACAATAAGAACACTGAATCGAAATAGCATTCATGGGAGAGTTGCTAAGAAGAAGCTTCTGCTGTCAAAAAAGAACCAAACTGCCTGTCTTAACTTTGCCAGAGACCACCTGGACAAGCCTGAAGGTTTCTGGAAGTCCGTTCTCTGGACAGATGAGTCCATTGACCTTTTTGGTCACAATCAAAACCACTATGTTTGGCGAAAACCCAACACTGCCCACCACCAAAAGAAACGTATCCCATCAGTCAAGCATGGTGGTGGGAGTGTCAAGATCTGGGGCTGCTTTTCCTCCTCTGGACCTGAATGTCTCCACATCATCAAGGGAACCATGAATTCTGAGGTATACCAGGAGATTCTTGAACAGAACGGCAAGCCATAAGTCAAGAAGCTAAAGCTGGGCTGAAAATGGGTCTTCAAACAAGACAACGACCCAAAGCATTCAAGTAAATCTACCAAAGAATGGCTCAGGAGAAAGAAGATTCGTGTTTTGGAAGTTCTGACCTAAATCTAATCGAGATACTGCGGCAGGAGCTAAAGTGGGCAGAGACGGATTAGTGGCTATACGAGATGTTTACTCCAAGTTATCACAGCTAATGGAGGTGCCACAAGCTATTGACTGAAGTTCACATATTTTTGCACACATGAAATCTGAGTTTTTGTTAAACAAACCACTTTCGTTAAATAAACTATGAAAATATATCATATTTTTTGTTTGTGTCCTTTATTTCGAATGCCTTTATTACGAATTGGGGTTTAGACAAAGATTTTTATAAGTTAATTTTAATATTTTATCCAAAAATAATGACCATCCCTGTAGGGTTCACAAACTTTCAAGCAGCACTGTACAAATGTTAATTAGAATGATCTTTTTCTATGGGCAAAGTGATCATCATAATTACGAAAATTTAACATGCTTTGAACAGAGAAAGTTGGCATTCTTACATGGCATCTTCATCAAGTGCCTGGCCAGGATATGGATGGCTGGACACAGAGATGGCTGCATTGAGACAGAGAGAACAGAACAGTTTAGCCACATTCATAAGACACTTACACTGCACAGAGAGAACGTTAAAACAACAGACAATGCAGCAGCATCAGACACACTGATAAAGCAATTCCCCCAGACTTCTCCCCCATCTCGGCCTCTGTGAGTCTACAGGTTACATTTGAATGATTGCATTCCTTCCGCCGCCCCTGTTCTCTTATTGACTGGGGGGGGATTGTATTAATCTTGCCTGGAGGCAGACTGTGGAGCTCAGGGCTGGTGCTGAAGTAGGGCTGAAACGTCAGTCTGCCTCAATCCCTGAGTACAGCTCTCAACACTGCTCATCTGTATTCTGGCTGCATATGGATGGGAATCTGAGACTACACAGCGCCCCCTGGCTGCACACAGGGGAACTGGTCAATGAACTGGTTAATCTCTCTCTGCCTAGGATTCAAATGATCCAAATGGGTGCCAAGGCAGACTACGACCCAATTAATCAGATTACATAGTTTCAAAGGTCTCTGTAAACGTGTCAAGGGCCTCTCTGGAAGCACTATTTGGAGAGTGTGTAAATCCCTTTCAGCAGATTAGTCTGGCTGATAAATGCAATTTGATTTAAAAGTGATTCCAGGTAGTGTGGCCTCTATGTGAGACCCTTGAGAAGCTATAAGACACCAAGATTTTAATATCAAATAAGAACTGTTATGCTTTCCCTGGTGAAACACATGGGGGTTATGGTGAAGTAGTGGTGCGTGATATAGGTTCTCTTTGAGTGTATGAATGATTTTTTATAACCAAAAGCCATTTGCAAGAGAGTACAAATACAACCATTACCGTATTTCTGTGGATCCTTGTCTGCAGGCAGGCTGGAGCGTAGAATGAAGTTGTTGAGACTGTTTAGGTATGCTGGCATGGTATGGTGACCCTCAGGGTTGTACCAGACCTATAAGAGTAAACACACACACACACACACACACACACACACACACACACACACACACACACACACACACACACACACACACACACACACACACACACACACACACACACTCAGAAGACATGCTCTATCATAAATGTGTCTTCTAATTTTTGAGAGGAGGTTTCCAAGCCACAAAAACACAAGCACCATCGTCACAGAGCCATTTTAGACAAAAACATAATTGCAAGTACTGCAATAAACTACGTTAACGATGACATTGATAGCATAATAATGTAGCTCCATCTGGGTACAGGCATCTTGGTGCATCTCTATCGTAGCAACTTCAATTAGGAATTTACGGTTAATTTGCAACTATACAGCACAAGAACAGACTTGCAGTATATGGTACAGCAGAGCAGATGAACTACTTACCTTGGTGAGTGTCCGATTTTTAGGCACCTCCAAGAGGTCCATCTGTAGACCAGTGGGGAGGGGCTCCTCAAAAGCGAAGCCGCCATACCTGAGGAATTGTTCAAATATCCATTCATTCGTAGTAGTCCTATGTCCAATGGAAATTCAGGGCAACAGATATACGATACATGGACACAGATACTGACACTGAAAGTGTAATTTACCTATTCCTGATGAAGTCATTGGCTGTGGCCACAAGGTAGTTTTCAACGTTGATATCAGTCAGGTTATAAACAACTTGAGAGGAGGGGATCTTTTTATGAGGAGGCTGGTACTGGTCATGCTCACATACCTGATAAGACCAGAATGGGAAATAGGGTAAATGTCTAGTACACACATACAGACAGGACAGCTAACATCCAGCCACATGTTGGTACGTCACTTGTCCTTTATCTGACTCCATCTCACCTGCTCCTGACTGGTGCATTTGCAGGATTCAAACGGACGTGAACTGTTCCCACCGGAGTACCACGTGTTTATCTTGGTGCTTCTTGTGCAAATCCTTCAGAAAGACATTCCCAAGGTGAATGACAGCCTGTTAACATGCTAAAAGGACTGGACATGTGTACTGAATCACAATAACACTAAGCCCCCTGGCTCACACACACACACACACACACACACACACACACACACACACACACACACACACACACACACACACACACACACACACACACACACACACAAACATAGCGCCGATAGTAGTGTTCCATATGGCTGAACGTAAATCACTATCTCTTTCCACATATATATATAAACTGGCATGACATCATTGTGGATATCTGTACTCAGGAAGCACTGCGGCATTCAGCACTCTTCAGTGATTGTCCACAGGGCATCACATAGAAGCCCTTCTGCACGACTAGATGTCTTTTTTTTTGGCTGACAATTTTATAGTGCCTCTGAGGTCTGGTTCATGAGTGCCAACATTGATTTGAGTGCCTGTGAGGGGAAATCTCTCCTATAAACACAGAGTGTTTATGGAATACAAATGATTCTCACACGGCAGAGCAGCTCTAGGCTTTTAGCCACATACACCATGTGTAGAGCTGAGCTTGGAGAAAAGAAAAGGTGTAGTGGAGAGAGAGAGAGGTGTGTGTGTGTGTGTGGGGGGGGTGGTGTGCCAATGACATATCATTTGAAGTAGCAGAGAGGAGTGGAAATAACAGGAGAAAACAAAGTGATATGGGGACACAGAGGTAAACTCATGTAGGAAGGATTTTAAGAGGATGAAAAATGATAAGGGAAGAACAGTCATGACAGAGATAAACAAAGTAGGAGCAAATCTGGCGGAGGTACATAGGCAATGCAATGAGCCATCATGCTAGAAAGACGAAGAAGCCAGTCCAGCAGGGGAGGCTGGTGGTGGTAGAAAAACGTGTTTGATACTGTTTCTCATTCCATTCCATGCATTACAATGAGCCCGTTCTAGGATTTCTACCTCCACCAGCCTTCCCTGCAGTCCAGGTGGGGGCAGACAGACTGCTGTGACTGTGAAGTGTGATTATTCATTGCCAGGGATTCAGGAGTCTGCCTGTCTGATGAATGGAGACCAGAGTGCTGAGCGTGCCTCTACCTAGGACTCTGGAAGGGATGGGCTCTAATGCCTACAGACGTTTCACTACTGACTGCTATAGTGAGAAATAGAGATTTTGACCTCTCCTGCACACACTATTGTAAATCAAGTAGTACTAGAGTGTGATATTATATCAAGAGTGTGTTGTTCCAGCCTTGTATTATCACAGATAGACCACAGGGTTTATACAAGTAACAGATCGATCTGTCTTCAACACAATGGTTAGTGATTATAGAGGGGTTGAGATGGTACATACGGGTTATGAGGGCTGTTCATGCACTGGTTATCCATCCCAGGGAAGGACATCATGGTGTCTGCTAGACGGCTGGTGTTTGGATTCTGGTTGCTGTTGAGAAAACAGGACAAACTGTTTCAGGACTAGTCATCATTAAACATCATTAAACATCCATATAAAGGGGGCCTATATAGTATGGTAATAAAGTCACCCAATAGCCTTGAGTGACTTTCTGCAAATTATTCTGTATACGGAAATGAGACATGTAGGGTAGTGATCTAGTGGGATCTAATACCAGCCCTACAAAGCTAAATCAATCTCACTGAGACATCAACCAAGGACAGTAAGAGGGCAAAGGGTCTTTGATATATTTGTGTCTCAGCATTTTTCCCCCTCCATATTTCCCTGAGATCAAATAAGTGCTCTTCACAATCAAGACGTCTCTCTCTCTGACTCTCTCCTTCTCTATGACTTTCATCTCACATATCAGATCATATAATCATATTAATCTCTCTCTCTCTCTCTCTCTGTCCCTCTCTCTCTCTCTCTCTCTCTCTCTCGCTCTCTCTCTATCTCTCTCTCTCTCTCTCTCTTTCTCCCCCCTGTCCTTCAAGGAACTGCTATTCTCTTGCAACAAATATCAACTTTATTAGCAAAACATGAAAATGTGAAAAAGTACCAAAATACTGTATAAACATAAACATACTGTATATCCTAGCGCAGTGCTGGGATTGCTAACCTGAAGAAGGAGTACTGGGGGCCGATGTCGTAGAGAGCAGGTGAGAGCTCCATCTCAGGGAAGTGCTCTAGGTCACTCTTGATGGAGCCCAGACCCATGGCAAAGATGACAAAGAGGACCGGCAGTAGGATTTGGGAGCACAGGCCCTTCCAGTCCCTCCTTGTGTGGTGCACTCTCTTCACCCACATGGCCACTACCTGCTGCCAGGCTAGGGCTAGCCCTGTCACTGTGGAAGAACCTGTCAGACCTACAGGACAAATCAAATCACATTTCATTTGTCACTTATATCGCATACAGTTGTAATTGACATTGTGAAATGTTTTGGGATCTTGCTCCATGCTCAACAACAGCGGTCAAGGGGAAGGAGTGAAGGTTAACTGTTAATACACATGATTTATAGAAGTATTATATATTATAGGAGATTCTTTCTTCTTTTTTCATTTCAGGACATTGCTGTTAAAGATAATTTGTTTTCAATTACCTTCCTGATTAAATGAATAAATGTTGTTACGTGAGTTTGACCTAGTGAGTTTGCCCGGTGCCAGTAACACACATGATTGTTGCCCCATGAGACCCAGGTTTTGATTCCCGGTCTCACTCTTTCTATCTGTAACCTCTGATGGTCTCCTACTATATACATTCTATGAGTAGAGTACTGTATATTATCAAAGTTGTTCAGTAAATGGTGTCAATAGAGAGGAATAGCACTCACTGGCTTTATCTCCGAAGCTGGAGATGCTTCCATTGAGGTCCTCTGGTATGCTGTCTCTAGATCCGGACAGATCTGTCACTGATTCTGACACAGACAATGGCTTATCCTCTGCATGGTCCATATCGTCTTTGGTCAACTGGAGGAACACCTACAACAACAACAACAACAACAACAGAATACTCCAATGAGTGTGTGAATGGGACAGTATATCTACATGCACATAGTATGTGAGAGCGTATGCCTGTATGAATATCATAGTGTGTATGAATGAAATTGTGTGTTACTACACTGCACATATTGTATCAGAAGTGGAGATCCTTTGTTCTTGCCCTATATTCCAGTCAGCAAGAGTTTGTTTATACGTCTCACCTCCTCCAGGGTGGTGTCAGAGACGCCGTAGCAGCCCAGCTGCAGAGCATCCAGGTTGGCGTCCAGGCTGGTGAGCAGGGAGCGGTACGCTGCAGCATTCTGGGAGCTGAAGGGGGGCAGGCAGTAGACCAGGTCTCCCACCTCACCCTCCTTCAGCCGTGCCTCAGGCATGCGGGCCTGGATGAAGGCCTTCAGCTCAGCACCGTCAAACCTCACCTGGGAGTCTGAGGCCTGGACCTAACAGGGAGAGAGAGATACAGTACAAGGGATGAGGATGAGATAGATCAATGTTTACATGTGGATGTATTTGTGAGTAAGAGAGAAGTAGGTGGGTGAGAATCATGGTTAGAAGAAGAACAGCACACTACCTTCTTAGTGAGTGTGAGGTTGTAGCCCTGGGCCAGTTTGTCCTTGAGATAGAAGGGGGAGCCGCAGCACTTGAGACCACCTCTCTCCAGGAAGGCGATACGGTCACTCAGTACTTCAGCCTCATCCAGATGATGGGTAGACAAGATGATGGTGCGGTCTGATCACAAGCAAAGACACACACATTCACAATGAGACAAAGAAAGAAAAGGACAAATCCACACACAGGCGTATAGACAAAGAGAAGCATACAGAGGCACAGAGAAAAACAACACAGAGACAAAAAATATGAGAAAACCTGCCCTTTTCAATTTTCAACTTCATTCCCTCAGCACTAACTCTCACATCGTCTGAGACAGACCCAATTAAACAGCAGATTCTACAGCCACAAATGCATGACGGATAGCAATCTCTCCGACACTACAGTCGCTGTGGGATTTTCTACCTTCTCTTTTCCATAGCTACAGTATGTGCACCTGGAGAAAATCCATTTCTGCTTAATTAAATGCTGAATGGAAAGTCAGACACCAGATAAGGACAAACCCCAAAAGGGTTTGCTACAGGTACGCATCCTCGGCTCCCCTCTCCTTGTTCTAGTCTTATCATGTCTGGGGTTCAGGTGTGCGTGTGTGTGTGTGTGTGTGTGTGTGTGTGTGTGTGTGTGTGTGTGTGTGTGTGTGTGTGTGTGTGTGTGTGTGTGTGCGTGAGAGGAGAGGCTACCCTGCGTGTGTGTGCGTGTGTGTGTGTGTGCGTGTGTGTGTGTATCTGTGTGTGTGTGTGTGTATGTGTGTGTGTGTGTGTGTGTGTGTGTGTGTATATGTGTGCGTGTGTGCGTGCGTGTGTGACTCACCTCTCTTGTGCTGGATGACGATGTCCCAGATACTCCGTCGGGAGCAGGGGTCGACACCAGTGGTGGGCTCGTCTAAGACCACCAGACGGGAGCCCCCGATGAAGGCGATAGAAATGGACAGTTTCCTCTTCATCCCTCCTGACAGCGCGCCCACCCTCTTGTGCCTGTGGGCATACATGCCAGTCTCCTCAAGGATTCTGGTAAGAGGGAAAAGACATGTAAGTTATGGAAAATCACTAAGAATCAGAGCATGTCAGTCATCATTGATATCAAAAGAATGAATTATGAAATAGCAAGTGTATGGATATGGTCTCAAGGTTCAGATTGCACACTCACTTGCGCACTTGCTGATTCAGTTCACCTCGTGACCAATGGGGGGCCTTAATCTGTCCATAGAGCAGCAGGTGCTCTTTGGTGGTCAGATGGTCAAAGTGGACGTCATACTGCATGCACACGCCCATCTCCTGGCGAATGCTGTCAATGTTTGTCTGCATGTCCTGCCCATACACCTCAATGGTGCCAGAGGAGGGGGCGAACAGACCAGTGAGAAGGGACCTGAATATAAACACCACATGAACATGACAATGGGAAATTGACACAATCCTGTTTTCTAATCGAGAATACATTTGAGAAAGTTAATGTATCAACATATTCCAGAATGCTTAAACCTCTAACCCAAACAAACAATCACAGTCTGCTTTATAGCCTCTGTTTGATCAAAGGGGACTAGTGCACAGTCCTCACATGGTAGTGGTCTTGCCAGCCCCATTGTGTCCTAGCAGTGAGGTGACATGGCCCTCGTAGAAGGACACGTTCAGATTCTCTATGGCTGCCCGCTCCCCGTATATCTTAGTCAAACCATGGAGTGATACTCCTACAGGCAGCCCAGAGAACTCCTCATCCACTTGAGAGGAGAGGCTACCCTTTCCTGAAGGAGAGAGAGAGAGAGAGAGAGATTCAAGATTCAAGATTCAAGATGGTTTTATTGTCATATGCACAACAGTTACAGAGCAATCGCTGGCAATGAAATTCTTAAGTCTTGGGCTCCTCCAACAGTGCAATAAGAAGTGTAAATAATAAAAATAAGAAACAACAACAATAACAATATTTACCTAAATATAAAACTAAATAAATGTAAATGTAAAATGTAAAAAGTGAAATGTAAACAGACGTTTTTATCCAGATGTCGACTGGTCTAAAGTGGCATTTTATAGTGGCATGTTATAAAGTGGCATAGTTAAAGTGTCATTGTGGTGAGCTAAGTAGCTCAGGAGAGAGCTAAGTAGCTCAGAGAGAGAGAGAAGGTCAAAACAAACAGTCACACAGCTTTTCATCTCTGCCAGCTGCTGTGGGTAGGGAGACTGCTTTGCTGTAGTACGGTACCTTGGTCTTTGTCGTTGGCGAAGACATTATGCTTCTTCTGCATGACGTTGGAGAAGAGCAGTCCCCTGCCCACCTTCTTGGGTGCCTTACTGCAGCAACAGAACAAGTCTGCCCAGAAGGATGGCATGAAGGGGAAGTACCAGGGGGATGCAATGCCATATTTTCCTGACAGGAACAAAACAGATATAAAAAGAGACACAGTAATTACAACACATATTACATTAACAGTGCCTTCGGAAAGTATTCAGACGCCTTAATTGAGAGGAACAAAACTGCTCAGGAATGCGAGGCCTGGGGAGACTTACAAAAATCTACAAAGTTGAATGGTGGAGAGGAAAAAGCACAGTTGATGGGACAATATCATCTCAGTCACTGTACAAAATTGGTCTATAACCAAGTGGCCAAAAAGAATCCCTTAATGGAAATTATCTTTCTCATATCCATAATTGTGTTTGCAACAATGAATTCAAGTGATACAGCAAAGAAAGGGGCTGGAAATGTGTTTATTTGGTTTTATTACAAAGCATTAAGTTTAGTGCAAATCCAGCATATACAATGCAGTTTCTGCATCTGCACTCTCGTGTGAAGAATAGTGTGTAATTGATTCCTATGCAAATCAGAGACTCTATAAAAACAGATACTAATTCCAAAATTATATGAACTATGCATAACCTTGCATTAAGATGGGCTCAATTCAACTTATTGAGTGATTTGTTGATGACATTTTTGCATTTTAGCTAATGTGTCATAACAAAGTGTCTGAATACTTATGTAGATGCAGTATTTCTATATTTCAATTTTAATAAATTTACTGAAATTTCAAAAAACTAGTTTTTGCTTTGTCATTCTGGGGTATTGTGTGTGGATTGATGGCAAATTGTTTTAATTTAATTCATTTTAAATTGAGTCTATAACACAACAAAACATGGAAAAAGTGAAGGGGTCTGAATACTTCCCAAAGGCACTGTACTATACAATATGAATTACACAGTAATACCAGCAGTGTAGTGGGGAATACACTGTAATACTTAGAGCCCTCAAGGCATTGTGATATGTTTTCAGACTGATATGCTGTTATATTATTGTTACCTGGGAAGACCACACGGATGTACACTCCAATAATGAAGTAGAGCACTGAGTCGATGAGCAGGAGCCAGCAGAGCCAGCCAAAAGAGGACGTGTCACCAGCCAGGGGTGAGATGTACGAGTTGCTCCACTGAATTCCTAAAGCCAGCGATAAAAACAAAAGTATCAGTGTCTTTGTCGGTATAACAGAGGTGCTTTCCAGATGGCTAGCTTCCCAGCATGGATGTACCTTCTCCCTGGGTCTCATAGCGAGAGATGTATTGACTGGCGTAGCTGAAACAGGTGGGGGCAAACAAACTCTGTGGGAAATAAGAGGCACAAATAAAGCATCTGACTGTGGATATCAATAAATACATGTCTGCATTCACGTCCGTATTTTCTTCTCTCTCTTTCTTTCCCCATCTTTCACTCCATTTGTCTCACTCACACCTCCTCCACCACCCATCTCCTCTCTCTCTCTCTTTCTCTCTCTCTCCCCCTCCCCCACCCTGTGTCATCCTCACCAGTGCACTCTTGACAGAGAAGGAGAGCGTGGTCTCCAGTGACATGACCACAATAAAGGGGAAAAAGCAGATGATGTAGATGAGGCTTCCACTCAGCCCGGCGATGTTGGTCTTGTCGAAGAAGGAGCTGACCAGGAAGCTGATAGCCACGATACTCAGGCCATAGTCGCACAGGTAGAGGAAGACCACAAAGCTATTGCTGTGGGGTAGCACTCGTCCATACTTCAGGATGAGGGTGAGGATGATGATGGTGACCACAAGGAAGGCCGCACTCTCCAGGAACCAGGCAAAGAAGTGGCTGACGGGATTGACACCCATCATCTTCATGTACTGTGGGGATCAAAAAATAGGCTTTAGGAAATCACCAAATAAAAATGTATATGTTGTATATGCTAGAAAGGAGATTGGCAATACATACACACTCAACATATAGATACACAGACAAAGGACCGAATTGACAGCAGCGATGCAGTCTACCTCATGAAGTCTGAGCTCTCTCTCGTGGACCAGCTTCTTGACAAAGTCGGCTATAAACAGAACCCAGGCAATCATCAGGACCAGAGGGAATGCAAACGAGATGCTGTTGAGGTACCTGAGGAGCAGAGAGATGACAGGTGTCAATCAAATGTCACAATCGACAAACCCTGCCACTCAAAAGCAGCAGTTTATGAGGAAAACAAATGACGGTGTCCTAACCTGATATAATTCACACCAAGCTTTTCCCATAATCAGATATGAGGCCTGATACATGGACCTTGGCACTGTTTATTATAATACAAGTTATATTTCAAAGCGATCGTATCGGAATAATGTGTTGTTCTGTAATAAATCAATGCAATAGAGCTGCAAGGATAACCATATCTCACACATGGATGGGAGGCAGCCAGCCAAAGAGAGCAGCAAGCTGCTTTAGCAAGATGAGATATCAGTGTTGGCTTTAGAAGAACTCTGAGCAAGACATAAACATAGACATTATGCTCAACGATGATTTATTGCAACGTGTGTACTGTATTGATGCACTGTATACAGTTTATGAGTAACCGATGTTAGATTGAATGCATGAGAGATGAGGGGATTTTTTTTTATTGTGGCTACATACATACATTACTATGTAGTGCACATTTTTTACAGCAAAGGAATGTGTGTGTATACTGTATATATGCATGCTCATGTTTGTCAGCATATGATGTATGTGTGCATGCATCCATGCTCATGTAATGCATGTATTTGTCTGTGCTTTATAGTGTGTGTGTGTGTGTGTGTGTGTGTGTGTGTGTGTGTGTGTGTGTGTGTGTGTGTGTGTGTATGTGTGTGTGTGTGCACACGTGCGTGTGTGTGTGTGTGTGTGTTTGTCTGTAAGCCAACTCACTCGTCCTTAAGGAAGCAGGGGTAGGGGAAAGGCTGTAGCTGGACGGCTGGATCTGTGACCTGCTGGCCTGTCTGTGTCTCTATGATGGCCCTGTCAATGCTCTCCTGCAGGTACACAAAGCCCCGGTTGTAGCGCTGTGTCTTCAGGGGCGAGATGTACGGGTCCTTGATCCAGAAGGGGTTCCGGGAGCGGTCAGTGCGCATGGCGTTCTCAATGTGCATACGGATGGTGTAGTCTACTTTTGGAGGGAGGGCGGTGCCAGAGGCATCCCGGCGTTTCCTGGGTGAATCATCGTGTTTGGGCAGCTTGAAGATGATACCTGCAGAGTGATTCAAAATGTCAATGCACATTGAAACAGATCTGAAGAAGACACTGCAGTGAAAATTTGTATTTAAAAAAAAAACCACACAAATCCCATGGACTGTAATAGTGTATAAACATAAGGTATCCACTCACTTGCGTAGAGGTCGCGCGTTCGGGCCAGGTGTTCAGCCTGGGTGTTGAGCTCATCAGTGGAGTTGAGGGCATGGAAGCGGTCAAAGTTGATGCAGGATGAGAGATTTATCATAAGAGTGGACAGCGTGGTGATTTGCTGAACTATGTGCTTGTTCTTCTCCAGCAAGGTGGTCATGTTAGCTGTCAGAATACAGGGGTGGGGTTGTTAGACTTGGGGGAAAGATATATTTTATCATATAATTCAGAGGAGAATACACTTTATTAGAGTCAGTTCTAAAGGATTACTGGGAGCCTTTAGATGCTACGTTTTGATATGCGGGACATTTCACCAGCAGAAAGAGAGTTAGGGATAACAGTTGCCTATGCCATTTTCAAAAGTAAGACCTTCAAATACAAACTCACAGAAGTTCTTGAGAGTCTCCTTCATGTTGTCGACATTGATGTCCGTGTTCATCTCAATGAAATTCTGAACAAAGGAATTGCTGAGGGAATTCTAGGGGAAAATATGTCAAAGAATATCATGAAACTTTGCAAAGGTCACTGCATGCTTTACTATACTTTCCCAGCACTACATATACTGGAGCATTACATATACTGGACTGGACTGTATAGACGTCTAGTATAGCTATAAGTGCTGAGTCATACGGTACCTGAAGCATTGGCAGGGTCTCAGTCAGTATTTTGGCTGACTGCATGATATAGGAGGAAGACTGAAGCCAATCCTGGGAGTATAGTTTCAAATTGGCAAACTGCTGCAGCGTGGCGTTGGACTGGAAAGCAAAAGATAGAGATGTTAGTAGTTATGTACTGTAAGTGTATGAGATTTTGTGTGTGTGGTGTGTGTGTGTGTGTGTGTGTGTGTGTTGATGACACTGGTAAATATACCTTCTGGATGATGGCTCTGGTCAGTGGTATGTCTGGGCTGTAGAGGACCTGTCCCAGCAGCATGGGCTTGAGGAAGGCCCATGCTATAGCGCCTCCTGTGGTGTTCACCATGTCCACGTAGAAGTTCATACAGAACGGAGCTGGGGGAGACAAATATATACAGTAGGTTAAATGTCAAACCTACAGGCAGCAATGCAACACTGCAAATACAGACAAATCCACTTGTCCATATGGTGGACTTTGTGGTAAAACTACACATTAAGTTGCCTCCTACATCTGTGAGCTAACTTTGTAATAACTCTAGTGACAACATTGTATTTGTACAAAATGCATCAGTAATTGCTTTGTAATTGCATTATACCAGCAACATTTTTAAGTGACTAGGGTGCACTGTAGAAACAGGCATATGTGCAAAATGGGCTCATACTGGCATTGCGAGGGATCTTGAACTTCTCGACGAGCTCATCTATCTTGTGCTCCTGCTGGGTGGAGGGGGCAGACTCCGACATGATGGGCAGCTTGGAGATGCCAAAGAGGGACATGATTCCATGGTTACACATGGCTCTGGACACTGTGATGAACGTGGCTCTGCTGGAGATGCCACTTGTTTTGCCTCTCACCAGCTAGAGAGAACAGAGACTTAGGAGTTAGGAGACTACAACATTGAGGAAAAAAAAGAAGAAAAAAAAGATAGAAGAGTCATAGAAGAGTCATACCGGGGCAAGGTAAAGAGAGACAGAGGGACGATACAATTGGTATGCTAATACTGCACTTATATAGAATTTGAAAATGCTTAATAAAATGGGATAAACGACTACAAAACGAACCTCACATACAATACACAATACACATCGACATAACTGACCCTGCTAGATGCTAATTCTCTGCTAATTGACTGCACCTCCCTCCCTAGTACCTACTGTACTATCTCAGTATGAGCACTCACGTTGTGGAACTCAGGGTCAGCCACCAGGTTGAGGTCACGGATGGAGAGCAGGTAGTCCTTCAGCCGGTCGATGGCAGGAAGCAGCTTGCCCATCATGTCCATCAAGAATTTGGCCATCTGCAGCATGAGCCCCACCACCTTTTGCATGTCACTGGACAACACCAGCTGGGAAACATAAGACAGCTATTAACACTCACTGTATATGGCCTCACTCGCTCTCTGAACGCAGGTTCAAACACAACGAAACACAAATTATAGTTCAACAGATGATAAAAGATCTGTTTTTGACCCTGGGTTTTGTGTCTCAGCCAGCATTTTTCTGTTGCTGCTTCTTCGCAAAGTTACACTCTTAAAAGTTAATATCAAAAAAGGGTTCTTCATTTGTTCCTGTAGAGGCAGTCTTTGGAAAACCATTTTAGGTTCCATGTCGAACCCTTTACACAGAGGGGTCTAAATGGAATGCAAATGATCTACAGAGAACCCAAAAGGGTTCTACATGGAACCCAAAAGGCTTATTCAAAAGGGTGCCCCTACAGGGACAAATTAAGAACCCTTTTTTCTAAGAGTGTAATGTTAGATTGTATTTGCATGTTCTATGCACTTAACCACCTTCATTTAACACTGTATAAATGTGGTTACAGCGAGGGAACTTGTGACATTCCTTTTTAAAGGAACATACATTTAAAGGGAATCTGGGATTCAAACAATAGCAATGTGTTCTCCCCACCACTTTATTTGGTAAACAGCTGAGGGATGGGGCTGGAGAAAGGTAACCACTCTCAAATACATGGAGAGCTATGGATGCAGGATAAGATAGTTGATGGGGTAAGACAGTGGAACTAAGCTTATGAGGCATTTCTAAGCAACATTTTTCAAGAATCAAAGGCTATGAATCATTTACAAGTCAAAAAATGTTTGGATGTTTGATGTTTGAAAAACCTCTTATATGCAGGACACGCAATTGGGAAGTTTAGAAAGTCCCCACTGGTGTGACAATGTCGAAGTTCCGTGACTGCACCCGTGAATTTTATTTCAGGTCATTCACCTTGGCAAAACAACCACCAGGAGGCATCGTTGAGCATGATGGATATGTTTACATTGCAAGAGTACTGTACTGTAGTTTGCTGTATGAGTTATTTCAAACACGCTGCGTTTTGTACAGTATCATAGCCTCGGTAGGCTAAACAGGTTGGTCTAGCTTTTATACAGTAGCTTAACTTTAAGCTTTGAGGAATGTTTGAAAAGAGTATAGTTGTTGCGCCATACAGTATGGGTCTGCACTGTGCACTGCATTTTGAGCCATATAGTCTCTGTAGGCTAAAAAGGTTGGTCTAGGTTGTATAGCTTAACTTTATCTTAAATTTTGCCTGTACTGGATAACTGTATTCAACCCAAGACACCGGCAGTTGCCACTTGTATCAATAACAAAATCACTGGCAGGTTTGTGTGGTGATAGATTTTTTTAATTTACGGTCTTATTCACATGTTTTCAAATACTGCTGACAAATAATTTTTCTGATTTGTGCGTACATTGTATTGGACACGTGATGTGTGTAAAATACTTTTTTGAAGGTTGTACTCATCATGATAAGATAGCTGACGTAGCCATTTGCAATTACTTGCTTGATCATTCCAGATTAACAATCAAAGCAGAGCAACTGAAATATAGTTAGAAGGAGAGCGGGAGGGAGAGAGGATTCGCTCACACAGTCACGATCAAGCAAGAGAGCGGGAGAGAGAGAACGGGAGAGGGATACAGCAGAGCATGTCCAAAACCAGGGGTGCATTTTTTTGCATGCTGGTGTGCTCCTCCCAAATAGGCAATGGCATTATGATAAATAATGTGTACACAAAACAAGATTACATTACTTTTTTTTTTTTGTTCCAATGAAAATCAAGATTTAGCCGACTGGTGATAGTTGTTCTCTATGACAACTCACTTTTGGCGCGTCTCTATTCACAGACTAAAACCTAAAAACCAGTGTGACTGAAGCGAGATGTTCCCGAGCCAGCCAGGAGTTAAATGTTTAAACTTAGGATATACTGTATGATTGATGGGGGAGGGTAATCTTTGTTTTGATTGTTAACTATTAACAAACAAAGGAATGACAATTTATCCAGCACACTCTCCCCATTCAAACAATCCATCAAAAAGTGCTATACAAAATAAATGCATTATTATTATTATTATTATTATTATTATTACATTGTGTGAACGAGAAAAAGCTGCCCTTGCTGAAAATGTGGACGTTCGCACCATATTATGACGGGTTTAATGATAACAACCATAGACTACTTTTTTATCCAGTCACAATCCCACTGGAACTCGAAAGCCAACTTGTGCTTATTCATGTTAGATTGCGTTAAAACATTTTCCCTGTTTCTCTACGCTGTGTGAGAATGTGTGATGATGGTATGAGAGTAGATAGGAGTTGGTTCCATTGCTCGGTCATCGTTAAAATAACCTGATATTTACACCATTTCCAATCTTCATCTCTGCAATTCATGAGCTGTTATAATAAAATTGATTTTGCCAATCTATCTGATGAGGCAAACCATTCTCTTTGTCATAGCCTCGGTAGGCTAAAAAGGTTGGTCTAGCTTGTATACAGTAGTTTGACTTTATCTTAAATTTTGCCTGTATTAGATATCCGCCGAATTTATGTGAGGGGGCTACAGCCTAAAATGTTGCGAGGGGGGTGAAGGAGGGGCTGAGCAACACAGTGATGACTATGAAAGACAGTTCCCCCTTCACCCCCTCGCAACATTTAAGGCAGCACCCCCCTCACTGTAGCCCGCTCACATATTTTCCTGTCCTTGGTATTGTATATTAGCTTCAAAACATGTTTTTTGCCCTGTTTGACGAAGGTATATCTTCTAATGTGAGGTCATTCTCTGTTCGTGATGTAGCAATTACAATTCACAATGTATCACATTACGTGTGCGCTCACTAGCGATACAAATAATTGGCTAAAACAGTTTCCAGAAGATGAAAATACATCTGATGGTGGTTATTGTTTGTGCGCGATGTCAAATGCGCACTGACAAATGTAAACAAACATGGATGTTTGCAAGTGCAAGACGCACATGCTGTCCTTCACAGCTCTTCTCACCACCTTCTGGTGGCTTTCAGCAGCACTTCACACCGTGAAATTGCCGCAGTGGCAGGACTTAGGCGTACCCCGCAGAAATGTCGGTGTGCACTTATGAAACCCCTGCCAACTGCACTATCGTGTATAGGCACACGATTTAATTAAGAGAATATGCTGTATACAGTTGCAAGACCCTTACCCTGTAGACGATGTTCTCTATGTTCATGTAGCGAGCCACTAGCACCACAAAGTTGTACCACTGGTGTGGGGGCAGTTGACAGAAGACCCTGAAGATGAGCTCCTCTGTGCGGTTCATCAGCAGGATGGATGGGTCACTGCAGTGGCGCAAGTTAGCCAGCCAGGCCAGCATCTGCAGGGCAACATGGGTCAACAAGGGGTCAGATCTCTAAAGTAGCTTTTATGAAGCTATTACTTTGGCAGGCAGAGACAGGGGGAGGGGAGGGGTGAAAGGAGTAACATGAAGGTGTTTGGGAATTTGACATTCACTACTACCTCCATGAACCCCATATACTATACACATAACGCAAGTTAAGGTATAGCATATTCATTAACTGCCTCCATGAGAGAGGTGTACAGCAACTTCACCTGGAGGTTGCTATCGGGCAGACTGGTCTCCATGAGCAGGTGTAGAATCTCTGGAGGGATGTCAGTGAATCGCTGAACATCCAGAGCAAACGCTGTCTTATTCCTCAGAAGCTCATACACCTTGATCACACCTGACAAATCAATGTGAGAGGAGTCAAAGAAGGTTTACTAATGAAGCTATGAGCTTGTCAAGTACTGCTGCTGAACAGGGGAGGCTGGTGGAGGTAGAAATTGGAGGACGGGCTCATTGGAATGCATGGCATGGAATGAGGAATGGTGTCAAACATGTGATACAGTACCATTCCTCATTCCATTTCATGCATTATAATGAGCCTGTCCTCCCCACATGTTTGATACCATTCCTCATTCCATTCCATGCATTACAATGAGCCCATCCACCGATTTCTACCTCCACCGGCCTCTCCTGCTGCTGAAATACGTGGGACAGTGGCATACTGTACCTGAAGAAGTGAAGTTGATATTGAGAGACTCCAGGCTGCTGATGTTCATCCCAAATGTGTCAGAGAACAAAGAGCTCCTGTAAAACACACACACACACGCACGCACGCACGCACGCATAAACACACACACAAACACACACACACACAAAATGGTTAAGGATCAAGTATGTGTAAAATATTGTTATGGTATTTATTAATTTTCTCTTTCCATGAACAAATGGGTTGCTCTGTACCAGTCTGTGCCATTGACATTGTAGGTGTTGGGGTCTCCAATGAAGGTCTCAAACAGTGCCTCATGAAGGTTGGAGCTGTCCTCAATCAAACTCTGGGTCAGGACATGTATGGCCTGGAGAGTGGGTACAACAGTCTCACACAGCAACCCAGGACCAACAGAGAGAGCCTGCATCAGCTGCTGGATTGAGTCCATGTTCTCCAGAGCACACACCTGGAACAATACAGAATACAATATGACTGTAAGGGATTGTGAAGTACAGTAAATACCAGTACAGGAGTCAAAGTATAACAGTCAAAGTACTATGAAGAATGCATGCTGTTTGTGTACACGTTGCTGTAGATGTTGAGGGTCCCTGCTGTTGCTACAAATGTCTGTGTCTCACCTAGTGTTGTTGAAGTTGAGGGAGAAATTGTTTGGTTCAGGAAAACACCAATTCTCAATGCCCCCCCAACCTCCAGATTAAAGTTTAATGTGAAATGGTCTAACCTTGGACGTCATGTGGTCCAGTATCTCTCTGAAATTGTCATCTGTCCAGTTGATGTTGAAGAGGGCAGATCCTGTCTGGATTGTTTGGAGTATGAGGTTCAGGTTCTCTGTGTAAGAGAGATAGGGGAAGATCGAGAGAGAGAGAGAGAGAGAGAGAAAGAGAGAGAGAGAGAGAGAGAGAGAGAGAGAGAGAGAGAGAGAGAGAGAGAGAGAGAGATAGAGAGGGGGGGGGGGGGAATTGAGGACAAGAGTCTTTAAGGTGACAGGGCAATATAGCGTCCCACTGGGCTTCATTACGACCACCACTATTTCAGGGCAGCTTCACTGAGCAGCAAGCAGCAAATGATGTGCTTAAAGTGAAGTTCTGTGCAGAATTGACAAGGCAAAAGGGCCAACTGTGCTCTGTGGCATCATGTGTTAAAACAGATCTGACATGACCTTAAAAGGCAACACCTAGAGCTGTGAGACCTGACGGCCGGACACCTAATTAAACTAAAACTAGACAATGGCAACGATAGATAATGTAGCACTTAAAACCAGGAGAGAATATAACATGCTCTCTAAATTTAAATATCTCTTTTTTGTTGCAGTAAAAAGAAGAATGTAGGTGGATTATGATCCTCAAGCTGGTGCATATCTCAGACAACTGCAAGGGTTATAGTTGGTAGGTTAAGCTTTAGTTTAGCCTTGGAAAAATAGTACAATGTGGTCTTTTTCTATTGAGTATAAGACTGTACAAAAAGAAATATAATTAAATTCATTGTCAAAAACAACAAGTAGCCAATTAAAATAAGGTAATTGAGCTGCATTTTAGTGTGTGGGTGTTGGGGGGAGGTATTTAGGGAGAAAGCAGAGTAAGTGATTGAATTCTACTTTGTTAATGAGATTTAATAAGGTGCTGAGTGGCTTTCTCTTGGACATGCGCCATATGCCTTGTGGCTTTTCTGGAGCTACTGCAAATGAACATTAAGCCTACTGTGTATGGTTCTAATATGAATTATGTCAATTATAGTGGTTTATGAAATAAAACAACACTAACAAAACATGTTACATGGGCTCCTCAAGGGCTGGGAGTTGTATCAAGGTCAAAGCGAAAGGCAGATGGGTACAAAGTCATCTAACTTTTGTATAACAGTCAGTGACATACCATGAAAATTCTAATTACTGTATGCTCATGGACAATTAACACAAAGAACACTGTGGCTTGCTGCCAGACTGGGTCTGTGGTGTCAATAGGAGCGCTACAATAGAACATTAGACACACTGCAGAGAAGAATAGATATCAATGGAGTGAGCAGGAGAAGCTAACTTAGAAAAGAAAATCTGCTGAGCCAAAGATATTGGAGGAAAGGAAGGTACTCCACTCTGGAGATTCCCCATACAACTAATTACTTCCTCTTTATGAACTCATTCTGGATCCAATCAGTGAGGTCTATAGTGAATGAGCCTCTCGCCTCCTGTCTCTGAGAGAGTGAGCCAGGACTAGATAGAGTTGGAAATGAAGTAAAATGTACTTACCTTGAGATTCTCTGGCAAGGCCTGTGGTTATGTTCTTTATGAGTGGGGCGAAGGGAAGGTCCTGGGGAATCCTGTCAGCAATGTCTCTCAGTACTCCCGACAACCTGTGGGAATGAGAGGAGGGAAACAATGAACTGAAGTTCTTTGTGCATGCAGAAAACAACACATATTAAAATATTTCATCATATGAAATTGTGTCCATGATCCGAACTTGGCTCATCTAAGTTAGAATTTCAAAGTAAATGCAAAAGGTAGACACACAAATACAGTAGACACTTAAAAGGGCCACTTATTTGGGTAAACAGGTGAAGGATGAGGCTGGAGAAATGTAACCCCTCTCAAATGTATAGAACGAGCTATGGATGCAAGGACTGACCATCCATGAGATCAACATTATAGTTTACAATTACATTGTTTACAAACACTGGAGTAAAACAACCTTATATTTTGGGTTCTGAGCATTTATAAATTATAATCTTCAAAAATCAATGTTTATATCATACATTTAAAAGTTTAAAAAAATGTATGTACCAATCCCAGATTGCCCCTTTAAGAGGTGACACTTCATATTGAGTGGCCCCTACACCTGTAGTAATAATGAACGGTTCAACACTGTAACTATGCAGTTACAAATCAATAACCATAAAAGTTATTTTAGTAGCCAGGGGTTTTATTTGCTTAAACCACAAAGCACACCCAGCGCGTATTGGATAGAGGCTATTATTGGAGACCAGCGGTTATTCTGACCCACTGCTGTTGCCAAACTGCAGCTCAAACCCGCAATGTGACAGAGCTGAATATTTTTCATACTGAGAACAAATATCTATCAACATTATATCAACATTATTAGCCTGCAATAAATCAGTCCAAACCAGATTCATCTTTATCGATATGGTCATTTATAAATAATTTTTTATCATTTCCATACAAGGATGGCATAAACGATCTGTCAGACTGTTATAATAAATACCGGTAATGTCGCAATAGTATCAAATGTGTCGCTTTAATCACTGCTAATATCAACAGAGAATACATACCATTAAACAATTTATTTTGACTCTGCATTTATTAGAGACAGATGTTTATTTGCTTCAATATCATTAGTTGGCCGGCTATTATTGGAGACAGGTGTTTATTGGAGACTTAGAGCTTTATTTTTTTTCATGGTACTCAGAATTAGCCACTACTCACTTGTGTGTCCAGTTGGTGCTGTTCATCATCAGTAGGTGGCCAGAGTTCATCTTGGCTGCCTCCAGCACCATCCGGGCCACGTTGGCCTCCATGCTACTGTTGGCCAGGCCCAGCAGGCTGTGGACGTTATGGAGGAGCAGCTGGGTGATGTCAGCTGTTTGAGCTAGGGCACCTCTGTCCGACTGCAGAACCAGCAACATCTTCTGTATGGTGTGTTCCAGGTCGCCCACAATACTGCCTGAGCTCTGGAGACCAGGATATGACACAGAGGCCAGCAAGGTCTGAATAGAGCTGGCAACCACTGTGGTGGCACCTGCTACATCCCCAATGGTGGAGGTGTGGTTCAGAGAATTGGCCGTGATCTCCAGGATGTGGAGCGAGACATTGAGGTAATGGCCGCCCTCGTCTGGCAGTAGAGGCATCAGGGCGCTGACTGCCTGGTTAAGGGACATAAACACACTGGATAGGTGGATGGCTGAGTTGGGCATCATCAAACCCTGCCAGAGGCTGGTGGACACCTGGTATGACACCCCAAAGAGGACTTGGACCATGCTACCAGCGCTGGCCCCCTGGGACACCGGTGTCTGGGTAAGGTTGAGCATGGCCAGGAGGGATAGAGAGATCTGCTTAGAGATGCCAAGGAAGGCTGGGGCGATCTGGGTGGTGTTGGAGACCCCAGAGAGAGCAGTGAGGAGACTTTGCTCCAGAGGCAGGACATACTTCTTCTGGTCCTCTGTTAGGAGGGACACCATGGTCCTGAAGGTCTGAATCACCATCACCTCCTTCTCCTGAGGACTGCTGAACATATGATTGGCAGCAGAGAGGTTCCACAGAGTGTGGGTGGCAAGGGCACTGTTCAGGATGAGAGGTTGAGTAATAGCCTGTACTGGCTGACCGTTTGGAAGTGTAGTCTCACCAACAAAAGCCAGGAGATGATCCAGTGAATTAGAGATCATGAGACTGGCCTTTAGTATCTTCTCCATATTCCTAGGATATGCTATCAATATGACAAAACCTTTCATCATCTGGCCAGAAGTGTTGAGGTACATCAAATCCTCTGTAGGAAGGTAAGAGGCAAACCCAGCAATGGTCTGGTCTAGAGCCATCATGTATGGGACAAGACTCATCTGAGCCTCTGGCCTGGACTGGGAGCTGAGGATGTTTTGAATGATGGCGGTGACCTGGGGGGTGATGTCAGTGATATTCTTCAGATTTTCAGAGAGGATGTTGTTGATGGCAGTGAGGAACTGGACTGCCGTGTTCCCATCCTGCCAGTGTGCACTGTTGATCTTAGCCACCACGTCACTGAGCTGCACCACCATATGCTCTACCCTTTGAGCGATGTTGAGTGAGGGCTGCTGTGATAGCACCATGGCCACTTCCACCATCCTGCCCAGGCCTTCTGACAGCTTCTGTATCTTCTCAAGGTCCTCCAAACTACAGCCTTCACGGATCATTTGAATGAACAGACGGCTATATGTCTCCCACTGCCTGGGGAGGGTAAGGTATGAGAGCACTTCTAAGGCTGTGTCGATGGTCTCGTCCTGGGATGGATCCCCTGTAATGTCCATTGTCACCCCCTTCAACACCACAGCCAGGTCGGGGTTGGCAAGGAACACATTGATGGTCTCCATGATGTCAGGCACGTCAGGTGGAATGGAGAGGGCCTGGAACAAGTCCATGTAGTCCATATAGAATAGATCTAAGAAGTCATCCATGGGCTCCCTCATGGGCTCCCTCATGGCCTCACGTCTGATCCTAGAGTGCTCACTGTTGGGTCTCCTGTGGCCCATCTCCCCCTGCAGCTGGCTCAGGTAGTATTCCATGGAGGCAAAGAGGTCACTGCTGCTGGCTATCTGTCTCAGCATGGTCAGAATGTTCCCGGCTAGGTCCACAAACATCTCTGAGACTGGGGGCAGGGGGATGCTCATTTGGATCAAGGTGGACAGGAATGCACTTACCACCTCATACATTCTAGGCAGGGCCTGAGTTACCAGGTCCATCCCTGTGGCTTGAGTTGAGCCCCACCAGGCACTAAACTCAATGACCTTCTCCTGGATGAGTCTTGTATCATTTGCAGTCAGGAACTGTTCCAAAACCCCATAGATCGTGGGCCAGTCTCCCAACATTTTCATATGGACCATCTCCCTGACTATGTCCTTCATGAGCTTGTCGATGGACCACCCATCTGGGTTGAAGAACATGTGCCTTGTGAGTATGGAGTTGATGGACTCTTTGGTGAGGTTCATACCGGTCAGTAGGATCTCCAGGGCTTCCATGAGGACCTGCTGGGCTGATGTGGTGTTCTGGAGGAGCTGCGTGTTCTCTAGGGTGTAGTTCACAGCCATCTCCAGGGCCTGGATAAAGGGCTTCATGCAGGGAGCCAAGGCTTCCACCTGCTCCATGGCTATTCTGATGCCAAGTATACTGGGAAAGAGCACAACATAGAATGATATGACATATCATTATATTTGTATAGCAGAAAGTATGTTTTGACTTATTAAAATAGAGTGCTTTCACATAGAATGAGACTCATGAGAATGAAAGATTTCATGCATACATTATGTCCATACATACACAAGTGTAGGCCTATGTGAAATTAATGTTCTTGTGATACAGCTAGTCCCATTAGAATAATAGTGTATTAGAATAACTGTGTTACAGTTGCTACAAAAACTGAAAGCAGGATGCAGAGTTGTTATATATCCAGTGGTCAAACTGAAATAGAGAGTTTACTGTATGTACTGTACTGTGTGCTTTCATGCAGCCTACTGCCTTACTTGTCAATTTTCCTCCACAGAATAATAACTCAGTAATTCAATGATTTCTCAATCCAAATCTAATGTTATCATAATATATCATAGTTTTTGTACTTATTCATATTATTTAGATCTAATTTGAGCCTTGATAATAGACTTTGGAATATTTCCATGGTGGTCAATGAGCTAAGACTCATGCAGTCTGACTTGATTGATTGCCCAAGATATGCATAATGTGATTCTTATCACCACTGAGTTCATTATTAGAGCCAGCGCATAAAGGGAAATCAATTTAAGATGAAAGAGTCCCAGATAACTGAATAATAGTGACATTACTATTTGCACAGACCTGTTTTCAGGCAAAGAGTCAAAGTGAATTAATCACTTTCCAATCCTCTCAAGTAATTTTGTATGGACAAAACTGGTTTGCCTCCCTGGTGAATGTGGATAATATTATAACCCCAAATTGAGTAGTGGATTGTGTGTTATTGACAATTCAGTCTAATAATACGTGGGTATGGCAACCCTCTGAGATTAGTATTTTGATCTGCCCGCTCTGGTTCTTTTCAGTGCACTATGTGAATGCCCTCTGACTTACAGAAGGCTAAACCCCATCTTAAAAAGCAAACATGGATTAAAGAGGAATTGTCCAGAGGGTGTGTGAGGCAATTAATATACTGTAGAGACAGGCATATCTTGCACTATTCAGCTTTGTATTTACTCAAAACACACCCACTGGTGGCACATGAAACAGTCATGCCAATGTTATGGCCAAACCAGGTGAGTGTGGGCTGATAGTCACCTCTGGCTTAGTTGCAGGGCGAGGAACTGGGCTTCCCATTTGGCCATGGCTTCGGGACTCATAGTCAGTCCTCCCAGCTGGAAGATATGACTGAGGACCTCAACAGTGAGTTTGTCAATGACCAGGTTACGGTTAACATTGACCCAGTATAAAGATTCCAGTGCGTCCACAATCCCGGCTGCTGTAGCATTCACTGATGCTGTCCCCATCCCCATGCCCTGTGTGGACAACAGGCAGAGGGAATGTGTTAGTACTGTTGTGGCAGAAAGGTTAACCTGGTGAGGCCACATTGCCATCTAGTGGAGAATGCTTTTAAACATTTCATTATGAAAACAAATTCTATTGACCATAGAAGGACTATATCACCCAAGAATGTTGGTCACAGGACTTAAATAAATCAATTACCATATCCAATTACCATATCAAATGTGTCTGATTGAAATTCCCTCTAGTACAGTACAATTACTCACAGTCATATTCAGGGTGGCAAAGACATTATCAGATTCTGCATAAACCTCCATGACTGGCAGCAGGCTGACGTTACACCACATTCCCAGGCTGGCCTTACTGAGCCCTGCTGCCTCTCTAACTGGCTCCCAGGCTTTCAGAACATGCTTGCACTCCAAGGCCCCACTGCTCGCTTTCGCCTATGGGGGAGATCACAACCATGAATAGACAGTTTAGTTTATTAGGAACCTCATTAACTGTTGCTAATGCAGCAGCTACTCTTCCTGGGGTCCACCCTTAACATAAAACACATAATAGTGTACAGAACAGTTATAAACAAATTAGAGACAAGAATAACACAAGGAACACTGTCAAGACACCTTACAGATTAATCATATATAGGTCCTGTGACACAAGATGTTTCTTGAGCTTAGCCTTGCTGTTCGCTTGAGTTAGCAGTGGTGGTAAAGTATTCCATGTTGACATGGCTCTATACATTACTGTACACCACATACAATTCGTTTTGGGTTTGGGTACAACAATGAAACCCATCTTTCATGAACCCTAATTATCATCTTTCTCAGCCATTGTTCACACAAAACCAGTTTAGTCAAGTCAAATGAAAATAAAAAAAATCCATTCCACACGCAATTTGGCATAAGCCAATGAAAAGGGCAATAGTCTCACACAGGTATCTGCGATAATCTTACATTCTTACAATTCATCTTATAATCTGCATTCTTACACACAATGGGTATAGAATTCCTGTCCTGTTTAAACTCTTAATACTGGAGAGTAACCTGATTCTCTCTAGGGTAAACACGGAAAAAGGTATCATGTGAGGGATAGTAACACTGAAGATAAAGTAAGCCAAGTTTGTCAGTAAATATGTATTACATACATATTAACATGGTTGTTCCTCTTAATTTAGAAACTATGCTGCTGTATGGCATGTAGGCATTACATCCATTCACAGCAAACATGATATACTATTCAGAGTGAATCACAAACTTGATAAACTGTCAGTAATAGGCAGATCATATTTCTATTGTCTATTCTTTCTATTTCATTATTTGACCTTAGGATCATGTTGACATTCAGAACATACTGTGTACAGACTGGACAAAAACCTGATGCTATTTATAATATGTCCAGCCCTCAGGCTATTATCTGTCAAGGCCCTTTTAACTTATATGGTAACACAGACAATAGCCTATGCAGGTAGGTGGCAAGCTAACAACATATTGAGCCTATTCCGTTTCAGAAGCAGCATACTTTATTATTGTTTTCCACTGAAGCAAACAGTTTTTTTCTCTAATGAGGACAGCATTCCTTGTGAAGACACTAAACAACAGTTTGTGTGCCCACACCGTCACCAACACTGTGAGAACCTGTCATGACATCACAGAACAGAATGTACAGAATGGCTGTCAGACCTGTATGGCAGCTTCCATTGTGTGCTGGATGGCCTGGGGCAATCGTTCGAAGACGTCAACCATGTTGAAATGACTGGCATTTACAGAATATACAATGTCTGCCATCAGGTTAGACAAGGGCTTCTGGAAACTCACTATGAACTCTGGGGAGGAAATAATATTAATAATATAGTAGGCATATCAATTCATGTTCCATAACTACTACTTCTGTCTATAAGATTCCAGCATTACTAGGCTTGCTAATATTGGAATGTGATAAGGACTGAAAGTTCAGCGTCAGTGTACATAATGAGAATACATTCTAGAAATCAAAGCAACAGTGTTGGAGAAGACTGCCTCCCTCACCAGTTTCAGCCTGCATGTTATGCACCAAGGCACCAAAGACTTTCCTCATCATAGAGACAGCAGGGAGGAGATGGTCCCACACTGGGGTGTCCCTGAGGGTTGACAGTAGAGCCCCCAGCATCCCTTCCAACCTGAACACATGGAACACTTGGTTTAAGACACAAATTAATCTGGGAAAAAATAAACATAAGATAAATATGATAACATTATCGGGTACACATGCAGCAACAGATGATTAGGCTATGTCTCTCAACCTCATATCTTGAGATATCGGTTTTGTTTTGTTCAGATGACTCCTGAACATACTTGTCCCAGCTGTGCTGGTCTGCCTGTCCAAAGAGGAGCTGCTTCAGCACAGTGATGAAGTCAGTGAAGACCTCAGAAGAGGGAAGGGTTAAAGCCATGCCCGGTTCACCAGTGATGAGGGGCAACAGAGAGCTCAGGAGTCCACCCATCTGAAGAGAACAAAAATTCAATGTTACTGTTCTCCATTTTGGACTGTTAACCAAATAAACACTAACAGTTCTCATGGCTTTAATGTATAAAGGAATATATATTTTTTTTATATCAGTCTCACACTCCACAACATTTTTACAATTGAAGCAATCTTATATTAGATTAGATTAGATTAGATTCAACTTTATTGTCATTGTGCAGAGTACAAGTACAGAGACAACGAAATGCAGTTAGCGTCTAACCAGAAGTGCAAAAAAGCAGAAAGGTGCAGTGTGAACAGTATATACAGGTAGTGCAGTATATGCGCAGTATAGTATAGTGCAGTATAGTATAAGTAGTGCAGTGTAAGCAGTATATGAATTAGCAGTAGCATTATAAGCAGAATAAATAGAATGCAGTATGAACAGTGTAAGCAGCATATGAGCTGTATGGGCAATGCAGTATAAGCAGTATATATGTATTAACAGTAACATTAAGAGTAAATAGCAGAATAAATATGGAATGCCGTATGAACAGTATAAACAGGTATGTACAGTATGTACAGATATGTGCAGTGTATTAACAGTAGTATTAAAAGAAAAATATAAGGATATGTGCATTATGAACAGTATGGACAGATTATGAACAGTATAGACAGATATGTACAGAAGAGCAGTGGTATGTCGTAAGAGCAGTGTGTACAAGTGAGGATACAGTATGTACAGTTTATATCTATTTGAGATAACATTGTTTTGTTGATTGTATGTTGTTTGGCTGCCGGTGACGTACGTCCAAGCTCCGCCAAACCTGATATGCACATCACCACTCAACTACAGTATGAGAAGGAATAATTACTGACTTAAAATAATTAGTTGTCAGTGAGGGAGCATTGTATACAGACATTACTAATAAAGAGAGACCTAATTGTATATGCCATTATACCTTACCTGATTAGTGATTTCTGTAAGGTTTTCAACAGTCATATTCCCAAAGCTTGCCCAAAGGGTTATGTTACCTAAAGATAATATTGACACAATGAAATACAATGAAAACATTTTGTCCCTCATAAACATAAAATCCAATCGTCTCCATTGAGACTTCAAATACTAATAGTTAAAGGTCCAATATGTAGACTTGAGATTCAAAAAGTGCAAAATGGACATGATAAATCGGTAGCAATCAAGGGATGACACGATAAATAACCTTTAGTGAAAAGCGCTGTTTTGTTCCAAACAAAGCACCGTCTAAAATCTGGTGTTGAGGTCGAGCATTAGCCTTTAACGTACCATTTTTACATTTTGTTTGTTAACAAGGATATGCACACTATTAGAAAACGTAGCATACTATATTTACGTTTTTTTTTTTATTTGGTGTGTCCACAGATGGCAGCAAAGCACAAAACCACATGTTTGACTTTTTACAGCTTCACAAAATCACAGTCCATGAAGACACTTTATGTTGCACACCTACAGTGACTTTGAGAAGCTGACTTACCTTGGCTGGAGTCCAGGATGAAGGGAGTGATGTTCATGATTACAGAGATATAGGTCTGTGCACTACTGTTCAGGGGCAGGAGGCTCTGTACTGCTTTCAGCTCATTCACAATGCTAAGTGGAAACAAAAACATCAGGTCACACCTGTGTAATAACTTAGTAACTAAATCATCATCATCGTCATGAACTAAAATAACACCAGTTTTTCAAACCTGATTTTAGACTGTACTCACATCTCATTCCATGTACATGGTACACCAGGTTTAGAGATGGTCTCAAAGTAAGTGGTCATGAGTTTGATCACTGGCAACAGATAATCAGCAGCCATCTGAGGGAGCAGGCCTTTGATGATGCCCTCCCTTCTCCTGAGGATGCCCAGGGTGACATTATGGGCTTGTGCGTAGGCCATCTCAGGACTGAGGATCAGGTGGAGCGAGTCCTGCAGCATTCCCAGGATATCTTCACTTATAGATGCTGGCAGGGATCCTGTCACTACAGTAAGATTCCGCATGATTGTCCTGGCTGCCTCCAAGATGGCTTCAGTGAAGGGGTCACTTTGTAGGCCACCTGGTTGGCTGGCCACCAGTAGAGCCTGGTTGAGAGACTGGTAGATGTGGTCGATGAGTGAGAGGTAGGCCTGCTGGTTGGCAGTGAGGAGAGGGGCCATGGTCTGGAGCAGCTGGCGCATGTCCATTCCTGGGGTGGTGATGTTCATCAAACTTGTGTTCCATTGGAGCATGCTGGTGATAACTGAGGTCACACGAGGATCTCTCATCCAATCCTGGGTGAGGTTGAGGTACCTTCTGACCTGGGCATCAACCTCATTCAGCAGGCTGGTGTTCAATAACGGGAGGGCCATGGACTCATAGTAGTCATTCTGAAGCTCAATGTTGACCTTTATTAGCTCCATTTGACCTTTGAGTATCTGGATGATTGAATGTCCGATTTTAGTTACATCTGTCCCATTTATGGGGTGGTGGATACTTCTGATCAAGTACTCGACCTGATTAGACACAGATATACTAAAATCAACCTGAGCAAGCTGGATTGCCAATTGCATCTCTGTCATGCAGAAGAGGGGGGCCAAAAGATTTGAAAAAGAGCTTGTGTTAGTCACATTCTCAATATTATTCAGATGCCACTGAATGATCTCGAGATACACTTTTTGTGCGTATTGTGGTTGTTCTAGCAAAGTGGAGTTGATGTTGAAGAGATACTGTCCAGAGGAGGCCAGTTTGAGCAAACCCTCCACCACATGGAGCTCATTACTGATCATCTCCATAGACGTTAGGTTGAGATGCTGGAGGTTCTCTCTGATATTGGTCAAGGTGCTTGTGAGAGCCTGCATGGTTGGTGTAAGTTGGTCTGGGCCAGAGGTAGATGCTAAACCAATGCTAACAGAGTGGTTAACTAGAATTGGGATGAGGGAGATAAGCGCTGTGTAATTTGACTGGTTGCCTGGAGGCATGGGCAAGGCCTGGAAAAAAGCAGTGACCCTGTTAATCAGTTTGAATGCACATTGGGCCTGGTTGGAATCGGTGAGGCCCATCTGGGCTGAGATGTTCATAGGCTGGGGCTCTAAGCACTGTTGGATGTTAATGATGCCCATGACGTTAGCCAGAAGTTCACGTGCATTTGCTGCTCCCACTAAAGTAGCGATGCTGTTCAACTCCCCAAGCGTAATGTTGGATTGTTGCAGAGCCTCCTGGAGGTCGGATATGCTGATGTTAGGAGTAGCCGTGACCTGTTGGAGAAAGTTCAGGGTCTGGATGACAGTCTTCATTAAAGCCTCTGGGGAGGTGGACATGTTGCTGGCTTCTGTCCAGGATAGGAGCAGATAGAGAAGATTGGCTGTCACAGTCATGGACTCCTGGCCAATGAGGTTGGGGTTAGCTGGGCCCAGGGTAATGGTGATATCCCCACTGGCTGCTAGCATAGCTTCAACAGCCTGAGACAAGACCTGCAGATTCTGTAAAACTGGAGCTGTGCAGTCCTGGCCAGATGTTGCGCAGGACATCAAGCCCCCTACCAGGGCCTGTGTGTGGTTGACCAGGCCAAGGAAGCGCTGCTGGAGCTCTGGAGGTAGGAGGGCACCAAATTTCTGTAGTAAAGCCCCCACTGCAGCTTGCTTCCCAGCCTGGCTGAGCTGCTGGAGGGAGGCAGGTGAGAGTAGCTGGAGGATGTCCACCACAGCCAGGTGTAGGTCAGTGACCTGGGCTGTGTTGAGGTTCCCGCTGGGCAGCAGGAGCTGCTTGTATCTACGTAGCTGTAGGGCAGAGGCTAGGAACTCCTGCAGCTGACGCACGTAGCCAAGGAGCAGAGCTGTGGGGTCACCGTTGGGGGCTTCAAGCACCTGCTTCAGCAGCTCCATGGACCGTAGGACTGTGTCAGTAATGGCTGCTGAGCTCTGGTTGGTGAAGGGCTGCAGGAGCTGTCTGAGGAAGGCCAGGTCTGTTGCATTTAGAGAGCCTGAGTAGGTGAGCAGGATGTCTCCCATACTGAGAGACAGAGGTAGGGTTACATTCCCCTCCAGAGACAGCCACTTCATCACCAGGGCATCCAGCCCGGCCAATGACGGGCCAGTGTGGTTGACAGGCAGCCCAATCAGCAGGTGCTGGGTGTTCTTGGCCACCTCCAGGGCGAGGGACAGCACAGAGGAGGCGTTGGGGGAGTCTTGAGTCCACAGGGCCTCCAATGGCTTCAGGCCGAGGGCATCCAGCATGTTTCCCAGGAGGGAGAGGGAGAGCTGGGGGTTAAAAAACTGATCCAGAGACATGAGGTTGGATATGAGCTGGATGTCTGTGTCCAGCTGGTGGATCAGGTTGCTAAGGAAGCTTGGTATAGAGCCGTCACCTGGCAACATCCCTGGGGAGTTGAGATACTTCATGACTGTGCCTATGTAGAAGTCTCTGTAGATGCCTTGTAGGAGAGCCAAAGACCCTTCTACACACCTGTGGAGTAGAAAAACAATATATTGTTTAAATCAAACATCTTATGAATTTAATGTATTGTAACATGATCATTTTGAAAATCATATTAGTAAATATCCAATTAAAGCAATGTTTAAACAATATACATAACATAATATGTGTGCAAAAATAAATGAATCAACCCGAGTTTATTTATACTCATACTGTAGTTTTAACATCTATATAAATCCCCTCTAACAATGTCACCTATCAGGTTACCTCAGTAAGGCTGCAGGGTTGGCTGAGAACTCCTGCATCAGATCAGCGGTGGTTTGACTGAACTTCTCCCAGGTAAAGCCAGTGTTGCAGAGAGGGAGAAACGTGGTAGGATCCACAGTGCCTAAGATGATACATGCAGTATATAAAAACTCACGGACAGTCTGGCAGTCATGATGTAATTCTGTTACAGTGCTAGCATTCAGCATCAATGACAAAAAAGCAATTAGACTGATGCAAAAAAACTTCTAGTTAGGTTTGTTTTTGTTTGAGCAGTATTTGTGACTCACAGTTTGGTGGTGCAGTGACATTGGGTTGGTAAGTCATGATCCAGTAGGGGATGTGGAAGTATGTTTCCATCTGAGGGAGCAGGCCTTTGATGATGCCCTCCCCTCTCCTGAGGATGCCCAGGGTGACATTATAGGCTTGTGTTTCGGCCATCTCAGCCCTGAGGATCAGGTGGAGAGAGTCCTGCAGCATTCCCAGGATATCTTCACTTACAGATGCTGGCAGGGATCCTGTCACTACAGAAAGGTTACTCATGATTGTCCTGGCTGCCTCCAAGATGGCTTCAGTGAAGGGGTCACTTTGTAGGCCACCTGGTTGGCTGGCCACCAGTAGAGCCTGGTTGAGAGACTGGTAGATGTGGTCGATGAGTGAGAGGTAGGCCTGCTGGTTGGCAGTGAGGAGAGGGGCCATGGTCTGGAGCAGCTGGCGCATGTCCATTCCTGGGGTGGTGATGTTCATCAAACTTGTGTTCCATTGGAGCATGCTGGTGATAACTGAGGTCACACGAGGATCTCTCATCCAATCCTGGGTGAGGTTGAGGTACCTTCTGACCTGGGCATCAACCTCATTCAGCAGGCTGGTGTTCAATAACGGGAGGGCCATGGACTCATAGTAGTCATTCTGAAGCTCAATGTTGACCTTTATTAGCTCCATTTGACCTTTGAGTATCTGGATGATTGAATGTCCGATTTTAGTTACATCTGTCCCATTTATGGGGTGGTGGATACTTCTGATCAAGTACTCGACCTGATTAGACACAGATATACTAAAATCAACCTGAGCGAGCTGGATTGCCAATTGCATCTCTGTCATGCAGAAGAGGGGGGCCAAAAGATTTGAAAAAGAGCTTGTGTTAGTCACATTCTCAATATTATTCAGATGCCACTGAATGATCTCGAGATACACTTTTTGTGCGTATTGTGGTTGTTCTAGCAAAGTGGAGTTGATGTTGAAGAGATACTGTCCAGAGGAGGCCAGTTTGAGCAAACCCTCCACCACATGGAGCTCATTACTGATCATCTCCATAGACGTTAGGTTGAGATGCTGGAGGTTCTCTCTGATATTGGTCAAGGTGCTTGTGAGAGCCTGCATGGTTGGTGTAAGTTGGTCTGGGCCAGAGGTAGATGCTAAACCAATGCTAACAGAGTGGTTAACTAGAATTGGGATGAGGGAGATAAGCGCTGTGTAATTTGACTGGTTGCCTGGAGGCATGGGCAAGGCCTGGAAAAAAGCAGTGACCCTGTTAATCAGTTTGAATGCACATTGGGCCTGGTTGGAATCGGTGAGGCCCATCTGGGCTGAGATGTTCATAGGCTGGGGCTCTAAGCACTGTTGGATGTTAATGATGCCCATGACGTTAGCCAGAAGTTCACGTGCATTTGCTGCTCCCACTAAAGTAGCGATGCTGTTCAACTCCCCAAGCGTAATGTTGGATTGTTGCAGAGCCTCCTGGAGGTCGGATATGCTGATGTTAGGAGTAGCCGTGACCTGTTGGAGAAAGTTCAGGGTCTGGATGACAGTCTTCATTAAAGCCTCTGGGGAGGTGGACATGTTGCTGGCTTCTGTCCAGGATAGGAGCAGATAGAGAAGATTGGCTGTCACAGTCATGGACTCCTGGCCAATGAGGTTGGGGTTAGCTGGGCCCAGGGTAATGGTGATATCCCCACTGGCTGCTAGCATAGCTTCAACAGCCTGAGACAAGACCTGCAGATTCTGTAAAACTGGAGCTGTGCAGTCCTGGCCAGATGTTGCGCAGGACATCAAGCCCCCTACCAGGGCCTGTGTGTGGTTGACCAGGCCAAGGAAGCGCTGCTGGAGCTCTGGAGGTAGGAGGGCACCAAATTTCTGTAGTAAAGCCCCCACTGCAGCTTGCTTCCCAGCCTGGCTGAGCTGCTGGAGGGAGGCAGGTGAGAGTAGCTGGAGGATGTCCACCACAGCCAGGTGTAGGTCAGTGACCTGGGCTGTGTTGAGGTTCCCGCTGGGCAGCAGGAGCTGCTTGTATCTACGTAGCTGTAGGGCAGAGGCTAGGAACTCCTGCAGCTGACGCACGTAGCCAAGGAGCAGAGCTGTGGGGTCACCGTTGGGGGCTTCAAGCACCTGCTTCAGCAGCTCCATGGACCGTAGGACTGTGTCAGTAATGGCTGCTGAGCTCTGGTTGGTGAAGGGCTGCAGGAGCTGTCTGAGGAAGGCCAGGTCTGTTGCATTTAGAGAGCCAGAGTAGGTGAGCAGGATGTCTCCCATACTGAGAGACAGAGGCAGGGTTACATTCCCCTCCAGAGACAGCCACTTCATCACCAGGGCATCCAGCCCGGCCAATGACGGGCCAGTGTGGTTGACAGGCAGCCCAATCAGCAGGTGCTGGGTGTTCTTGGCCACCTCCAGGGCGAGGGACAGCACAGAGGAGGCGTTGGGGGAGTCTTGAGTCCACAGGGCCTCCAATGGCTTCAGGCCGAGGGCATCCAGCATGTTTCCCAGGAGGGAGAGGGAGAGCTGGGGGTTAAAAAACTGATCCAGAGACATGAGGTTGGATATGAGCTGGATGTCTGTGTCCAGCTGGTGGATCAGGTTGCTAAGGAAGCTTGGTATAGAGCCGTCACCTGGCAACATCCCTGGGGAGTTAAGATACTTCATGACTGTGCCTATGTAGAAGTCTCTGTAGATGCCTTGTAGGAGAGCCAAAGACCCTTCTACACACCTGTGGAGTAGAAAAACAATATATTGTTTAAATCAAACATCTTATTAATTGAATGTATTGTAATATGATCATTTTGAAAATCATATTAGTAAATATCCAATTAAAGCAATGTTTAAACAATATACATCACATAATATGTGTGCAAAAATAAATGAATCAACCCGAATTAATCTATACTCATACTGTAGTTTTAACATCTATATAAATCCCCTCTAACAATGTCACCTATCAGGATACCTCAGTAAGGCTGCAGGGTTGGCTGAGAACTCCTGCATCAGGTCAGCTGTGGTTTGACTGAACTTCTCCCAGGTAAAGCCAGTGTTGCAGAGAGGGAGAAACGTGGTAGGATCCACAGTGCCTAAGATGATACATGCAGTATATAAAAACTCACGGACAGTCTGGCAGTCATGATGTAATTCTGTTACAGTGCTAGCATTCAGCATCAATGACAAAAAAGCAATTAGACTGATGCAAAAAAACTTCTAGTTAGGTTTGTTTTTGTTTGAGCAGTATTTGTGACTCACAGTTTGGTGGTGCAGTGACATTGGGTTGGTAAGTCATGATCCAGTAGGGGATGTGGAAGTATGTTTCCATCTGAGGGAGCAGGCCTTTGATGATGCCCTCCCCTCTCCTGAGGATGCCCAGGGTGACATTATAGGCTTGTGTTTCGGCCATCTCAGCCCTGAGGATCAGGTGGAGAGAGTCCTGCAGCATTCCCAGGATATCTTCACTTACAGATGCTGGCAGGGATCCTGTCACTACAGTAAGGTTACTCATGATTGTCCTGGCTGCCTCCAAGATGGCTTCAGTGAAGGGGTCACTTTGTAGGCCACCTGGTTGGCTGGCCACCAGTAGAGCCTGGTTGAGAGACTGGTAGATGTGGTCGATGAGTGAGAGGTAGGCCTGCTGGTTGGCAGTGAGGAGAGGGGCCATGGTCTGGAGCAGCTGGCGCATGTCCATTCCTGGGGTGGTGATGTTCATCAAACTTGTGTTCCATTGGAGCATGCTGGTGATAACTGAGGTCACACGAGGATCTCTCATCCAATCCTGGGTGAGGTTGAGGTACCTTCTGACCTGGGCATCAACCTCATTCAGCAGGCTGGTGTTCAATAACGGGAGGGCCATGGACTCATAGTAGTCATTCTGAAGCTCAATGTTGACCTTTATTAGCTCCATTTGACCTTTGAGTATCTGGATGATTGAATGTCCGATTTTAGTTACATCTGTCCCATTTATGGGGTGGTGGATACTTCTGATCAAGTACTCGACCTGATTAGACACAGATATACTAAAATCAACCTGAGCGAGCTGGATTGCCAATTGCATCTCTGTCATGCAGAAGAGGGGGGCCAAAAGATTTGAAAAAGAGCTTGTGTTAGTCACATTCTCAATATTATTCAAATGCCACTGAATGATCTCGAGATACACCTTTTGTGCGTATTGTGGTTGTTCTAGCAAAGTGGAGTTGATGTTGAAGAGATACTGTCCAGAGGAGGCCAGTTTGAGCAAACCCTCCACCACATGGAGCTCATTACTGATCATCTCCATAGACGTTAGGTTGAGATGCTGGAGGTTCTCTCTGATATTGGTCAAGGTGCTTGTGAGAGCCTGCATGGTTGGTGTAAGTTGGTCTGGGCCAGAGGTAGATGCTAAACCAATGCTAACAGAGTGGTTAACTAGAATTGGGATGAGGGAGATAAGCGCTGTGTAATTTGACTGGTTGCCTGGAGGCATGGGCAAGGCCTGGAAAAAAGCAGTGACCCTGTTAATCAGTTTGAATGCACATTGGGCCTGGTTGGAATCGGTGAGGCCCATCTGGGCTGAGATGTTCATAGGCTGGGGCTCTAAGCACTGTTGGATGTTAATGATGCCCATGACGTTAGCCAGAAGTTCACGTGCATTTGCTGCTCCCACTAAAGTTGCGATGCTGTTCAACTCCCCAAGCGTAATGTTGGATTGTTGCAGAGCCTCCTGGAGGTCGGATATGCTGATGTTAGGAGTAGCCGTGACCTGTTGGAGAAAGTTCAGGGTCTGGATGACAGTCTTCATTAAAGCCTCTGGGGAGGTGGACATGTTGCTGGCTTCTGTCCAGGATAGGAGCAGATAGAGAAGATTGGCTGTCACAGTCATGGACTCCTGGCCAATGAGGTTGGGGTTAGCTGGGCCCAGGGTAATGGTGATATCCCCACTGGCTGCTAGCATAGCTTCAACAGCCTGAGACAAGACCTGCAGATTCTGTAAAACTGGAGCTGTGCAGTCCTGGCCAGATGTTGCGCAAGACATCAAGCCCCCTACCAGGGCCTGTGTGTGGTTGACCAGGCCAAGGAAGCGCTGCTGGAGCTCTGGAGGTAGGAGGGCACCAAATTTCTGTAGTAAAGCCCCCACTGCAGCTTGCTTCCCAGCCTGGCTGAGCTGCTGGAGGGAGGCAGGTGAGAGTAGCTGGAGGATGTCCACCACAGCCAGGTGTAGGTCAGTGACCTGGGCTGTGTTCAGGTTCCCGCTGGGCAGCAGGAGCTGCTTGTATCTACGTAGCTGTAGGGCAGAGGCTAGGAACTCCTGCAGCTGACGCACGTAGCCAAGGAGCAGAGCTGTGGGGTCACCGTTGGGGGCTTCAAGCACCTGCTTCAGCAGCTCCATGGACCGTAGGACTGTGTCAGTAATGGCTGCTGAGCTCTGGTTGGTGAAGGGCTGCAGGAGCTGTCTGAGGAAGGCCAGGTCTGTTGCATTTAGAGAGCCAGAGTAGGTGAGCAGGATGTCTCCCATACTGAGAGACAGAGGCAGGGTTACATTCCCCTCCAGAGACAGCCACTTCATCACCAGGGCATCCAGCCCAGCCAATGACGGGCCAGTGTGGTTGACAGGCAGCCCAATCAGCAGGTGCTGGGTGTTCTTGGCCACCTCCAGGGCGAGGGACAGCACAGAGGAGGCGTTGGGGGAGTCTTGAGTCCACAGGGCCTCCAATGGCTTCAGGCCGAGGGCATCCAGCATGTTTCCCAGGAGGGAGAGGGAGAGCTGGGGGTTAAAAAACTGATCCAGAGACATGAGGTTGGATATGAGCTGGATGTCTGTGTCCAGCTGGTGGATCAGGTTGCTAAGGAAGCTTGGTATAGAGCCGTCACCTGGCAACATCCCTGGGGAGTTGAGATACTTCATGACTGTGCCTATGTAGAAGTCTCTGTAGATGCCTTGTAGGAGAGCCAAAGACCCTTCTACACACCTGTGGAGTAGAAAAACAATATATTGTTTAAATCAAACATCTTATGAATTTAATGTATTGTAACATGATCATTTTGAAAATCATATTAGTAAATATCCAATTAAAGCAATGTTTAAACAATATACATAACATAATATGTGTGCAAAAATAAATGAATCAACCCGAATTAATCTATACTCATACTGTAGTTTTAACATCTATATAAATCCCCTCTAACAATGTCACCTATCAGGTTACCTCAGTAAGGCTGCAGGGTTGGCTGAGAACTCCTGCATCAGATCAGCGGTGGTTTGAATGAACTTCTCCCAGGTAAAGCCAGTGTTGCAGAG
This sequence comes from Argentina silus, assembly GCF_951799395.1. Lineage (NCBI taxonomy): Eukaryota > Metazoa > Chordata > Actinopteri > Argentiniformes > Argentinidae > Argentina > Argentina silus. Next base: position 14,055,414 of record NC_139666.1, on the reverse strand, counting down.
AGGGAGAAACGTGGTAGGATCCACAGTGCCTAAGATGAAACATGCAGTATATAAAAACTCACGGACAGTCTGGCAGTCATGATGTAATTCTGTTACAGTGCTACCATTCAGCATCAATGACAAAAGAGCAATTAGACTGATGCAAAAAAAGGTCTGTTTTTGTGTGAGCAGTATTTGTGACTCACAATTTGGTGGTGCAGTGACATTGGGTTGGTAAGTCATGATCCAGTAGGCGATGTGGAAGGATGTTTCCATAGAGGGCCACAGGGCGCTCTTCTGTAGCTGTGTGCCTATAGTCCCATATGCTCTCACACCCCTGAGAGGAACATCAACAGAAATGAAAATTATTGAAGAAACCACACAACAGATGACAGAACCATGTGCATGTACAGGATATTGTCCTCTATACTGATTCACCGTCCTGAATGAAGTACATTTCTATACTGGTAACGCTACTTTGGTGGTAGAGTACCTTATACCATATGTACACACCACACACATCATATTACAGCATCTCTTCTCCATCCATTCAGATAATTCTGTATGTACTGCAAAACTAATCTTATTTTTCCATTTCTTATTAATCACAGTGGGAGCATCACAGGACTTGCAGACATTCCCTTTTTTTTCTTTTCTTTTTTTTCAGCAGCTGAGACAATAGGATATGCACATTTTTAATTTCTGAAAAAAACAAAACTAACATAGTCATGAAGATATCTGGCCAGTTGACAGTGACATTCTCTGGGACCCAGCCCACGAGGTAGCCCACGTTTAGCCCAGAGAGAAACCTCTCTAGGAAGGCTCCAAAGTGCAGGGAGGTGCCAGACAGCTGGCGCCACTCAGCCAGGATCATGGGAAGGGTGACATTGAAGGTTTCTCCCCCCTGGACCACACCCATAAGCTGCATTACCTAGGGGATACACAATAACATGACAAAATGAAAAAAGTATGAAATACACTTAGAAATAGAAATAGAATACTGTATAACACTGAACATACCTGATGGCTTCCTTATATAAAGACTACAATGAATGAGCATTTCAAGCAATTATTTCAAGCAATCACTACTCAAAATGGCAGAAAGTTGGTTTGTCTACCGCATTTATCTCAAAACAGTATTCACGTCCTATGCATTGTCAAGGTGATCGGAATAAGCCCACATACAGTATCGTATGACAAAGTCTGTGTGAATTGTTTACTATAAACAGAATCCAGAATCTTCCTATTTCTGTTTGTCATTTCCATCCACTTGAATAATTGTAAGTGGATTTGGCCTGCATGGACTTTGCATGGAGTTTTGGGTTGTCTGTTGTCAGTTTACTGATATTCTGTTCAGCGGCTCTGAAATTACCTTCTGAGCCACAGGCGCCCACTCTGCCAACATGGCATCCTGCAGAACAGAGCCATTCCCTGGACAGAAAAGTGCTGTCCATAGTTTAGGGTCCATAGAGCTGAGGGATGAGAGCCAAGACCATGGGCCTAGGAGCTCACCACACTCCAATGGACCCTTAGTCATAAGAACCTGTTGGAAATCAAGATGGAGTCCATGTCAGCGAATATACAGTATAAGCTTTATATGCTACAATGCTTTCATGTACGCAATGGCTTGTGGTTTGACAATCCAATTGTAATTGCTCCCTGGGAATCAACAAAGTCATAAAAACTCATGCCAGTCCACTCACCTTCATCATCATCTCCACTGTGGAGTCTATGACCCGGCCAGCCCATAGGTCAGCCATAGACTGGTTGGACATCAACGAGAGGAAGGTCTTCTGGACGAAATTGGCGTCCGTCAACACCTTACCCATCATTTCTGTGTTTCAGGGGGGTGAACACAAGTGGAATGTAATTAGACAATTTTTCAATAAACAACTGAGGTCTCATGTGTCCCTCAGTTCATTGAGGTTGAGGGATATGATGTCTGTGTGTCCTGTATTGTGGAGGATTATTGTTTGTAATCTGCCAATGCTTCCTCAATTGTCCCTGAGGGGATAAACAAAGTTGTATTGGGTATAATTGTATTGAACTATGCACACATACCCTCTAGAGTGTCCATGGTCTGAGTGGCCAGCTGCATGGAGGTATGGCTGCCCATGAGGAAGGTGTGAATGTAGTTGTCCAAGTCAGGAAGGCCCTTCAGAAGCTCCAGCGCTACTGAGCCCACACTCAGGAACCTACCAATACAGAACCCAGGAGTGACCCAAGAGAGATATTGTGCTTCTGTACTAGATAATCTGTATTTGTCTTGTATTTGTAAAACTCAGATAAAGTCTTAGATGTACAATATGTCAGGTGGTTAAGGATCAAGCAAGAGTCCTATTATCACCACCATGACCGAATAAGTCCACCACTTATCAAAGGTCAAATAAAGCAATTCAAAATTCACTTGGCATTTAGCTATCAGCAGTATTGTATTGAAAAAAACAGTAATCATCCTCACAGTTCTTCCCCCACATTCTGAGGCTGTGAGTCACTGCTACGCTGGGACCTGGTGTTGATAGAGTTTTCCAGGCCCCCGGGCGCATACACTCCCAGCAGGCTGTGCAGCAACCCTTTAATGAAGGCCACATCACCTGGGGCAGCATCCTGACTCCAGGACAGGAAGGCCTGTGGATGGGACAAACATAAGGAAAGAGGTGGGCTACTATCAACCAGCGCAGCTCAATCTCACAATCTCCACCACTCCACTGTCTCCTGCTGCCTAAGACGGATGACATTTTGTAAGCTTTTTCATCATCAGTGACCAGATTAGCCCATCAGTGAGCAAACAGTCAGCCTATCATCCAAAGATGATATCATTATGAAAAGTACAGTGAGTGAGTACACAGATGAGGGGTTTAGTTAACTGGCTCTGATTGGTAATTATCATCCCCTTCCTAGCGTAGTAGTTAGGGATAATTGGTGTTCTCTGGGGTTCTGTCCATACTGCCGTGAGACTTATATCATCAGTCCCCACTGCACTGTTTCTTGTTATGGCTAACATGTTTCCAAGGTAACCGTTATGAATGTTTAGGCCTCTGAGTCTCTGTGCGTGCATTACTGTGTGTGTATGAAGAGGGGGATACCACAGAGAGAGAGAGAGAGAGAGAGAGAGAGAGAGAGAGAGAGAGAGAGAGAGAGAGAGAGATGAGAGAAAGATTTGATTTACAAGTTATGAGTTATTGAATAGTTATGGTATTTAATCTGGTTCTTTATGAACTGGTTATTAGCTGTCATGCATGTCTTTTGGAATGCATTTAGGTAATGGAAAAATACAGTTTTTACTGAGTGTATTATACCAACTTTCCCTCATCTCTGCAGTACTATGAATGCCTCACCCCACTATGAATGGGGTGAGGGTAGACAATGAACAACAGAGTGATAAAAAAAAAGAAAAGGTTTTTCATTATCTTCAGGGAACAACAAAGACACCACCTACCACCATCCTCTATTGTTATTGTCATGTGCTTATGTCTGCACTGATGCCACAACATATTACATTTGGTCACGCTAGTCATTACATACCTGTTCGGCCACCTTGTCTAGGCTGATCCACCCCAGCAGCATGTCAATGGTCCCTGTATTACATGCTGCAGTAACAGGGTTGCTGCTGTTGTCACATACATAGGAGCGAAGGGATGCTCTGTCCATTGTCAGCCCTGCAGCCTAAATGTATAAAGAGTCAAGTTGTAGTATGCAATATCAAATTCTAATTACCTTGATTAGTCAATTTAGCAATTAAGCCATTTAGTACTATGTCTGGTGGTGCCAGGCGGTTATAGCTTTTCACTGTCCTGGTGGAACGAGCTTCCCACTGCTGTCATGACTGCGGAGTCACTACCTATCTATCGTACATTGAAGACCCATCTCTTCAGGCTACGTAACTGAACCTCAAAAAAAAAAAAAAAAATGCTCTTCTAGCATTATGACTGCCAATGGCCCCTGGTCCTAGCATAGATTACTTTTTCTTATGATGACTGATGGATAGATGATTCACTTACTTAGACAAATGTATTTGTTAAGTTGCTTTGGATAAAGGCGTCTGCTAAATGCCATAAATGTAATGTAAATGTATAAATGTAATACAGGCAATAGGTGGATTTCTCTACTGTATTCAGAGATGTAGAGAGATAAGATTTGGGCCACCGGAGCTTACCTTGTCTAGTGGGATCCTGACCTGCTGCAAAATCACTTTGACTTCCAAGCTCAATGCGGCGGTGTTGTTAGGCACCGTGACAACATCGGCAAGAGAGATGTAGACATCTGAGCAGGATCAAAAGTCAAAGTAAGATTTCAGATACAAGTGGCCCTGATCTAAAGATCTGATGATCTAGAACCAGGCCATGCACAATGGGGGACCGTGCCTTTTCCTTCGCACCACGCCTTTGGAACTGTCTTCCTGACAATCTAAGGGCTGTTCAGACAGTTGGGGCTTTAAAATGCTTTGATTGCTGCTCGTATGATTATATATAAACAAAACAAAAGCTATATGTATTATATATATTATTATACTATATATAGCATATATATATATATATATATATATATATATATATATATATATATATATATATATATATATATATATATATATATATATATATTCATTTTATGCACTTTATACAATTCTTGTATAATGAAAAGCGCTTTCTAAATGTAATAAATTATCATTATTACATCATTACATCATAGCATGGTAAACATTATTGTGCTTTAGCTGGAGGTTTTACCTTAGGGAAAAGCTTACTGCTGTGGGCCTAGGTGTGTAAGGTCTGAGTGAGTAATGCAATTAGAAAATGCAAATGCATGGAGCACACAGCTTGATTCTTTCAAAGTGAATTAATGCATCAACAAATCAAAGACAGATTAACTAGATGCAAATTAACATTTGGTGCCTGAGGAGGTAATTAGAGATGGTATGGACAGGATATACAGTGTATCGATAGAGGGAGTCATTACAAATACAAACCAATAAACACAGTTGTGATTCTGAGAAGTGAGAGAGAAGGAGGTGGGTAGTGATTCACATTGATAAGATGTGTACAGTACAACTGGTTTAGCTCCAGACATATGTAGTGTACCTCTGCCAGGCCATTTACGGATGTACTGAAGCAGGTTGATGCCTCCCACAATAGCTGGGTTCACCAAGGAGACTGGAAGATTAGCCCCTGGGAAACTCTTCTGGATAGCATTCATAGTACTGCAGAGATGAGGGAAAGTTTGTATTATACTGTTAATACACTGCACATATTTGTACATACTGTACATACCTGTTTATACTGTTCATACGGCATTCCATGTTTATTCTGCTATTTACTCTAATGTTACTTTTAATACATATATACTGCTAGACTGCATTGCCTATACAGCTCATATGCTGCTTACACTGTTCATACTGCATCCTATTTATTCTGCTTATAATGCTACTGCTAATTCATATACTGCTTACACTGCACTACTTATACTATACTGCACTACTATACTGCTCATATACTGCACTACCTGTATATACTGTTCACACTGCACTTTTCTGCTTTTTTGCACTTCTGGTTAAACTGCATTTCGTTGTCTCTGTACTTGCACTCTGCAAAATGACAATAAAGTTGAATCTAATCTAATTTAATACCCTTACCTAAATTTTACCATTCCAAAAGACATGCATGACAGATATGTTCTTATTGCTGCTCACATTCCACAAGATAAAAACCAGTTAATAAAGAACCAGATTAAATAGCATAACTTCAGCGCCTCCCACTATTAGGTAACTCATAACTCGTAACTCAAATATCTCTCTCTCTCTTTCCATAACAACTACCCATTCTAATGAACTCTCTCTCTCTTCTTAAACTGGCCCAGAGTTCAGTACCTCTCTATGTTGGTCAGTAGAGTCTGTCCCTCATCCAGTGTCTGGTCCAGGCTGGTGGACATGAAGAGTTGGGGCAGGCCCAGTAGGCCCTCCCACAGGTGGGTCTCCTGCTGCAGCCAGTCAAACAACACCACCACCTGCCCTGCCATCGTCATGGCGTCCGCAGGGTTGCTCAGCATAAGCTCCGTCAGAACCTGAGGACCAAAAGCATACGCCAGCTCAGAATCAAACATCATACTACTTGTTTACATTTGCTTATACATCATGCAAGATTGTCATACCAATGTCATACCTAGCTGAAATGTTCAATATCATTCTGTACATTTTCAGCTCCCATGAAAATGTACTTTAAATGTACTGAAATATCTAAACACTTATCTCTATTCATTAGACATTGCATGATCCAAGGCCATCTCATTCCCCACACATACCTGGTTGATGGTGAGCAGGGAGACCTCTAGCAGGGTGTCGTTGGATTTGCAGAAGGTGACCAGGCCGTAGGTGAGGGGGTCGATGGAGGACTGGGAGGATACGTTCCGGACAGTCAGGGCGAAGGTGCAAAGGAACTTCTTTAGCATGCTCACCGACTCCAGCATAGCAGTTAGAGTCTCCTGCACAAGGTGACATTATTGAACAAAAGGTGAGGTGAATTGATTATCTAAATGACTAAAAGTGCTTCATTGTCTATTTAATTGCTCAGTATCTCAATAAAACGTACTTTGCAAACATAGTCACTGATAGATTTATGGGGTTCATATTATTGATTGTGTGTATTGTTTATTGAAATGTATATTGTTTGCTTTTGCTGTACCTGATCTGCCAGTAAGGTGTTATTGAAGCTGTCCATGAGTGACATGTTGTTTGGTTTCCCTGGGTACGTTGAATCTTAAAAAAATAAAATAATAATAACACACTTTTAATGACACCAGTGCCATTATGGTTAATTAAAACTGTCACATGTACAGTATCTTTAACATTCAAGGGTATACAAATAATCAATATATCAAGAGTTCATAATCCACACGCTTTTAGATGTTCCTGATAATGAGGGGGACATACTGATAATCTTGTCCCATAGCTCCATAATCCCAGGGTGGTCATCAGTGTCCTTGGCCAGCATTGAACGGACAGTACCACCATTCATGATGTTGGTCAGTAAGGGAGGGCCATTGGGCAGGAGGTATAAGCTGTGACACATGGAAATGGGAGGGAGGAAGAGGTGGAGGGGAGGTGGGGGTGGGGGAGGGGGTTAGATCAGAGAGAGGGCAGCTTAAATAGGCACCTTCCAAAAATACCTTCGTCATGCATACAGTACCTTCCTTCTGTACAGTCTTGGCACAACAAAAAAAATCAACATGACATTTCAACAAAAAGCTCAAGGACAGCGACAATGACTCATATAAGTTGAGGAAATAACCAAACAAGGACGTGGAAGACAAGGGTGATATAACACAACAGCAATCAGTCAACACAAGGGTAAGGGTTACAGAAACAGGTTTTCCTAATCACAGCACTGTCATGGAAAGCCGTGCTCACACTCAATGACAATAAAGAGATTTAACCAACAAAGACGGAGGGCACAACACATGAGTCACAGCTGATTCCTGAAAGGAATGGTGGATTTGCTAGGGGCACTGTATTCAGCACAAAGCATTCCATAATACTGACTTTGCTCCATGGCAAATTGTTAAAACACTTTGACAACTTTCTTTTGAAATGGCAGGTGTTTAAATATATGATGTTGAATACTCTTTCTTGACTCTCTCTAACTGATGAGTAACAGTTTTATACATAACTAACTACATACAGCACAGAAATAAACAGGGTACAATAAACAGGGTAGACCATACAATATTCAAGCACATATATTGAATTAGTTTGAGTTATGACACAATATGTATACTGTAAATGATCGATATACTGCGTCTTTTTTAATTCTCTTTGTCACCACCGTGTACCTGGAGTCTATGGGTTAAAATCAGTCAAGAACATTCCACAGATTGTGGCCAATTGTCGGAGGCTAGCGTGACAGTCTTCTCTGGAGGTAATTTTCCAAGCAACTAATCATCTCCCAAATGATGCAGCAGTGCTGCAGGTGTGTCTCCCCTCTGTGGCCATTGATTCCCAACCCACATGAACATGTGAAGAGCACTTATGGTTTTACGCAAACAATTATCACCTGATTAAATACAGGATCACAATTGACGAAATGGGGGAAGTGAAAATACACAAATTTGTCCTACAACTGTTGCTTGTCCAGTGTTGTTTTGTCCACTTAGTAAGTGGTGCATGTTGAAGGACACATTTTAATGGTATAACTGTGTTATGTTTCCATAAATTATAACCATACTAATCATTTGGCTAGGCCAGTGAAAACAACTTGATCCACCTATGAAAGGTGTGTGAGCCACAGAGGCAGGAGAGTACAGAGATTGGTGACAACTACCTCTTAGTTTCTTTTTCTCCCCAGGGTGCATTTTTCGACATATACACTCCCTGGCCCACCAGACGGGATTTGTTGTGGCATTTGCTGTCAGTGTTGCACATGAGGGTCTGGAGGAAGGGGAAGAAGCCTGTGCTTGGAAGGTTCCTTGGGCCCACATAGCCTGGAAAACACAAGCAAAGATACAGGAACTGCCATTAACTTACAATTATGACTGTCTTCAAGATGAAGCAAAATGTAACTGGAAGATAACTGCTATATTCTTATCATTAACTGGGGAAAAATAAGGAGCTCTTACAAACACAACTATCTGCTATTGCAACGATTCTACATTTTTTAAATAGGATTGCTGTAGCCTATGAACTAAAACAATGACAATATTACACACTAACTAATTATGTCATCAAATCTGTAAATACAGATATCTGTAAATAGATATTTTTGCCCTGAAATTACCTTTTACAGTATGAAACATACACTCACCGAACACTTTATTAGGAACACCTGTACACCTTCTCATGGTGGAGGTGGTGTAATGGTGTGGGGAATGTTTTCTTGGCACACTTTGGGCCCATTAATACCAATCAATCATCGAATGCCACAGCCTATTTGAGTATTGTTGCTGACCATGTGCATCCCTTCATGGCCACAATTTACCCATCTTCTAATGGCTACTTCCACCGTGATAATGATGTTTTGAGAGCAAAGGGATTCCCTTTATTTGAAGTCTAAATACCAAGTCAGAAATCTGGGTGTTATTATTGACTCCCACATAAACACCCACATAAAGTCTATAATAAAATCGGCCTATTATCATCTTAAAAATATAGCAAGAATTGGAGGATACATGGCCAAACAAGACCTAAAAAAACGAATTCACGCTTTCATTTCCAGTAGGGTAGACTACTGTACCCTTTTCTCAGGCCTTCCCAAAAAAGCACTGAGACAACTCATTCAGAATGCTGCTGCTAGAGTTCTAACAAGGACTAAGAAAGCTGAACATATTAAACCAGTTCTCTGCATTGGCTACCAGTATGTTATAGCATTGACTTCAAAATACTATTACTTGTCTATAAATCACTTAATGGTTTAGGGCCAAAATACATCGCTGACTTGCTTCCACACTAATGAACCCTCTAGACTTCTTAGGTCATCAGGGACCGGTCTACTAACTGTTCCTAGGATTAAAACAAAACATGGAAAAACAGCATTCAGTTATTATGCTACACATAGCTGGAATAAACTTCTGGAAGATCTTAGATCAGCCCCAACTCTGGCTACTTTCAAAAATGGGCTAAAAACCTTTATGTTCGCCTTTGCCTTTAATTGAAACTAAATTGCTGCTAATAATTGCACTCTGTCTCTAAAGTGCACTCTGACTTTTATTCTTTTTTATGTCTTTTATGCTCTTTCCTTTTTATCTATTTGATGTAAAGCACCTTGAATTGCCTCTATGTATGAAATGTGCTATATAAATAAACTTGCCTTGCCTTGCCCTACCCAGGATTAGTATAGTGTCCTTAATAAAGTGTTTGTGAGTGTATAAGCAAGGAAATTAGAGAGTAAATAAACCCTAGTGTACGTTTGTTTTTTTTGGGCCGTCCCAAGGATCCTAGTTAGCATTTGTCAATGCAGAACAGACTGACAAGCTAGGAGAGTAAAACATGTCTTCACGTTGACGTTATGTGTGTGATGCTTCGCAGCCTCACGACTGCAAGTATTCTATCAAACAAACCAACAAATCTAAGCTTTACTGGCTACATTTAACTGGTGATTTCTTTGTTGAAAAGCGCACTCTTTTTTGTATTAGAGGCATGCGAATTGGGCATTTGTCTTTTTTCCAGTAGCCCAAAGCTCAACTTAATATCAGATCTGCCAATTTGTTTTCAACTTCAAAAAGAGTCTTTTACAAGACGTTTCAGTTCAACAAACATGTTCACAATTACAAGATCCTCCTCTAATCTCCATACTGCCTATTTCAGAACTTGTAAAGGTCAATTCTCAATGATTTAAAAAGGTCTGTTTTTCTGGAGCAGCCTCCCAGATCATCTTAAAACATGCACTAGTATTTATCGATTAAAAAACCCCCATAAAGATATATCTCTTGGAGCAACTATCTTAATATTCCTTTTCAATTGATGTCTTTCATATTTCTTTATTTCCATTTAATCAAATTGTTTTTGTTTTCATTAACATTTTTAACTTCTGTCTCACAATGCATTTTAGACTAAACAATACCATAACATTTTCATTCTTTCATTTTATTCTTATATACATTTTTTTATACACATTTTTTTATTTTTTTATTCTGCTACTTTTTAGGGGAGGCGTCTCAACAAGCCCGACTGGTTTTCCTAACCTCTCCTGCACAATTGGACTTTTCTTTTCATTTTGTCTTTCATTTGTTATTGTCTGTGTGCAAATCCTAAATAAATAAATGAATTCCCTGTTCAGGATTGACCCAATAAGTTATTTGGGTTAAATATTATTAAATAATATCGTCAAATATTACCCTTTTGACAAATTATCATTCTTTAATATCAACACATAACTGATAAATGAAAGTAATGATGGAAATAAAAAAACGACAACAGCGTCGTCTGGGATCGAGCCAGTCAAACTCATGGTTAGTTCCAATAACTGTTCTGTGTCTCTGTGAGTATTCAGTATTGTGTACGTACATTCCATCAAAAACAAATAATCTTTTTCTTCTCATTGTGAAATGACTGCTAAGCCAACAATGTTTCAAAGCACCGCTATCATGAAATGTGATTAATCAGGTCCCACCTTACAGGTTCCTGAACCTACACTCACATGGTCAACACAGCTTATACGAAAACATGACAAAGCGTATCCCATTCCAAATACTGAGATAGAATAGGGAATATGGATTTGTGATTAATACATTTTGTATGAAATCAAATATGTATACTCATTCTAAAAACATAGGCTACTGTTCTGACATTCATATCTTTGATAATAACTTGGCTATGCCACACCAGTAAAATGTGTGTAGTATAATCTTAGAATATAGCATGGGACTTGATGGAGTGCCATTTTCCAGGAGTGTGTGTTTGTGTGTGTCTGTGTGTGTGTGTGACTAAAACCTGGAGTTTTTAAACATCTTAACTTTTTTTTAAATGTGATGAAAGACCTCTCTACGCCAACGCACTTCTCTCAGATTGTCTACTTTGGTATGTCCACTGAGGTAACCAGGACTAAGGTGTGGCAGTGGTGTCAATTCACATGACTGTCATGTTACCATATCCAGACACAAAGGTCATGATTGTATCAGGGTAATTATCTAACTCTAAGTAGAAGAATAATGTGTTATCCCTAAGGTGGATAGTGTGAACTTCTGTAAAAATTTCTCAGCACAAAATGTTTCTCAACACAAAATGTAGGGAGGGAAACCTCAAGTGTTTTTCTCTAGGGACTTTTGAAGGGAAGGTAGAGGTAATGATATACACGCATCTATTGTATTCCAAAATTTCAAAAGATCTCAGCAACAAAAGTTGGAGGCTTAATCATCTACTGTACATTCATATTGAGTATTAAAGGTCATATATATAGAGAGAGACAGAGAGAGAGACAGAGAGAGAGAAAGAGACAGGAAGGGCAAACAAAAAGCCATACGAGTCAATTGTTAGTCAGTACAACTTTCCCTCTATAGAAAACAAAATGTATGGACTCTCCTTTACTTACATGTGTTCGTCATCTTTGGGGGGAACTGGGAGCGGGTGATGGCCAAGATGATGAAGATGACCAATGGCCAGATGAGGAGGGCCAGAGACCAACGCTTGAGACAGAACAAATCACATACAATTCCATGAGTCAGACACTGTAAGACAATTTTCAGAACTACATCTCTAAAATGGGTCTGGGAAACCAGCTCTTCGAGTAGGGTGTTATGGTTTCTGTTCATTGTATAAGCCCCTCTAATTTTAAACCAGTTGAACTTCTACCTCTGTATGACCAGAATTGGGACAGCTTTAACAACAAACCGATAGAATGGTTGTCTTTTACTTACCGGTTGTCTGATGATACCAAGGACATTTTTCCAGAGTAAAAGTCGCAATTGATGGAAAAATGAAGCCATAGGTGGAGGAAGCTAGGGAGAAGAGAATAAGTGTAAAGGACACATTCATCAACTGATATTTATTGATATTTATGACAAGGATGTGAATAAATCATTATCCAGTGTGTAGCCTACTTGTGATAAAACGTGTATGCCTAAAGAGTGTCACTGTATGGAGACAGTTTCTTGTATTGCACAGGATTCAATAACACATTATTTACAAATGTCCATGTAGCAATAAATATCCCATTGTTTAGGGTAAAACGTGACAATTACAGTTAAAGCGCTTTAATGGATGAAGCCAATTTGCTTAGCCTATCAAAATGGAATTCTTTGTTCGAGACAATAGGATACAACATAACCTACTAACCTACAATTGATAAAGATATTGATTTATAGTCTCTGAGCCTCAAAACGATACACCAGACACCAGTGTACTGAATTGAAAAAGTATACCCTGGGTTGAAGTGCCTACAACAATTACGCCAACTTGATTTGTCTATCAATTCGTTCTCGAGCTAATTGAATTCTGAATATAGTTAGATCGGTATAAACATTCCTCCTAAATTACAAAATGTACATTTACATTACATACCGTCTGTTTATTCTTCCAGGAGAAAGTGGCCGCTATCGGATTCGATCAACAAATTGTAATGACAGCATCTTACTAGGGGATTCCTAGCAGATGATGCTCTCCATGAGTTAAAATCACACAAAACAAATAAATATAAATTCCACAGGTGATATCAATCCAAGTACAAATCGCGAGTTTTTGACTGAATCCAATTCACTCAGATCACCCTGGAAGCTGCTACAGTAATCTTCCTTGGCTGCTGTCTAAGACAAGCGAAAGGGGGACGCAACCTGATTATCTCGTTTGTGTTCGCTCGTCTGCGTGCGCACTGGCGCGCGTAAAGCAGCGATACCAACGCAAATGTTTGATACCTGTCTTATTGAAGTTGCATTTGGTCCAATGCTGCCCGACACCAAAACCAGTTTGACATCCCTGTTCTACACCCTAATCTAATGGTGATAGCTCTACTAATTGTTTAGGATCGTATAACAAGACATCAGTAGATAAACTCATAACAAGTCACATGGTCAGCAGGTGGAGTATGAAGACCATAGGCACACCTTATTTCCCCTTACACCAAAGGCACGCGGTAGCGGTGAGAGTGAGTAGGAGAGAGATAATCCACAGGACAATGGGACAGTGCTGACGCATTTAATGGAAATCCAGGGAATCCAGGAGTGCCTTGGGATAGAATAGTATCACTCCATCCACCAAAATTAGGCATATGTGGCTATGCATTTATGTTCTGTCCTCTAATCATGTTGTACTTTTGTCATATCATAAATGTAATCTCAAGATGAAAGATAGGCTATAAATCAACTCTTTCAAAATACAGTTATTGATTTTGTTGAATGTAAGTGGTATATTTCTAATGAGTACAACCGGTTTATCACCTCTCCCTCAGTGGCATCCACCAGTTAGCCTATTCTGTGTGCATTCGTTCTACCTACAGGGAGAAAATACAAAAACATATTTGGGTTAATAAAGCACTGTGTGGTTCAGATGAAACATGACACCTATGCCATTGTGAGACAAAAACAAAACTCAATTCCACAGAGAAAACCTTTGTCTGGGTGGCCATACCGGCTTTCTCATGTCAGTGGTAGTTTTATGAAGAGAGAAAATGGCAGATGGAGATAGAGATAGGTAGGAAAGGGATTAATCTGGGCAGGCAAACCAGAGCATTGGATACTATCCTTTAAGAACGGCAAGAGTCAAGTTACTTAAGTGCTCTGATTTGAAGCCCTATCACACACCTCACTGAGTACAGGATGAGGTGTGTCAGGTGTGTAGCTCCTTACTACTAAAACTCGCTTGACTTGGCTATTCATTCATAACAACAATACACTATTTAAACAAGAGTGCCTGTGTGAGCCTCACCGACGTCACTATATCAAACCTGAGCAGTATGTGAATTGCAACATGTCTCAAAGTCAAACAAAGGTTTTTTATTGTATTCTAAACATATGGATTGTCTAACATTGAGAGGTAAGATAAGCACGCCCTGGCATTAAAAGAAAACATAGTTAGATAACATAGTTTCTTCGCTCATTACCACTGAATTGTGTGCGTCCTCTGGAATGAGCACACAGGTGGGGCTTGTTCATGGAAAATAGTCTCTTGAATGTTGTCACCTTATCATCTTGACAGGTGCTTTGTCTCAGCCATACCTTTCAGCTTCAGCAAAGGCTAGAAATGCCATTGTCTTGAAAAGGGTTTCTAATGTAATAATGTCTAGGCACCATCCAACAGCAATACAATCAATGATTGTATCTTGACAAATCATACTTTATCTGTACATTGCAAATAAGTCATGCTAATGTGATCATAGAAAAAATATAGATCATATTCTGGGCTCTAGCATATTAGTCAATCTATTTGAGTAAACAACATTGAACTGTAACTAAACCTGCTTTTCACAGATCAAATACTGAAATGTTAACTTATACGTGTATTCCAAGAGTCTATAGTAATACCATATTCACAGAGGCAAACTAAGAAAAAACACAATATTTCTTACGTTCGGAAAACACAGTATGAGGCAGCTTAATGACAAGGTAGGTGGTTGAATAGGCTGGGTTGAATGAAAGATGACAGTACATGGCAAAGAATTCCCTTATAAAATGTACAGTACAGGAAAATAAAATAAGACAACAATGTACATTTCATTCATTACAACAGACAATGTTGTCAGGTAATGCTAGTGTGTGAAACACGCAATCACACTATTTCTTAAAAAAACAACAACAAAATATGTCACAGGGCAGATAAATGTGAATAGAAAGGTGTAAACCCTTGTTCAAGTGAAAGGTGAATCTAAGTGGTGAACATTAAAACTCATCTGAGTGCCCAGTCTTGACCTTTTGAGCAGAACGTTGTGGTCACAGTGGTCACTGAGGGCATGATTGCACAATTTTCAAAACAATAAAAAAGTAACAAAAATATACATCAATAGTCTTTTTTATGCATTTAAAAAAGATCCACTTCAACACTGCATTTGGCACTTTTGTTGTCAAGAAATGAAGTTGGATTTAGTGTCAGTAGACTATTTTCCAGTGTGTGGGCTGCTCGCAATCTTTCTCACTGTCCCCACAGAAACGGTTGTAGGTGGTTTTGGGGTCAAATCCCAGGATCTCTCTCTCCTCGTGGATCCGGAAGGAGAAGGTGGACACAGATGTCCCGATAAAAAACCTGGAAAATTGGAAAGGAGTGAGAGGGTAAGATTTCATCATAGGGATTCAGAATTGAATGCTTTGGAATGCAGCATCGGAACATGTGATAGTGTGGGACATAGTTCTCTAGACAGAGTGTTGGTATTTATATAGGTGAAAAAGACAACACATATTACATTGCACAATATACTGTAAATTGTTTTACCAGTTAGAATTGTTCCTCTGAGTAATAGCCATAATACTGTAAAGTACAGTCTGTTATCCTGACAAGTGGTAAAAATATGAAATTATATTAATACTGATCGTATCATGTTTCTGCTGTGATCCAATGTTTTCAATGATCTGTAGGCCTACTACATGCTGTTTGCTCCTCTAGAACAGGTGGCTTATTACTTTCTGAGTGCACAACTGTTGTTTCAAAGATTTCAAATGTATTGATGCTGAAAAAAAATGTTTATTAGTTAGTTGGGGACAGCCCTAGTCTGTGCACAACTAAGAAATGTGAGATAATGTATCTATGCACGCTTATTCAGTAGACAATACCACTTTTCACACATTGTGCAACACTTTCAACTGAATGGAAAAAAGCACATGGCTGGTGTTGTACCTGGCATGTGCACAGATCCATTGGTCGATGATGGCCACGCCCCCATCCTTGAGGAGTTCCAGGTCCTCCCAGGTGGGCTCAAAGCGCACCATCTCTGGCAGCATCCCCTTCAGCTCCTCCAGTTCTGCAGAGAACAGGCACCTCGTTCATAACAGATTTACATATCCCGGGAGAGCCTCTCTTTGGAGTACTGACGGGCAGTGTAAACATGCCAACGCTCGATGGGGGTTCTCTCTATTGGTTTGACTAACCCACCAAAACCATCAGATAGCTCTACTCTTTCATGTCCATGGGACAAGGTTAAGCATAGCATGACTGGACGTTGGTCTGATACATCTTTTACTGATAGTATAGCTGAATCACATCCCTGGTTCTCACAGTGAGGACAAAGCCACTTAAAATAAATTCACTCTCAGATGTCATAAAGACAAAGCATCCTTTGGTATTATACCAAATAATATCCATATAATGTGGACAACATGTTTTATCATCAATAAACAGATACAAGCAGTGGGGTTTAGTCATTCAGAGCCGGTGTGGCCTGGTCCTACCAGCAGATGGTGCTGTTGCATGAATTAAGTATCACCCTGGTCATATCCATGTAATTGTATCTTCATAACCTACCGTTAGCAAATCAAATACATTTTTTTGATTTTTTATCTTTGCTTAGTGAAACATTAATGGCGGTGCTTTAGTTTCTTTTCCTTGAGTATGGAAGCTCTGAAATGCATGAAGTTTGCTATTTTCGAAGGCTACTGTTTTTTTTTTATGGTAGTGGGGCCAGTTCTGTTCGGCCCCTCTTTGTTTTGTTTGACTGTGGTTCACTGGCATGCATCTGAGCATCTTTGACAGTGGCCCCACCAACATTTTGGCATTTAAAACACCACTGGATACAACTGAAATTATATATAATTAATATATATAGATAGCTGAAATTATCACTGACTTCCTTGACTACATTGTACAAGTTCTGAGCTGTCATCAATTCAATGCCAGTACCTTCCTCATCGGCATCCGTAGCAACAAAGACCCTTTCAAGTTTGTGCTTCTTCATTAGGCCATGGATCTTCTTGACTGCACCTTTGAGACTGGGCACATCCTCTCGATGACCCCAGATAAAGTCCTTCCTGCGGAGGTGGACCCCAAGGTATGGCCCCCCTTTGGCAGAGCCCAGCTTAGCCTGAGTTTGAATGCAGACACAAATTAGTCTTCAAGCCACTCATGCCACATCAACCTCTTAATATAACAAGCCATTTTGCATATTTCTGTCATTTGACAGATACACAAATATATTTGTCGGTATATGCCAACCGATCATTATGAAAATCTACATGTGCAAAGCAGAGCATGTCTCTGAATAAGACAAAACACCTTCATGCGAGTCCAATCCTCGTTGTATATGGTCTGGTCCCTGTCATCTGTAGAATTCAGGTACTTTACTCTAAAGTCATCCCCAATGAGACGCAGGTGTTTGGCAAAGACCATGCTGCGGCGAGTCTGGAGAAGACACAAACACACATTAACTACTGTTAATGGGGGACAAAATATCAAAGATCAATTGATTCTCGTCTTATCTGTCATAATATGATAATGATGTTCTGTATGAGGAATAGGAAAAGTACATAATCATTTGACACTCTGCTATTGTGGTATATCAGCCACTTACATCCCAGTAATCCTTTCCAGCGTAGTGATCATGGAGGACGGTCTCTGCTCTATCCAACATTACTGACCTGCAGCAACAGAGTGTCATCATAGTCACTCTTTCCAAATGCACACAATAATGACTGATTAACACCTATGCTGAAAAATGACATTGACTTCCACTGACTCACGTTGATGTGATATTGCTTTGCAGAAGTGGGGCCATGATGGAGGCATGGCCCTGAGCTGACAGACATGTGACATTCAGACCTCGTGTTTCCTCATATCCCCAAAACCAGCCTCTAAGGGAGGTAGAGGAAAGAGAAATATATTGTTGAGGGAAAGGAGCTTCCATTCCATAGTGCTTAAAACAAGCTTTATATTATGCCATATAGGTATGTCAGGAAAGCACAGGAGACAGACATGGATGGGCCATCATTTATTGAGCCATATATGTGAGTTTCTACATGCCATAGCAGTGTGTAAATATATGAGTGTATGATGCCTACCTTGTCTGTGTCAGTATCTGGACTAGCCTATATGACACACTACCTGAAATAGCCCTGCTTGTCTTTGGAGTACATCAGGCGCTCAATGCAGGGCCTCTCATCCACTTTCTCCTCCCACTTCCCGTCTGTCCAGCCCTCAGCGTAGTTCTGCAGCACTAGGACCTGCTCAATAAAGGGACCACCGGACTCTAGGCCCAAAACAGAAAAACACTCATAAACAAAGAGATAAGGAGAGCAGACCTAGAGGGTAAATGCAACTGACAGCCATATGGAATGGACTCAAATGTTTGAGACAATGCCAGCCACACTCACCAGCGATGAACTCCTCGTACTCGATGACTGGCACGTTGGCCTGTAGGCTGGTCAGGCTGAAAAACTCCCCCCATGGGATTCTGATCTGGTGGATGTCAGGGCTCTGCCAGTGGTAGAGACGTCCCCAGGGGGGAAGCACCAAGACCCAATCACCCTGTTTCCTGAGGGTCTTTATCAAGGACGCCATGCGGATGTAAACGTCCCGTCGAAGGTTGAAGCCCTCCGGGGGATTAACATCATAAAGCAAATACCTGGGAGAGTGACAGAGGGGCAAAGCTAGGTTATTCTATAACAGTCATCAAAACTCAGATGCAGTGATGTAGTGTGGTAGTTGTAACTGCAGAGTTGAACTATTCAAAAGGCTGGGAACATTTGTTTTCAATTTTAGATAATCCACAACAATCTAGTTCGCAGCCTATGATAATCTTATTCCTTCAAATATCACTTGCCCAAGTGCAATATCAAAAGGGCAGCTAGCTGTTTTTTTGTTTTTTTTAAATAAATCATAGCGAGGCAATTTATGAACAATTACATAGTATGTAAGCGAACAGTTAGTACATAATGTAACCCACAGTGCTATACTGGCTGCTACTGCATGAGATCTAAGCCTACTCCGGAACCTTACCGTAGATCCCGTGCTGCCGCAGCGGGCGATGACAAGACAGTGTGCCCTGCACGGAATGCATCTTCGGTTTTTACCTCAGCGACCACTGCCCTCAATGTAAGGAGAGCAAAACACAATCTTATTAACGACTGCACCGACAAAATCAACAACACTGGGGGATGCAATCCTCTGTTGCCTCTGTGGTCCGCCATTTCTTCTTTCAGCCACGCACTTCCGGAATGACATATAGCGTCTGTGGTTGCATAGCAACTACACCGATTTTTGTAACACATTAGTTGTGTTCCAAAATGCGTTCTTGCACTCTATCTAGAGCGTATACCGTACTTGGAGTGCAATAATATATATATAATATAGAGTGCAATAATGCATTTTGGAACACAGCCATTGACTTATTACAGTATAAGCTACATGTTTGCATGCATTCATCATTCATCATCATGCAAGTTCTGGCATTCATCAAAACATTGTTTCATTGGCCGGATGGGTTTGCCACATTATAATGAAAACAGCGTTCCCTTCAGATAAACAGTCAGATTGCATTCACAATCATCTTAATGTTGAATGTTGACAATGTTTTAGAATGTCCGCGCATCCTCTCCATCCTCGAGCTATGATGAGCCACATGTGTTACATTGTCTGGGACCTGACAAAATGGATACAACATGTATGTAATGTAATGTTACACATGGGCAGCACATAGTGTACGCATAGATAACAATAATATTTATGATTTACTTAAATTAATGCATTGCATATTTAGCATGAATAGAATCGAATCGAATCGATACCGCATGTTTTCTTGCAATCACATTTGTGTAACACAAGAGGGGGTTATTGCACTGGTTATTGCACTGATGTCCGTCGGCCGACATGCAATAATAGACTAAATTGAGTCACCCCCCCCCCCCCTCTCTCTCTCTCTTCCTCCCTCACTTCCCCCCCTCCCCCTCTCTCTCTGAAGGTGATTAACATTGAAGGACGTCTAGCAGCACTTTGTAACGCTGCTGCAGCCACTCCCTATGCCTGTGGACCCGTAGTCCCTAACCGCCTCAGTGCTCCATTGAAAGTTCCAAGAGCGCGGATGAGAGACGCGTCCAGTCTCATTCAACGCGGATAAATCAAAAGAAACGGGGAAGGGGTAGATAGAGGAGTCGCTTTTCACCTGAAGGGCCACCCCGGGATTCTACATTGTCCTCCAGAGTGGATTGTAAAGGGGTTCAAACTTCTGACAAAGAGGCAAGTACGATCTGTAACGTTCAGCATTCATGAACCTATTGTTACTTTATGGGGGACAACTCAGCGTGGCTGCAGCATCTCACAGAATGTAGCCTAAAGCCTACTTTATTAGATACAGTCATATGCACTCAGTTTTCAACATTGCAAGTTAATTTATGCACAGAACCTAATTGTTTTGTGTAACAGTTATTCATTCGTTCATTTCATACATTCGTTCAATAGCCTACTGCCCACATCATCATGCTGTCACCCAGTCGAACTTTGGAAATGATTGAGTTTTGTGGGCTAAAGCCTAGGCTACTTTGTCTCTCAAGTGATGTTTCGACCATTCATTCCCCCTTCTCTTGTGCTTTTTCGAGGGGGTTGGGGGGAAACATTCTTTCTTTGGGAAAATATGGGTATTTTTGGGAGGGGTAGGTCTACTTTTGTTACCCGTCTCCCCTCGTCGAAATCTGGGGCGATTTTGTATTGTTAATCAAGAATGCGCGTATCGTTGATTGCGAACATCTGCGAGGAGTGCGCTCGAGCAGAACATCATTATCAAACTTTTGCGAATGACTGCTGAGCTACAGAAAGCCATCCATTAATTCACACATTTGACATAAATCAAGCAATGCAGCCTGAAGGCAAAACAGATGTTTCTCCCAATTGAAGTGACTGCATGTGCATCAGATGCGACGAAACATGTATTTTTGTTGTCATCCATATCGGTATTTACTATGCATAATGATTTCTATAATATTCACTGCCCACTTTTAGTTTAATTCATTTAATAGAAGCATGCTTTTCTAAAATCTATTACTGACACACACACACACACATCGTATTTGGCAACATACAGTGGGTGACAGACTTAAGTTTACACAGAATGATTGGACAGTTGCATGAAGTTAATTTATGCTTTGGAGGGTAGAAAACGCTGTAGGCCAACAAAGTGCAATACCAACCTGAGTCTGAGAGATTTAGTGTGTGACTTCTGGAATTTCTTACCAAACAAACATCTATTGCAAGAATAACAATCCTGTTGTTCTCTGAGAAACATCCCAGAGGACCCCCTGTCAAAAGTCACTCTGCTTTTTCTCTGTAGGGGCAGGTCATAAAATTGATTGAGCATATCAAATTTGGTGTCAAATGAAAGCTAAAAGTCTATATTTTGGGGATATTAAGTCAGAAATGTCTTCCATCATAAGAATAGGGATAAGCAAATACTTTGACTTCTGGTCATACATATGGAATAACGTCTAAGAAAACATCTACCAAAAAAGTATTTAATGGTGTTTAGAAAAACATCAAACCTCATTAATGTTGAAGTATTGACCCCGGTCAACTAATATCAACATCAATAGCCGACCACTAACATCATCATGCA
This sequence comes from Argentina silus, assembly GCF_951799395.1. NCBI lineage: Eukaryota > Metazoa > Chordata > Actinopteri > Argentiniformes > Argentinidae > Argentina > Argentina silus. The sequence continues at coordinate 14,033,500 of NC_139666.1, read as the reverse complement.
GTTGCCAAGTTAAATTTTGCAAAATGTTGAGTTTTGTGGGCTAAAGCCTTGGCTACTTTGTCTCTCAGAAGTGATGTTACGACCATTCATTCACCCTTCTCTTGTGCTTTTTCAAGGGGGTTGGGGGAAACATTCTTTCTTTGGGAAAATATGGGTATTTTTGGGAGGGGTAGATCTTCTTTTGTTACCTGTCTCTCCATGTCAAAATCTAGGGTGATTTTGTATTGTTAATCAAGAATGCGCAGAACAGGGCGACCTCCCACCTCACAGATTGTACAGGGATAACCTCCCATCCTCATGTCAGCATGTGCCCATCCACAACAAATGCCTTCAAGCCCTAGATGGTAGCCCACCAAGAAGAAAATGTTGGGTGGTCCAATCTGCCTACGATGGAAGTCTCGCTGGCGACTATCTCGACCCAAAGGCTAGTGCTTCTACCATGCCCACAAGTGTGGACCAGTTTGGTTCTGATGACAGATCACAGCCACTTCTAGGATGGGGGGCATAACATAACGCTTGATAAGTGTGCTCGACCTCTACACAGTGTTTCTAGAAACACGCTCTCTCCAATTCCTGTCTGTAGCATGGAAATTGTTGACATGTAGCAGCAAACTTTTGTCTGAACACCCCCTGTCCCGTACGCGCTCTGCATGTTTACATGGCCAGGACGTCATCGTTCCGGGCTTGTGATCAGTTGTTCGTCTGCTTTGCAAACCATGCCAAGGGTAGGGCCCTGTCTACACAGCGCACCCGGGATCGGAGTGGCGGTGTCATGGGCATGTTCAAAGATTTCAGAGATATGTGCCGCAGCCAGCTGGGCTTCTCCGTATACCTTTCGAAGGTTTTAGAGCCTGCACATGACTGCGCCTTCTGTGGCTCACATTGTTCCTAGTACTGGTTTGGAGACTGTGACGTAGACACAGTTCGGACCAGGCAATCGGGGTGTTTTGCAGGGATGGGGTGTAGTGAGGGGTCAAACTGAGTTGACTGAAAGAGAACTTGAGGTTATGAATGTAACCCATGTTCTTCAAGGAGATGAGGGAGACGTAATTGAACAGGGGTCTTCAGCGAAAAGCAGAGAGAAACCTTGGCAATAGCCGAGCCGAATATTTAGGTTTTCATATTTAATGAAGCTTAGTAGTTTTGGTTCACTCAGCAGTGCCTGGGATATGGTGTGTTTTTGGTGGAGCCTGGCAGCATCCTAACAAGCGACCCACCAGGCTTTAGTTCTCAAGGCCTAGACATTGTTTGTCTTACGCAGTCTAAACATGATTATGCTTGTCCTTGCTTTTTTTCACCCTGCATTTACAAATGTTCTTTTTGCCTTCTCAGATCTCAGAATGCTGATTATGTTGATACAAAAATGTGTTTACGGCATTGGGCCTTCTCTTTGTCACAGCATGTCTAAGTTAAGGGAATGGCTATTCATTTGTTCCCTGAAGATCTAGCCACCTTTGAAATACAACCAAAGAGAGGGCTTAGGTATAAAATTTAATCTCAAATTTCATTAAGTTACCCTTTAGCCATAATCTCAGTCTCTGGATGTCCAATTCTGATGTGGCAGAGGGAAATGCATGTCCAACTCTTCATGGGGCCAGAAAGTCCTTTTAAAGACTTCTCTGTAAAGTTTTCTCTGTGGCTTCTGCGGTTTCATCAAATATGCACAGCCTTCACATCACAGTGGGAGAACCAGATGGGAACTTTATTACTGGGACTGATCAAATAAAGGGAGGCAATGCTTCAACATTAGGGAAATAATTGACCCATTGCTATCAACCAATCTGCGGATTAATGATTGGTTCAGAAACATAAAGGTGAGTTGCGTTTGTCAGAGAAAGGGCAATTGAGTCTAGTTTATCCAGTTGTCGTACTCTTATGTAGATGAAGGCTATCCTAGGCAAATGTGATTGCCCTCTGAGCTGGCCTTGTTGTTGACGAGCAAAGTCCCTCAGCCATGGTGATGAATTGTGTTTGCACTGACCTGCCATGGTCGTTGTGAGTAGTGAGGCGTGTGTCCTGTGTCCGGAGCCAATACAGGCTCAGAGGTCTGCCTAGAGAGTTGCTGTGCTTGCTGTTATGAATTATAGCTTTGAGAACCAAGGTAGATTGGTCATATTCATGATTTTCTGTGTGTTTTGTTTAGCTTTTTATCTAGCATCATACAAGACTAAATGTGCCCGAAGTATGCTCCTCAAAACTCATTGTTTTGTTCCATTGAAAAACTGTACCCATAAAGTCACTCCCCTCTAGGGAGTATCTTTGCTTGATACTAGACCCTCATCACCTACAGTTCCTTGTTGCATTGACCTCATCATAATGGATTCATTCTGTGGGATATTTACAGCCCACTGTTCAGCCAAGGAATGCTCATGTTCCATCTCTCCTGATGCCGCTGCCAGCTGTTCCTGGTTGGCATCTCCAGCTTGTGGAAAGTGGGATATACTGTTGAAGAATGTACAGATGTAAGGATATCATATTTACTGCTTGAGGTGATATAAACTGTCTGATGTTCAGCACCACTGTTTGTTAGCTTACTGTGTTGCTATGTATTTAGTAATGTCTTCCTCTCACATGTAGTAAAAAGTCCCAGGTTTTTGATACATAGCAATGGAAAAGCAAATAGGTGCAAATTGCCTTTTACATGCCATGAAACAGAAGCCCACTCCTGTACCTGGCCATATCGGCCAACTGTTGTATTTTGCCTTGTATGTAATTTCAGTAAGGTAACTTTGTTTCCCCTCACTGAGACGTTTGAACTCAGTGTATGCCTCTCCTCCCTACAGTATTACTGTGCAATTTGATTCAGTCCATTACTGAGCTCTGAAATCCAGGGCAGCTGCTTTTCCCATTTAGTTACTGAAACTTAGCTACAGAGCTACATTGCCCACAGACAGCACACAACCTGGAAATGTAAGGTACATTGATTGAGGCAGTGGAACATTTGAGTGTGTGTGCATGTGTGTGAACATTTCAGTGTGTGTGCATGTGGGTGGCTGATGCAGAACACTTTACCTCACAGAGGGATTTTGTAGTGTTGTGTATTGGATCAAGATGTACTGTAGGTGGGCAGTCTTTCTAAAATTGGATTCACTTTTTATGTTAATAAAAAGTGAATCTGGGCCAATGTCTTGCATAGCATTACCTACTAGTGTTATGTCTTGTTAATGTCAGCATACCAGGCCTCCTGTAGCATATTGTGATGTTTATGCACTGCACGATTATGCCAGCATTTCAGAGAGCAATTGGAAGACATGCAAGGGGACGAGGGAGGAGCAGGGGGCCAGGGGTATTAACCCCACAGGGGGCTGGGTGGGCGGGAAGAGGGCATCATCACCATGGGTGAAGCACATGGCTGGACCAGACACTGTAAACATTGAAGAGGAGGAAGAGGAAGGAGCTGCTGCTAGATTAAAAGGGACCCCCGCACACCAAAGAATCTTTTGTACTGTAGTGATTAGCACTGAGGGAAAACAGGGGTGGGCTGGGTGATGTGGTGATGGGGAGGAGGGGAGCAGAGGGGATCACTCACTGGCTGTCTCACTGTAAACAAGACAGGAACCCCTTCAAAGAGATGGGCTAAGCTATGTGGTGGTCTCTTTTGTGAAGGTGGACACTGTTGGGGACAGACATGGTCAGCTGCTTTGCTAAAATACAGAAAAACAGAACTCCAATCTAGAAAATAGGCTCTCACATGCCCCTTTATGCTTTACAGATGCTCTAAAGCTCTAGCAAAAATGTAAATCATTTTTCTTGGAAGATTATTTTGCATGACTGTCAAAAGGTAAAGCTGTAATGTCATGTCAAGCTCTGATAGTCCCTTGCTCCTGGGCTCTGACTCGGAATGTAAGCTGGAGTTGCTGATCATGAAGACGTCAGAGAATAGGATATTCAAACCCTTACAGCAGCTGTCTCGAAAACTCTTCACCCAAGTAGCTCTTAATCCTCCTGACTCAGCTGTATCCTGATGTGACCAAGCAGCACAGTGTTGTTAAGACAAATCAATGACCCTGTGCACTTTTAACTCATTATTATCTACACTGCTGCCATGTGTATTTTGACCAGTAAACTAATGTGTATTTTGACCTCTAACCTTTGAGTTTCAAATGGCCATTGCTCTAGTCTTGGCTACATCAGATGATGTCTTGGTAATCAGGATTTTAATGGAGTCTTATTACTGTAGATGTACTTGAGCTAGATTACAAAATATGATAATTAGGCTCTTATTATTATTGTTGATGTGTCACATGGGGGAGCATGGCACAAAAGCATCTTAGGTTGGGGTGACCTGCAGAATGTCCTCTACTATTTTAAGATTAGAGTGCTTAGAAAAGCACTAAGGTTGTGCAAACAGATCTTATGATGCATCACTGTGAAATTTCCTCCTGTTTCATAAACAGAAAACAGATTTGGGAATGGATGACTAAGTGCCAGGATTTCTCATCTCTCACATTATTGTCCTCATAGCTCTCCTCCTAGGGCAATCGCCTCACCATCACCCCACTACGTTCGTTGTCGGTTCAAGGAACCAGTTAATTTCTTAAGTACAGGCAGGAATGATTTGGGGATGTGCACGACTGCCAAGTTGTGTTACAGTGAGGCTTTGTAAAAGTCAGTCTCCCACACACAGATAGACATACACACACACTGCAGTAGTTAAGGTCAGTGGCCCAGCTCTGTGCTTCAGTAAAACCCATGCCCTGCTGTTCCATTAGTAGGGGCTTTAATCGCTCTGATTGCCAACAAGCTGTGATGTTGTTATTCTGCAACCCACAACCTCTCTAGCCCACCACTTGGGATTTTCAGTCAATTAAACTCCATAATGGACTTAAATATAATTTGTTTTGCCAGCCTGTCATGTTCTCTAAGGTTGATGATGCCAGTTAAGATCTCGCTCATGGAACATTTTTATGGTTGTGTTATTGTTGAACTATTATTTTACATTCATGTTTTTAGTTTTTTTTTCAGGATGAAAATTTAGTTTTGCTCAAAGGAGAAATCTGTCTCCCTTTCAATTCCAAATACAACTGTTTTAGTTGGTAAAAGTTATTTTATTTGCTCACCTTTGCATACTTTTAAAAGTAGTCAATAGGGGCTAGAGGTGTGTGTGTGTGCGCCTTAGGTTGAGACAAGGGGAGTTTTTCATACTTCACACAGTATGCAAGTGGAAAATCACGCATGGCTCCAGTCCAAGAACCCTAAATTATATATTATTTTTTGCTGCTCTGGCTGGAAATCAGGTGCAATGTCAAAGCCTGGAGGTGAGCCAGCTCCAAAATGCTAGGTGACATGCTCCTTAATCCCAGGACAAGTCCTCCATGTTAGTCATTCCTGTGGACTTTTCATATGGCAAAAGATTGTGTCAATCGAAAATCTAAAAATATTTCCCTTTTATCTTATGTCAAATTCTATTAAATCAAATTTCATACTCAACAAGGGTTTCCTGATGCACAACAAACACATCCAATTATTTAAAAGCACATTTGAGCCAGCAGTATATGACAACACTAGATTTACTGTATTTTTCTTGCTAAATCCTTTGCCTCCATTACTATCGGCTCAAATGTTCTCATCAATAAAATGTGTTCATGACAACAAGGTCTTCTATTTGTGTATGTTATAATTCTAGTAACAGGAGATAAGGCATTACCTTTGTGCTTATGAATTCTTCACTTATTGGGGGCATAAAGGTTGACCTGGATAGTATCAATTAAATCGATTGAGAGCAACAACAAAAAAAAACGGTGTTTTTTTTCTGTAGTTGGGGGCAGCTAAACATTTGCAGCATCAAATACAAAGAATCAAAATTGTATATTTGGCAGAACATGCACATTTCCACTAAACTATTTTCCCAGCCAGTCGCCAGTCGGGGTAATCCGGCATGAGTTTATCCGTTGATGTCAGCTTCTCTCTCTCAATGGGATTCAATATGACAGGCGGGGCGCTCAGGCACTCTCTTTAATGTGGTTACGTCACTGGCTGCCTGCCTGTCAGGACTGTCTGAATCTGGGGTACTACAGTACCAGCTTGGGGCAGGGCAGGCAGCTCAGCCTCACCCACTGCACAGGGATATGTACAGTTCATATCCCTAGAAAAGGCAGCAGGGATACACAATATACTGTGCTGTCAATTAAAGTTGAACATTTACCCTTGCACAAACCACAGTCGCTGGTAATGAGAATAAAGGCCTAAAGCAGCTGCAAGTCACATTCATGACTTGCATGCTCTATTGTTTGATGTTTGAATCCAGGTTAATTGGTGATAATTGAGTGGTGGTGTTGGTGGTGGGTGATGGCAGAATATGAGACTGCATAACCATCCTCTCTGCTGTTCTAATGAGTCCCCCAGGTATGGACCACAAATGAGCGGTAGGCTAATGCTGTCTAATTCACAGCTGTGGTAGGCTGTCTCTAAGCTCCAGCCAGGTGCAGCAGATTGGAGCAGGTTTCCCGTTGGTTACCTTCCTGCTCTAAATTCATTTGTGGATTATTTTCTCAATTAGTCTGAGAGGGTCCACCTGGTTTAGACCTAGGACAGGCACACTGCTGATGTCCATGTTTTCCCATCTACTGTGAACAGGAAATTAATTACTGACGGAGGTTTCTCAAGAGGCTTACATCAACTTCTCAGTGATGCAGACTAGGTCAAAGAGAGTTACCAGTTTCAGCTGTGAATGCTTTATTTTACACTAATCTTTAAAGGCTGTAATTCATGCGAGTGGGAAGGGTTTGGAACTTCCAACTTGTATTCTACCAAGAGTGAGGCCAGGTTTATGGACTCATAACATTGTACCTTCCAGGAGAACAGAAGCCAGTGAAAAGCAGAGATGGGGCACACAGGGAGTCCAGTTTTTGACAGAAATCATGCTGTTGCTATGCCTGGTAGAAAATAAACCTTGGAATTGTTTTCTCAGCAGGGGAGTTGCGTATTGGAGCCAATGGGGTTTTATTCAGCAAAACATTGGACTCTTGTGACTGCAGCTTTATAGAAACCCTAGAAATCGTTATAGAGGACTATCACAATGAATTAAGCTTCTCATCACCTTCACATTCCAAGCTCTTATCTTGGAGATGGTTTTGTCTACCTGAGCCAACGAGGCCTGTAAAACTATAAAAAAATAAGTGTATTCATGTAAGTAAGATGAATAGTGAAGGGTCAGAAAAAGGAAAGGCCAACTCGCTTCAACCAAACCAAGAATAACTGACTTACTCTAGAGTCAAGTTTAAGCTGTTGGTATGCCATGTATTCATTCAAATTAGGTCTGGAATAATGATTACTATACTGATCTCAAAGAGCAATCTTATCAACCTTAGAATTGGATGTGATAGTGGTAGCAACAGCTGAATTAGATGCAGTAGAAGTAGTAGTTGCGTGTACATTAGATGACATGAATGTAGCAACTTTACACTTGTTTCCATGTTTAAGATGGTTGTTGATGGTTTAGCTGTATTTAACTAAACTCCTATTTCTCTGTAGGGAGATTAACATTTGGCATTCCTCCTCATGATGTTGTAATAGGGGACACTGATAACGAAGACTTTATGTGCAGCCCACCACCGTACTGGTCCAGCTGTGTTCTGTCTGGGCCAGTCAATGACACTGCCCCACCCCAGTGCCCAGCCCCAGATCAACCCCCCACCCAACCCTCCAGATAGCGTGCTCCCTGCTGATCCAATCATGTAATCCCTCACATCAATTTGCCTCATCCAGGGCCATGGTATTTGACTTCTCAAATGGCTGTCTTAGACTGCTCCCTATACAATCCATGCTTATAGAGCAAACTGCTGTATTTTGCATCTGATGATTTAATTGTTAAAAAAGATAGTTGCCCAATTATTGACAATATCATGACCTCTTGAGTGTTGTTAAACACAATATAATTGGTGTCATCTTTGTAAGGAATTGTATGCCTTGCTACCCAATCTGCTGATCTAAAGGGGGGTGGCTGCAAGGGTAGGACTGAACAATAGAGAATGAGTACATGGCTTCACCCCCGGCCCCTCTGTTACAACAGCACACACAGAGTGGTTTGGGGTACAGCAAAGCCCTGTATCAAGGCCTTGAATGTGCTCTAGGCCTCTCTTTATCTGTAGCGCTATAGCGCTAGGATTAGTGTCCACAGGAGATGGGGAAAGTCCGTGAAAAACTGCCACCCCCAGCAGTGTCTTTGTCTCCAGGCTACACTCTGGTTGGGATTTCTCCCTTTTCCAAATATCACTCCACTATACAAACAGCTGGAAAAGAGAGGTATCTGTTTGCTCCTCAGGTTTTGTGCCCAGGTCATTTTGAGGGTGTTTTATTCAGCCAGTGAATGGAGGATCTGTTTGAGCAGGAGACCTCAGTAAAACGAACGACACTCAGAGGTCAAGTCCAATGTTCTTCCATTACATAATTCTCTGTGGAATCTGTCAAGTCCATGGTGTGCAGAGTCAAGTGAGATTTGAATAGGCAGGGGCCAATCACAAGCTCTGCAACTCCAGCCCAAACCACTGCTGAACAAACATGTCCCCCTAGAGTTTATTTGCGCTAACTATGTTTAGAACTGTTTGTTATTGGGTGATCAGAGCTCCTCTAGAAACATCGCCATCAGCATTAATGTACTTCTGCTTCTAAAGCACTTCAAGGCAATGAAAACTTTGCCTTTTCCGACCAAAACTAACTGGTCTCCTTCTCTTCATAGGCCTCTTTGTCTGATGTATGTCTTTTGTTTTGTTTCCTATACAGGGTGGGGCCTACATCCAAGATGGAGGTGAAGACGTCACTTCTCGATAACATGATAGGGGTGGGCGACATGGTCCTGCTGGAGCCCCTGAATGAAGATTCCTTCATTGAGAACCTGAGGAACCGCTTCGACCACAATGAGATCTATGTAAGTCTCTGAAATATTACATGAATTCCACTGTGTAATTGTCTCTTCATCTCTTTTGTTCCTCCAGCTTCCCCATAATTTCTGCATGTTTTCCACTTCGCTCCACAAAGAAATATTTACAGTACACTGCCCTTAAGAAATATGCTGATTCTTAATCCCTCATTGTTCTTTCACTCTGCTGGCCCTCTGTTCACTCATTTTAGCTCTAGCCTCAAAAACAGTGGCACAGATACAGCCACCACAGAGCCCGACCAATCAATAAATCACATCACTGAGGAATGTAGATGATGTCTCAAATGAGGCAGAACATCCAGAGCTGGGGATGAGGAGCTTGACTGCGGCCGCTTCCCTCCTGAGGGGTGTGGAGCGTGAGGGGGGTGAATGTAGCCTGGATCAGGAATTTGGCTCAGGGCTATGTTGCTCTGGCGCTCCCAGGTTCCTCTCTGCCTCTGTGGGTCGGCAGCTCCAGACATCAGCCTCTATGATTATGGCTGCTCTGGCTCTGGTTCCTCATCGCCGAATAATACAGGCCAGAGCCCAGAGAATTATGTCACCATTCTGAGCTGTGATTGGTTCCCTGGATTTCTCGATATTATTGTGTTTACTGCTTCCTGCTGGTTGTTTTGACATCTTGGATGCCTTCACGTTTTTCTCTCACAAACTATAGACTCAAGATATTGGTGTTCCTAGTGTGATGACCCATCTATTAAGAAGTTTCAAGAAACACAACTAAGATGCATTTATAGACTAAATCTTCCAATATACATTTTTGACATTGAATTTCAAGTGTCAGCAGCATGGATCAGCAGCCTAATTACTGAGGTTGGAAATATAGAGTGGTCTGTCATAGAAAGGTTAAATCTATGGTTGGCCTTAGTCTATAATAACAGCATTTGGGTGGGCCGCACCTCCATTGGTTGCCAGTAGTTCTTTAAACTGTCTGGTTGCAGCCTACACTTATTAACTAAGTCCTATATGTCCCTTTGGTTAAGTATCTCTGTTTGGTGTGACTAGTCTGTCCTTGTGAGGTGTCTTTCCTCAGAATTGTTTTCCCTTACCAACGCCCTAGCGTATCATGTGGCACCTAGCCCACAGCATAAACCTCATGCTTTTGTTTACCTGAGGTCTCAAGGAAAGTATCAGATAATTGCATGAAAATTCACTATGTATAAGAATATCTACCCCCTTTTATCTGTGGCATCTCCCCGTCTGATGTCTGTTTAGCTGATTAAGCCAAATGTTGAAAGAAAAGGTCAATTTGGGCATGACATTTTCTTTGTGTTTACTATCTGACTAATTCCCCTTGAAAAGTGCTTGCCATGTTATGTTTGATCTAATGACATTACTGTACCATGAGACTTTGATGCCTGGATTGTGATGCTTGAGTTGAGGAAGGAAGTCATTTTTACTTTATTTTGCAACTAGTAATTACAAAGTTCTGCAAGGACATTCATCCCCTCTGTAATTTACTCATCACTGCCTGACTTTCATCCTCAACTTAAAGTGGAACTAACTTCCTTTCATATTGGATGTGGGAGAAACAGCCACATTCACCATAAGCTGTTAGTATTGTTAAGTACACCTGGATCAGTTCAGACCAATGGTCATTCCCATGTGCTTGATACAGTAGATAGTAATGGCTAAGAAGACCTTCCTAACCACCCCTCTTGTCCCCATTGTTAAGCTCACTGAAAAGCCCCTTCTGGCTTTGCCATAAAATCCCCCTGCTCAGTTACATGGATATGATGTTTACACTCCCCATTTCCTTGTCTTGAGTCCAGATAACAATCTCTACTGCATCCCCCTCCGGTCCCATTGTAACCACTTATCTGAGGTATCCAGGGGGTGATGGGAGTGTGCATACCCTCATTATGGGGGCCGTAGAGGTGTGAGTGGGTGTGCTTTTAGTCTGCTAAGACTAGAGGCCTCAGCCTTAGCTTAGCTTAATGTCTCTGCACACATATCTGATTGCAGTCTAGTCCACTGGATCCAGTGTTTTGTTTTCATTATACACACCCCGTTTGCCTGCCCTGTCCTCGACATCTCGAAAGGCTTCACTATGCCTCCCATGTACTCTACAATAGGCAGTGTGATGTGGTGTTGCCATGGTGAAGGTCTGGCTCTCTTGTTTGAGTGGTTTATGCAACAGTCAGCCAATGTAATGGCTGTTCACAAGCAAGTGAAAATGATTTGCGGTATGGTCCTCCTCAATGCAATGTTTTCAGTTTGAGGGTTGATTACGTGCTCTTTCAAAAATGATTAACTGTCGTAGTTCACCCACTGTCACAAAAAATGTGGCTTAGGAAAGATGCCAACTTGTTTCAGTTTTTCTCACTTACTCTGAACTGTGATTATGAAAAGCATGCTGTAAAATACACATACCCTACCCCAGCATTCCTCTATCTAACAGACAACCTTGTGATACCTCAACCTCCTGCTCTTTTCAGCGCTCAAAGCATCGTTCTCCTGTTGCTGCTTTTTAGGATTCCACACATTTTTCCTTTGTTATTGCGTCTCCCGATGCTCACTCCAGGCCCTGCATGCCTGAACACATGCTTTAGAAATGCCCTGCTGGGAAAAGCTGAGGGAGGCACTTCTCCACTGGTAGTGCACTGTTTTTAAAAAGGTCATATAGCTGTCATCTTTCACCTGTAAGAGACTGGTGTTTGTGATGATATATGTAACACCAAGAGCAGTGGAGAACATTTAATCTCAGTTATCAGGCCACAACAGCCGTATGCCACGTCTGTTTCAAACCAGCACCCATTCAAACACCAATCTAATCATATCCCACACAGTTAAAACCATCTACCCAGGGCCATAGATATACAGTATGGCTCTGCATCTAACTAATGTCACTACTGCTGATGTCACACCCTAATGTTTCTCTCTGTGTCCCTCTCTCTCTCCTCAGACCTACATAGGCAGTGTGGTGATCTCCATGAACCCCTACAGGTCCCTGCCCATCTACACAGCAGACAAGGTGGAGGAGTACCGCAACAGGAACTTCTATGAGCTCAGCCCACACATGTGAGTCGGTCGTCCGGGGCGCCTTCACCCGATGCCATTGTCAAGAGAGCCGGCATGTTGTTGTGTAGGACGCTCTTTTTGTCAGTTTTGAGGACATGGGCAACAAAGGTCCCCTGTTTTCAACGGCCTGGTGTTTGCCTTTCAGGCAAAATGTCAAACACACAAGTGAACAGCACTGCTCATCACATTCACTCAGAGGATACACACACACACACACACACACACACACACACACACACACCCATGTATCTGACACAAGGTACATCTCAGACAATGATCTGGCACAGAGGTTTTGGTTTGGCCCTCTTTGCTCAAATGCTAATACAGGTTTACAGTGTGTGCAAGCCAGCCACTGTATGAATTGACTTAGAGTTTCATTATCACAATCAAGCCTTTAAGAGTTTGATATCTGAATGAATGCAGCTACTGTATTAGTATTTTAATTGATAGTGAAGTGTGGTCGCACTGTTAATTCATATTTTTTGTGTTCACCTTCATATTGCTCATTTTGTGCTTTTGAGGGACCAGTTTGGTTCAACAACTATAGATTAACCAAGTGACCCAGGACTGAGAGGAGTAAGTGACTCCCCATAGACCTTGTTTTGGGGACAGTTGGGTGGTAGGGGGCCTTTCAGCCCCCCGTGCCACACTCCAGCGGGTGGCCATCTGTCTCTAGAGCGGAGCCAGCAGCCCTGCTGGCCTGCCAGAGTAAAACAAAGGCCACTGCTCATCAATTAGCCTGCCGTCTCCCTGGGCAGCAGCACACACTCACACACACTCTGAGAGAGACCCCGTCTCAGCCCTGAAAGACCCTACATGCAGACAAAAGGAAGGGTCTGTATTTACACTAGAGCTAACTCCACAGGGCCTGCTCCTCTTCCAGCATCCCCCCCCCCCCCCTTTCTAGCTCTTTTTCTCTCGTCTTTCTTTCTATTTACCCCACATGCAGTGACTAGGCACGACAGTCCAACATGGCAGATGTGTCCAGCTGTTTTTTTGGCAGGCACCAAGGGGGATGTTTTCAACTCTCTCTAGGCCCTAAAGCTGTTCTGTTCAGTGTTCTCTCTGGCCATCAGTGTCCTTTCCACCAGCATCGTCAGTCGCGTTTGAAAGAGCTCAAGTTAGCAGATATCTCTTTCCCCTAATGCCCATGTCAAGCTCCCAGGGCCCCTCGTCTCCTCTGATCTGGAGCCATGCAGGAGCCTAGCTGCACTGCGGCCTATACAGGGCAGGTGCTTTGACTATTATCATCAGATTGGGAACCGGTGATAACTGAGCGCCTTGATTTATGGACATCGTAGCTTTGCATTCTAGCAACCTGAAACAATGCACCAAGCTTTGCAACGTAGCTTTGCATTCTAGCAACCTGAAACAATGCACCATTACAAGGGCCATTGAACAGTGAAGAGGCATCAGAGTCAACACATCAGTGTTGTCATCCTGTGTCATCCTCTGCCATGTCTGATCCTTTTGTAATATAGACCAACTGTTCTGTCTTTAAGGATGCTACTCAGCATGTTCTAAAGAAGTCAAAGTAGAGCAGTTAAGATGGTAATCCATTTCAGCCAACGCAGAGGTCACACAATATCCATGTAAGTGCTTACCTAGCTTTATCCAAATCTTAGGAATTGATACACGCATGACTTACTAGTCTTTGCCTGCCATTTTTAGTCAGAGGTGTCCTTGAACAGTCACAGTTGATGTCAACAGACACATTTCACCTATGCCAAAGTGTTGGCTAAGATGAATAGATACTGTAAACACAGATGAGAAGACTGTAGCTTTCATAGCGGGTTTCAGTCAAAGGGATTAAGCCCCCTTTAATTGGGTTCACCCTCAGTGGTCCTGAAGTGCCTGACAAGGCCGGATTGTTTGAAAATGCTCCATAAATTGATCTTAATCCTCCTGTCAGACCATCTGGACCTGCCTTTGTTTGCTGACCTGTCCTGTGTAACACGAAACCCTTAGTCCAGTCAAAAACACGTCAAACTTGTCACCCCTCCCCATCTCATGTCTGCATATAAAGAAACACTATATTTACCACCTTTTGGCTACACGTCAAATCATTATGACATGAATATGCAGTAATTATTATTCTCATCACATTTTTTCTGAGATGAAAAGCAGTCAAAGGAGGATGTATGATAATGGATGTAGGATGATGATCAGCTGACCTCACGTGCACATGGGCTCTCAGGGCCGCTGGAGATGCTAACGTGTCGGTAGGAAACACATTTGGATGGAGCCATTTGAATCTATTTGCCTTCACTGGTATTCAAAGCAGAGCGGAAAATATGTCACTGCAGGCTATGTAATTGCGTATTTCCAGAGGCATCCTTGAACTCTTCTTTTAGTTGGAGTTGACTATGTAAAAAATTACATTAAAAATTAATCAATTTTATCTGGATTAATATTGATGTCAATATAACTTTATTAAGAGCACTGAGTACTTAGTACTGGTGTACGAACTAAGGCTCATATCTGATCCTTTCCCTCAATAACCATTATCAGATCCATGAGTGACAAAAGAAAGAACTGTGTGTGGGCCTCGTGCCCAAGAGGGAGTGTTTACATGGTGCAACAGGAAAGGCAGTAGGCACTGTACTAATACAGCTTGTAGACAACATGCGTCCATAGGCTAGATTCAAGGAGACTAAACCAGTGTTTATTTTACCACACCAAACTGTGCTTTCAAAGGTCACCCATGCAGTAAAACAACCAGATTAAATGAAAGATAAACATTTATTTAGCTTAGCAAGATCTCTGCACGTGCAGCTCTGTTAAGCAAAGTGCTCCTTGCGCCCAATCCAAGGCCACTTTGGCTATTTAAACTGAGGGAAAAAGTGAATAAATGTTCATACAAATATGACAGTTAGTTGAAACAAAAGGAGATTTCATTACTAGCAATATTTGCTTCACTCAACTGTTTGCTCATGACTTATGATTGGAATGATAAGAAGCATAAGTCACCAAAACATGTATAACACATTTACAATGCTATTGCATTTTCATGTCAGAAATGTCATTAGTCCTTGTGGGATGATTCCCCCCCCCCCCCCCCCCCCCACACACACACACACAGTGGCTGGGGTCATTGTGGCCATTGATTGGGCTTTCCTAAAGGGGATCAGTGTTGGGCTTTAATTAAAGTAGCACCAGGGGGTCTTCTGGTCTTAGGACCCCTCCTCCTCCACTCTGATCCTCATTAGAGACTTAAACACCCTAAAACTATCAGCAAAAGATAGACCAGAGCTTAGCCAGGTTCTCTGTTTTCCTTTAAAAAGATGAATCATTTGTTGAACTATGGCTTAATATCAACCAGCAGAGTGGGAGAGGAAACTAAATAAACACAGGATGTTGTGTAACTAGGTACACCTCAGCTCTTGAAGCTCTAGCTTGTAAAGAGCAACCTGGTTGTAAAATACCACAGGACTCCTTGCGCTGGGTCACTAGGGGCTGTTGGGGCATATATCTCCAGCTGCATAGCCGGAGGGTTTAACAGGGTTTTAGCGGTTCGCTGCTGATGGCCAGGGTGGGCCATCGCAGGGGGGTAGCAGGCCACCCCTGATGGAGTCACACCTCAGTTTTACTATCAGCCCTGGGCTGGATGAGCAGGAGCAAACTGGAGGATTTCACAGGCAGTTTTTCTCAGTTGCTTAGGATATCTTCACCGTTCCAGCAGTGTGAATTCAGAGGTTGTCTAGAGGCAGGAAGCTGGACAGCACATCCCAATTTCCAAAATCATTTATATTTTCCAAATATAAAATGCAGAATCTGTCATGGATTTAAGACATTGTTGTTATGCATGTCATGCACATATGGTTTGAATGGGATGTTTTCCAAAAGTTCTTCCTCAGTTTTGTCCTAGTTTATTATGGTTCTGCCTGGAGCTGTTTAGTATTTTTCGAGCCATGGGTTATCATTGTAGGCTCTTTTAAGATCACAGATGAGATTAGGCAATAAGGCTTGACTGTTTAACTTTATGGCGTTCCATAATTACTGGTGATATACTGGAGTTTCCCTAGATGCCTGGCTGCATGTTTGCTGTGGTTTAAAGAGAGGCCAAGCCATCACTGTCATTTTAATACGGCTGGGCTAGCTGCCTGCTCTAAATAAAAGCCTACATGCATATCAGTATAAATGTTGGCTAGGAGTATTAGCAGTGCACATTGTTTCATGTGTTGGAATGGATATATTTTATCATGAGCATTGTCATGTTACATTTTCATAATTTGATGAGTTGGGCTGTCTCTTTCAAGAGACTGCAATTCTAAATGGAGTGTCAAACTCATTTCATTTAATGACTATGAATACAAGCGGTAGCACTTCACATTGGAAAACTCAACTAAATATACAATCTCTGATCTGCCTTTCCAAGTCACTCTCCAGCAGTGGTTTTGGGCATAGACATATACAGTACAGTCAGTCCTCAGAGGGATGTGTTATCCCAGGCTCTCCCTGTGGAGGGATGTGCTATGCTGAGCTCTGCAGGCCTGCGCTGGCCCTAGATAGGCAGCAGACAGGCACAGGGGTGAGGTCACTCCCTCAGTGTGAATGAGTTTGCTCACTTTATTGTCATTGCTGAGCTGCTGCGCAGGACAAATAGTAGGCCACTGATGACTGGGTTCTCATTACGAGACTGTTTGCACCTCACTACCTCAGAGCAAATAACACTGACCTGTCAGTTGGCAGTACCAAAAGAATAGGCAGTAGGGTTAGAACGTGTGCTATCCCTGGCTCAGTATTGGATTAGTGACACCACACTGCAGCCTCATGTGTAAAGCTTATCTACAGTGTGAACCAGACTTCTGAGAACATTCTCATCGCCCTTCTGTGTAGTTTTGCCTCCCCAGTGTTGGAGCCACCCCCTGGGGTCTCCCTCCTTGTAGCCCCCTGCTCTGTGCTCCAAGGTGGGCCTGCAGGTGGTCAGTGGACAGTAGCACTGGGGATCCAACTCAACACACTGTTTTCTTTGACTGCTTGGCTAGAGGAAAACATCCACCCAGGCTTGTCCATACTGTGAGGAAACAATCACAGCACAATCTCAACAGTTTGGCAGCTGTTCTTAGCATGGCCTGTTGAAAAACTGTACATGAGGTGTTGTGGGGGGGGGGTTATAGTTTTTGGTCTGATATGTACAGAAAAATTAACTTAACTTTTTTGTCCCATTCTCTGGCATGTGTTAGGGTTAGATGATGGGAAATGGTGGTGTTATGGGAAGTCGTTCAACACCTAGGACAGACTATGTGCCAAAGACAAAAAAAAGGTGATTGTTGAAGGTTACTTATTGACAAAATGGTTGAAAATAGAGAGTAGTTCAAATACAAAGTCACTGGTTTAGGATACACTTCAGTTATTTCATCATTATTGACACACAACCCCCTCATACGTTTGTGTGTTCACAGTTCACACCTGCTCCTGCACACAGCGAGGCCCTGGGTGGGTGCTCTGAAGGGCTACAGCTGGCCTCACTGCTCTAATGGGATAATTGTCTCTTATTGGGTTGCACTGTGATCAGAGGCCATTATAGGAGGAGAGGTGATCTCTCTCTCTCTCTCTCTCTGGCCCTGAGACCAGAGACCAGAAAGCATCTATCCCTCCTAACACTATGAAAATCGCTGTGTGTCTGTCTATACAAATGAGCCCTGGAATATTAAACAGCAGGTGTTTCCCCCCCCCCTCCCTTCAACACTTATCTTTGACATTTTAGAGTAATGGTGCAGTGGCCTTGCAGATGGTGTGGCCTGTCTTTTGTATCCAGTCTCAGTGGCCAGCCAGGCACAGATTGCGCTGGTACAGTACAGCCAGTGGGGATGCAGGCAGCTAGCTATACGTCTCTTGGGGGGTGGATCATGTTCTGCCTGTGGGTAATTAGGTAATGAGACCCCAGTGCTCCCTCATAGACCCCCACTCTCAGTGTACTGTCATTCAGCGACACAGGGGGCATCACAGCCAGCTGATGGACCAGAGAAGCCCACAGAAAGGCATCATGGGGGTTTTGGCTTTCTCAGAGAAAGAGAGAGGGAGTAGGGGTACCTTGACCTCAGGTCCTTAGGGAATACATGCTTGTATCGCTGTACAGACAGAGTTTCTGACACCATGTTACTCAAGTTAATAATTTAATGATGAAATTGTATGAAAATCAATGCAACATAAGCCTACTCTTCAGCCTTTTTTCTTGTACATTTTCGATCCTTACATGGTTGCAGCCGTACGCTGTTATTCTTGTTTCGTTATGTTCCAAGAACAAAAAAGACAAATGGTAAACCCATGATGTCACTCTGAAACCAATGCCATGCTTCCATCAACCGTTGCTGCCTAGGAACGTGCCAGTTGATTTGGGCCTGAGGTTAAACCTCGTAAGAGGAAGGCACCAGTTTCCATCAGAACACCGCAGTGACCCTGGAAGTCAGGCTCTAGATAGCGAGGGCCTCTCTACCCACTCATGATTTAGTCTGCGGACAGCTTGGGCTGATAGGGTGTCTATGCCCTAGGAACAACATGGCCTTCTGCTGCTGTCCCACTTCAACTCAGCTCAAAGTCAGGGAGTGGGTCAGCAACCCGAAGCTGAAAGGCTCATCCCAAGATTTAGCTGGGATTCATGTTTTGATCTGAAAAAGACATGGTCACTGCTGCTTCAGCTTATAATATGATTGCAGCCTGCTGTGCCTAAATATAGATATGGTGAAATTGCATTGAACTAGTTGCGGCGTGCATCTTTTGAAGACCCGTTCCACTTGACGTATCTTATTCCAACTGTCACGCCCATCTATTTGTAGAGGAGGAACTCCCATGTAGCCAAGCTACAGCATGTAGGCTGCTGTTGGCTGAAACCAGGCCCCTGCATTACATACCTCCATCAGAAAGAGTCACTCCAACCCTAGAACTCCTCTCAGGGAAGCCCAAAAGAACATGTTCCAGGTCAGATGTTGGCAGAACCGGAGTCTGTGTGGGGGTTGAAGAGAGGGAGTAGAAGCCTGTACCAGCATTACACAGTGTACCACTCTGTTCTTCTCAGCTCACTCCCACACACGGAGAGTGAGTGGGATATTTCAGCAGGTTCAATGAACTTGGATGCCGCTGAGTTAGAAATTGTGAGCAGAGAAAGCCTCCCATTAGTCCTCTGTGTGTAACATCTCAGTTTGTGTCCTCTTCTGAATGAATCATGAAGAAGAGTTAATCATGGACAGTATAGTACCTGAGTGTTTCTGCTCTATGGTGGTGTGTTTGACTTGGTCTCTCAGTGCCAGATCTCACACCTATATGGGGAGACGGGGCTGTTGTTTTTATCCAGGGTGTGGACCAGATGTCTGGCTCTATCAGCATTGTGAACCCCTGGCTTCAGTGGAGGCGTCCCGCTATAAACCTAAAGCTAGACAGGGCTAGTCGAGCAGCAAGCGGTCATCTGGGCAAATGAGGCTCTCATCACACCTTAAATGGCCATATTAAGCTATGAAATGTCCTACTACCTCCCTGTACAGTTTTTCTACTGTAAATAAAATTCCAAAAAATAATAATTCTTCCTTCCTCTAGCATTGTGACTGCCAATTGCCCCTGGTCCTAACTTAGATTGGTTTTCCTTATGATGACTGATGTATAGATGATTCACTTACTTAGACAAATGTGCTTGTTGTAAGTCGCTTTGGATAAAGGTGTCTGCTAAATGTCTAAAATGTAAATGTAAAAAATGTATTTCACTAGACAGCGTAGGTGTCATAGCAATGTGCCATAGTAACTTCAGCTACACAATGTTGGAAAATGGTCTTTTATTGTCACGTGTTTGCTTTATCATTGTTTGCGGTAAGAGTGCGTAGATCTAAAGGTAATGATCGTAAACCTTGAAACATTGTGTTCCATAAGAGAGGTTATTTACTGTGTATGTCTTCTATGGACAGGGGTGACGGTACAAAATACAGCCTTCCTCTTTCATCTTTGTTTACAGTACAAGCTCATGTGTTCATGTGCTTTTCCAGAGACACTTGGAATGGTAGAATTGTACATGGCAGTGTGCAGGTTTTTCTTGGAATGCAGTCCGTTTCTTCAGTGCCAAAGACATGAGGTGTTTTGGGGAATATATGCATCAGTCCATTTTATTCATCACACCTGCAGGCCTTTTACAGACCTGCCCACTCCATGAATTCTCCTCCATATTTTGGATTTGATAAACAATAACAAAGAGACTGCATTGAATCACAGGTATGCTTACATAATACCTGAAAATCTTTCAGCATCTATCTAATTGTTAGTGGGCAGTGGGAACTTGAAGTTGCCATTTTGACACAAGTGTGTGGGTAGAACAGTTCACTCTACAGCTTCATGTGTTGGCGTAATGGTGACGAGGTGAAGGTGGAGAGGAGGGAGGAGGCTGTAGCCCTCCTGGTGAGTGTGCCTCCTCCACACACCCCCATGCACAACGAATAAAATGCTAATTTGATACCACTGTGCCTATGGTAACCGTTCACAAACAACAGCTGTATTTGTGGAAACTGAGAACTCACAAAGACTGACACTGAGGCAATCCCAGTCTCTCTCTCTCTCTCTCTCTTCTCAAGGTTATGGGTCCCAAGAGAAGGACAAGGAAAGGGACTCACCCTCACTGGAAAATTATTTCAGGCAAAATGATTACTTGGTTTATTGTACTCTTGCCACATACTTAAGAATGGGCTGGTCTTGTCTCTAACTGTTTATTTTTGGTAGGATGTGTATTGCAATTCATCTGTCCAGTGTGGAACAGGCAACACTGAAGCAATTGTGTTATGTCCTTCTAAACAATGTTTATGAATATGATGATTTAGAAGCAGAGATGTTAACATGTTGAAATTGTACACGTTGCCTTACTTTGCACTTTTGTTCCAGTGGTAAAGATCACATACTGTAAACCCATGAAACAGAGCCCCACCCTGTGTCGTTTGCATGCATCTTAACCAGTAGTCAGGGTTTATAGATTTCTTTTGTAGAGTGATTGTCCAGTTTCTATGTGAAACTTCCCTATTCACTGACAGGACAATAGACACCTGCCTTTGTCTGTGTGTATAGCTTACATAACCAGAGATTACATGCTGAACTGAATAGAAGCAAATTGACAGGATTGATTTCAATTTAGCAGAGCTTGTTCCCACCTACAAAACTGTCCTGTTGTTCATTGCAACCACGATACATAAGTTTCCTTTGGTTTCTGATGGTTAATGTCAACAGTGTTCTTAATTCACTTTTTTTACACTCTAATATTTCACTGTGCAGTATTTGTTTTGGCACTTGGTGTTTCGAAAAAGTCCCTGTACTCCCCAACGATGTTAGCCTCCAGCCTCATACCCCGCCTCATTTCCTGGGGGGGTGCTGAGTAAACAGTGTGATGGGGATGGGGGTGCTATTGAAGGGCCAGTCAGCTTGAGCCTCTATAGCAGCATCTGTAGTCTGATGGAGCTCAGTTGCTGGCCCACAGCATTGGGTTTCAGGAGTGATGCAGGGTCACCCTGAGGCCACTTCTCTCTGAGACATGTCAAGTGACGTTGTATTATACTGAGAGACATTATTTGTCTATGCGCTCTTTGTCCTCTCTGTGAGTGGGTTTGTGTGTGTATATAGAAGGCCATGGGGTAGTGTCTTGGACTATGCCGTTGTTGTTCACACATTTTCAGGCTCTATAGGCAGATGCTTGTTTGCTAAGCCACAGCAGTGCGCCATCAAACATAATTGGCTTTTTAGGAGCACAGAAGCTCTCTATTCAAGAGAAATGCTGAATGAATGAAAGCAGACTAATTTCCTGAGTTTGATTATCATGCTCTGTCGATTCTTTCTATTATCTACATGCATATACTTGGCTTGGCAGTACCAGCCATTGACTGATAGTAGGATACAGTGGAGACCAGGAAGAAAGCTGAGTCAGAGAGAAGGGCCAATGAGAGCAGACATAGGGAAGTTTTAAAGCCACCCGGAGCTCTGTGAGCTGAAACAGGCCTGACTTATCCCTCTGTTTCCAACATCCTGTCTAAAGGAGTGTGTGTGTGTGTGTGTGTGTGTCTTGCCAAAGGAGATGGGGGGGGTTCCCCTCAGAACACAAGCCAGTCACGCACACATGCTACCCCAGAGGCTACTGTAAAACACACTCTGAATTGTCTGTAGGTTAAGGCTGTCAGCCAACACCCTGGGAGAGCCTCCGCTATGTGAAAAACAATCTTTAATCACTTACAGTAGAAATGTAAGAAAAAAAGTCTTCCACTCCTTTTTAACGGGTCTGTGAGTGAGGGAGCTGAATAATCTAGTTATGGTAGTTCTAATTACGTTGTTTACCTTTTTAAGATTCTAGCTTTCACACACAGAACTCAAATATGTTTAGACTCTTGCTGGTGTTGACCCAGTATGGAGAGAAACTGCTATATGAATGCAAAATGTTATTGTTGTAAATCTGTTATTTATAGATGTGTGACGAATTAACGTCTCCTTCCTGTATGTAGTAATACACTGTCAGATGCTGGCCCACATGTGCCAGAACAAAGACCCTGGCTTGCACCTCCACTCCTAATAGTAGCAGCCCTGATTTATTTGATTTGATCTGTTTTCTTCCCTGGCTGCCTGACTCTGGCCCCATTGTGTGTGTCACTACTGACCCTGGTCAGGCTGCCACCTGGTCCCATGGCTGCAGGAAGGACTTGCTTCCTCTGCTACTCAATCAGTGCAACATACGGACATCCTGGAACCTGCCTGGAGAGCCCAGCTCTGGCTGAGATCAGAGATGGTGGCACAGCCTCTCAAAAGCGCTGGCTGTCACACAGGAGCCAAGGAGGTATCTTTGTTTTAGCACCAAGCTGCTGGATAGTTGGTAGTTGAAAATCGTGTCTGCTGTTCTTTGTTCTGCAGTGTTACAAGTTGAAACCTAATACAAACGGGTTGGATAAATGGGCTGTTAAACTTCTCTGTATGTATTTCTGCAGTGGAGGGAGGATCCGTCATTTCCCATTAGCTGGGTGGGCTATGGTTGAGCACTGACTTCATTATAACGTCATTATAATCATGTCTACAAGGGAATCTGATATGTTAGAGTAAAGAATGATGTCCCTCCTGTTCCATCACCCCTCCCCCTCTCTTAGGGTTTTGAGAAGAAAGGCAGAGGCTATTTTCTGCCGCTTGCCTCATGCCCAGTGTGGCTTTGCGTCCCACCGCTGCCACGAGGAAGCCCAAATTACAGCCGTGGCTCCTGCTGACTGTGTGATCAGGGTGTGCCAGGCACCACTCCTTCCACCCCCAGCCCCACCCCTCTGTTACAGACCCTGGTCAGAGCTGGTGGCCTCAGGGCCAATGGCTTGCCCTTTCATGTGCCCATTCAGTGCCTTGTCGTAATTTCCGCACTGATAATAAAAGTAACTTTGGTGTATAAATGGCAACTGTGTTCAGTGAATGGTGCATCAATTTGCTGTTCTCCGTCCTTTTCATGGTCATGATGATTACATGATGCTGTGCCCAAGCAGATGGTCTGATTTAATTCAGATTTCCTCTCCTCTTGTCACAGGGTGTGGCCACTATGCAGGCTTAGGACAGATTGGGTCTTTTGGCCCCTAAGCCTGAGTGTGAGCTGCTGCTTTGACTTTTTTTGGTGAACTGTAACAAATTAGATTTGTGTATGCCCCACCTTGTCCTGCAAATAGAGGGGTGTTTCTACAGACTTTTTGTTGCCCCCATCTCTTGCTTTGCCTCTGATGGGAGCTCTTGTTCCCCATGCACCAGCTTGCAGGTCTATTCATATTGTGATTGGGCCATTCATATTCATATGACCAGCTCGCTTCATAATGGGAGCTTGGGGTGGTGCTGGGAGGAACATGGTGGGTCACATCGGACAACGGCTGATCATTTGGCAAACTTCCCTAGCAGGGCACCTCCCACTCCTACTCCCAACCCCTCCCCTACTAGCCTCTGACCACTCCCCTGCCCCCACCGCTTATCGGAGCAGGGTAATTGGGATGGTTGTCCTTTGTCAAGCTCATGTCGAGCGTTGAGGCCGTTTTCACAAAGCGCAGACATCTGCAGCGGTGCCCTGCACATTTCAGCAGTGACGTAATGTCCCATCATTGCCTCCATCTCTAACCATGGGGAGCAGTAGGGCCAGTGGCTGGGTTGGGTTAGGGCTGCCCAGGCCCCAGCACCTGGCCCTGGCCCAGAACACTGTGTGATGTTGTGGAACCCAAAACTCTATTAGCCAGGCTGAGTGTTGACTGCTTACTGCGGCCTGGAATGCATTCATCTGGCTCGTTCCCACTCTCTCCTCATGGCTGACTGCTAGCAGTAGTCAATCAGTCCACATATCAGCGGTCAACAATGGTTCAGCTCTCTATGATTATACTTCCAAGTTTTGACACTCGCCACAATGACACCCTTATTACATATCCTTATTTTTTCCAATCTTGAGTATTTATTGAGTTGCCTGTACATGCTTGAGACTGTGACAATCTCAAAGCCCAAGTGCAATGGTAATACTTCACATTAGGTTGCTGTTATACCTGTGTAATAATGCTGTAATTACTCTAGTCCGGTCATTGTAATTGCATGTTTGGAGTGAAGTGGAATAAGGTAGTTGTTGGAATAAGGTAGTTCTTGTTGCTGGCCAATTTCATGTAAAGTGTGACCAAAGATTGCACTCAAACAAAAATGCATTGGACTTTGTAGATGATCTCAGTGTATTTAGCAGCAGGTCCTAGTCCCATTGATTGTGGTGTGTGAACGCTTTCGCCCGAGTCTGTGGGATCAGAGATTCCGATCATCTAAGACACTGGTGCGTGTAACTACTTAATGAATAACATTACTCATCACTGAGACCCAATACCCATTCCCATTGGGTGAGGAATTGGGTCATGACTTGCCACTAAAATTAGACACTTGGGAATGCATTCCTTAGAAATTACCTCAATCTATACATTCACAGTACTTACAGTGAACATGACATGACTTATGGCTCTGAAGTTGTAATCATTAGAAATATTTCAAATGAATCTCTGACAGTCTAGGTTAAAGTCAAAATGAAGTGCTGAGTGGTATTTTAACATATTTGACATCTCCCCAATGACCCCTCTCTAATTTGGACCATTCTCTCTTCAGTCCTTTCATTGCCATAAAAAAGACGTATCCCCGGAGGGGTCTACCAAGGCATGGCAGAGTCTGCTTACTGTACCTTGCTTTTTAAAAAGAAATAAATCATCACCATATTTCCTCAACAGAAAGGGGGTGTGAAGGAGGGTTGAGCAAAAGGGAAACTACATGCAACATTTCCTTCACAATCAGAGCTATTATTAGTGGTGGCTCTGGAAAATTCCTGAGTAATGAATGCAGAAAAGTACAGACTGAGGGAAATTGGGAGACCTAGCTGGCTAATGTAGAGTCTCGTGGGCTGGTGAAGGAGAGTTGGAACATTGTTATAACGGCACTGTAGAAGACTGTTTGTGTGCCAAGTGTGATCCATAAAGGCCAGCAGCCAATAGGATGGCTTCTACTGTTTTTGGGTGTGTGTCTTTAAAAATGTAAACCTCTGCAATACCAATCATCAAAGGTTTAATGCTTTCCACCTCAACCCCCCCCCCCCAGCAGCACCCCCCCTCCTCCCACCACCACCACCCTTACTTTCCCTCAGAGCAGGACAATGACAAATACTGCATTGTTAGGGAATCCAGTAAGTCTTCTATACTGTGTCCCACTTTCCCATTGTGTCACCATCCTGGAATGCATGTATAATGGCCCTCATATAATAAACCCCTGTATTTGATATGTCAATATAAGTTAATGCAAATTAGGGAATTCAACTGGGTCACCTCTCAATGGAAGTCTTCTCAATAGGAATTCTCTCCATAAACAAATAATGGAAAAGTACTTGTCCATTTCCACACACATTGTTCCTCCCATCAGCTGTAGATAAAAGCAGAACCAGAATTAGACATTTGAAGAGTAGAACATGTCATAATGGATAATGGTCAATATGGTGGATCCAACTATTTAAACCTCAGCTAAGTGGCCACTGTACCAACATTAGTCCCCCAAACAACTCTGATTGCTCCACTGATGTGACCTAGTTTCAATCTGGGATGCAGCGTGCTATCGATAAGTAAGCATGTGGCCTGGCCCAACAGTTTGCCACTTATCTAAACATTTACTGCCCTATTATCCCTCTATCAACACAGGAGAATAAGGGAGTAAGGGAGAATTAAATTACTTAAAGAAGTAAATTATACACATTGAAACTCAAATCCTCAAGAGCGTCTAGTCCATAAACCCACTCAGAAGTCACTTGGATTAATTCAGCTTGGAAGGTAGATGATGGAATTGGATGTGACTGGTCTTCAAACTGACTTGAAATTATGGAAATCTGTGATGCGAATACAAGTGTTTTTATGGATTTCTGTGTTTGTCCTTCTGTGCTGCAGCTATGCCCTGGCAGATGAGGCCTACCGTTCTCTGAGGGACCAGGATAAGGACCAGTGCATCCTCATCACGGGAGAGAGTGGAGCAGGAAAAACTGGTGAGTCCCTCATGAAACACACCGTGGTCCCACCATTTTATGAGGATCTTTCTCATAAAATCAACATCGAAGGATTCTTACAAACTAATTGTTGCAGGTAAACTAAAAGCCACTCAAGGGTTAAGGGATAGGCCCTTGGAGCTCCAAAAACACCGGAGGCCTCTGTTTGTAGTGTTCCAGAACATTCTGTTCAATGTAATGAGACTTCTAGGTAAGGGCAACTGTATGATATGAGGTGCACTTCTAATAACAACATGCAGGAGGATTTAGATTTAGATTAGGATTTAGATTTCCCCAGGATGGGAACTGTGACTTGAATATGTTTTGGGAATGCCTAAGTCAGATTTGTACCTGACTCAAGATTGTACTCAAGATAAATGTATTCCTCCGTTCAGAACCTGATTCACCACAATTCTCAATGCTTTGCCAGTCTGTGCTGTCAAGTTGTATCAGCTTTGTTTCTACCAAGAAATCACACATGCCACACAGAATCATACAAAAGGTATTTGCTGGAAAATTGTTATATTATATACTATAGGCAGAGAAACTAATTCCCAGGTGTTGGCCATATTTAGTTGGCGGCAGAGTGACTGGTTGTAAAGCCCTCACATTCCCTATAGGATGATATCATACCATACAGTCCCCACACAGCAGTTTTAAAGGTTCTCTTTTCTCTTGTGGTTTCATGTTGCTCTCCTACCAAAGCTATCAAAAGCCAACTTCACATTTGGGTTTACTGTTACTCTTTTACGAGTTTTAACCTTTCAACTGTGTCTCATTTCCGCTATGATAACCAAAGACTTTAGAATTTGGTCTGACAGTACGAAATCAGGATTAAGTTGTGTTCCCATTCATGTTTTTCTGAAAAGCCCTTTCATCATTCTAGCCTAGTTTGTGGTAGCTTTCTTATGGTGGACATTATCAGGCTTTGCTAGCGTGGCACTCCTCATCTGGAGGTCCTGGAAGCATCACTCCATCTGCACGTCTGCCAGGTGAAGATCTGACGGAGTGTGCCATGGAGTGATTTACGAATGTGGTGTCAATTTAGTTGACTCCACATTTGGTTCCTATTAAACTTTCTACATGTGGCCTTCATTTCACTAAAGAAGAGACAGAAATACATTTATGTCAACAACAGAAAATATCCCATTCCCCCAGCCTTGAAGCCTTGTTCTGTGGTTAACCATTGCTTTGAAGCGTTGTATTATCAAACACACAATGTTGACATCCATCCCTGAGTTTGTACATTGTTGTGATCCAAGTGCGACAAGTCAACATTATCAAATGGTTACCTACTCAACAGCATCTGTGCTGTTTTCTGGAAGCGCTCATCTCCCTTATTGTAACTATGGAGCAAGCTGATGTTGGAGACCTTAGTCATGACTGAAACCATCTATTTTTAGTTGACCAGATTTTTTTAATCTAGTGTATGACCACAACAATTGACAATCTGCTGATATATCAAGCATACAACTACTCATATTTCTTGTGTTTTTTTGGGTGAAGGTTGGGGAGGGCTCTTTTAAATACTGGTATTTTTTGTGCCAGTCACTCATGGGTTTAAAGTCCAATCCAGGAAGTCAGTCAGAGAAGGCAATGATGAGTTTGGATTTGGGTAATCTCCTCATCATTTTTGTAGGTTTACAGGGAATGAGGTTGATGAAAATGGGTGTTTTTTTGGTATAAGAGGTCAGCATACTCATGCTGTTCACTTTATTTACATCATCATAAGGAAATGGCAGTCATGTACTTGTTATTGCAACTGTACTATGTCCATTAATTCCTGATAGTTCTACTGCACCAGTGTATGAGGCAATACTGAGGTTCAACAGCTGAAATAGGGCCTCAAATGTAAGCTCAGACATCTTATCTCAACCCCTTATGTCTGCATGTAGACTGGAGTCTGGAGTGCAGGAGTCCAAATAACTAAATAATAGTGCTACAGTAGCTGTATGTGACAGAGGATACCTTTTGAACCTAGTAGGGAGTGTATTTTGTTTAGGTGTAGGGATACAGTATAACCTTTGAAGGATTCATGGAGAGCTGTGACAACAGATGTTTTTTTTTTTTTTTTTTTTACTATACAGGTGACAATGCATACTTCTCTTCCCTTAGAGATGGCTGAACGATAACGTTTATTTCAATGTTCTGGGAGTCATCAAAGGTCATGATGAACATAAATGCCTTTGGCACAGATCAAACAGTCCCCTTTTAGATCTTACAGTACCTTTTTGAGATGACCAAACATGATTTGGGATTTTGGGCTTACTCTCACTGTAAGGTTTGTGCTGATATTCTCTAGATTACGCTTATTTACTGTATGTTTTCATGATCATTTCATCGTCAGCTGATCTCTCTACTCTCTTTTATTTATATATATAGATATAGATATATTGATATATAGATATATTCTGACTGACTCAGTGTCCGGGTCACCCCATGAAGTGGGATAGATGTTCTAGACATCATTACAGTTATCCTGAAAAATGTGTTGCTCTCTGCCGAGTGGATGATTCAGGATCATTTCAAATCAATATGCATAACTCATCAGGTCCTACAGATGCTCAGACAAGCCTCAATCCTGACATGGGAAGTGATTGGGGGTAAAACCAGGATTATGTATACAGCCCTCTTAGAGCTTGGACTTAGTACATGTTCTCATAAGTGTCCCTCAGAGCCCAGTGAAGTCAGTGCTATTAATAACAGCCCAATGTAATAATGAACAGCATCTAACCAAACAAGGCGGCGGCAGTCCTGGACCGTGTGAACAGTATTCCCTCCCCCACTACAGGCTCCAAAGTGGGGTTCGTACCCTGTCCCAGTAGGGCTTTGCGGAATGATGTAAGGGGGATTTTGGGGGTGTGTGTGTGTGAGGGTTGTGCCTTAGCACCGTTTTGGTGAGAATGACTCTTGACCTTGTCTGTTGTGCTGTGTGTTCCAGAGGCCAGTAAGCTGGTGATGTCATATGTGGCTGCGGTGTGCGGTAAGGGCCAGGAGGTGAACAAGGTGAAGGAGCAGCTGCTTCAGTCCAATCCCGTGTTGGAGGGTGAGTACTCAACCCCACCTCCTTTCACTTTCCCATGAACCAAATTCAGATTGGGAGTAACTCTGAGCCATCAGTTGGAGCCACACCCACATTAACACACACTTCTGCTTTCTCTATCCTTCTCCCTCTGGCCATTTCTCACACAATTCACTGTCTCTCTCAACCCACAGAAACCAAGAATTTGAATATTTTGACTGGCCCCCTGTTACACTATTTGTATTATCTATGATGGAGAGAGTCTACAATCTGTTGCTCTTTCATTATAGAAACGGTTTGCATAATATCACTCCTCCCATCACATTGAGACACTACAAGACCCTATTTCAATGTTCAGCATTCCCCAGTCTACTACGTTAAGGGGGGAAACTACCCATACCTCCGTGCTGGCACAAAGACAGCTGTGTTTTAATTGGGGGCTACAGACAGGAAATGCCCATGAATGATGAAGCGGTGCCCAGTATTGAGCTGCTGCTGTACAGCCTGGCCCAGAACACATCTGTAAGAGTTTAGCTGCTGGCTGTAATGACCCATAAGGTAGAGAGAGGCAGAACAGACTTCCTGCTGCATACTGCCCTCTCCTCTCTCTCCCTCCCTCTTGCCTTTCTATGCTCTCGGGTTCTCTCTCTCCCCCCACCCCCCCATAGGCCCTCTTTGTACTAGTTTAAAAGCACAGCCATGCATGTTAGTAATGAACTTAATCAACACACATTCATTAGCTGGCCAATTAAGCACATTAAGCCTCATGGTGTGCTGAACGACAAATTAATGCTATTTACTGTAGATACAGATAAGTGCTGTTTTAACTGGTGCTCCCATGAACCTCGGCTTGCTTCAATGAGTACATGTGCAAACGTACCTCATTTGTTAAGGGTATTTTCTTGTTAATGGTTGTGGTTTGTGAATTGAACTATGAAATACTGCAGACCTTTGATCTGTTGTTATTCATTATTTCATTTAATTAAGCACGGAAACACTGACTTAAATGGAACGAGACTACGTCTAGTCTTAAGCCTTGAAAGCCTCCGAGCTTTGTTTAATCCATACCCTCAATAACATGATGGGACGGAGTTATGAGGCTTCATCAACACAAATGGCTTTGTGATGTAGGTGTTAAATGATTGACAGCTGATTGAGGACAAGACATCTGCATCATCAAAAGATTTTCCCTGAACACCAATTCAATAGCACTCACTGTGGCAATGCAAACTTGTCTACAAATACATTTGTAATAGACTGAGTTGGATCACCTTTTCTGCCTGACGGATGCTCATGCTAATATTCTATGCTAACATGCCAATATATATCTCCTCCTTTTCAGCCTTTGGAAATGCCAAAACCGTGAGAAATGACAACTCATCTCGATTTGTAAGTATGCTTTTTTTGTTGTCTGTGAGGGCTTTGATGTTTTTTCCTCCAATGAGACGGTGTTTGCTTAAGACACAGCTCAGGTGGACTTTTGATCTGATCTGGACGTCAGCATTGGCAAACAAACCATTCACCTTTTTCTCTTTTGTCTCTTTCTCTTCCTTGTATTTCACCTTTCTTTCCCCCTCACCCCTCCCTCTTTTTCTCCCTGTGTATCAGTTACTTGCGTCAGTCTTACTCTAACTTGCTACGGAGAGATTGGCATTGATTCAATAGTAAGGCTGTGAAAACCTTTTTCTCACATCCTCTGTACAGTAGTTTTTGCCTGTTCATTAGGATAGGTGTGGTTTTATCATCAGTGAGTCCTTTCTGACCAGCATCTGCACATGTTTGGCTTTTGCAGGACCTGACATAACACCAAGCAATTACAGTTACAGCACAGGACAGAAATGAAACTCAAGTCAGCGTAACATTTTTTGGCAACTATCTCCAGATGTCTGCCGATGGCCCCTGCCAAGTTGCCTGTGTTTGGGAACTGCTGTCTTGTCCAGGAGCTCATCTCCTCGTGTCTTGTTTTTCGCAGGAGAGATGGCTCTAAAGCACTTCTGCTGTCCACACCCACCTGGCCCAGGCGCCACTATGCTGCTGCCTACAGTTGAAGATTACAGCACATGCAAAACAGCTTGTGCCTCTACTGGTGTAGAGACAGTATTGGTACTGTAGCCACTAGACAATGACAGCAGATTTGACTTTGACCTCTGATTCCCCTGACTATTGATTTACAATGCCGTTCATCAGTTGCCATTGGCTGACTGTCCATGCAGAACAAACATGTTTGGTTGCAGACACATTACCTTTCCACCATAATGACTAATGTGCCTTGCATTCTGCATTCTGATGCAAAAAAAAAAAATGGCTGCCGAACATCACATCAAGTGTAATGTACAATACCTGTTACTGAGGCTTTGATGGAGAGATAACATCAGCAGATGCAACCGCTGTGTTGCGCAAGTTTTTTTATCTGGCACACTAATCTAGGAAAATATTTCATTTCCAGACAGTGGCAATATGAAACTAGACATGTCATTTTGGCCTGCAGTTTTTTGCACAGGGCTTTCTCACGCTCGCTGGCTGCATTTTCAGGGGGCTCGTTGGCAGCAGCTGCCTTGTTCAGATTCTTCCTTGATGTCATCACATTTCTGCAGGCTTCCCCAGTCAGACTGAAAACACACTGCACCCTGCCTCAGGCCCTAACCAATCCTCACTCAATGTCTCATGTCCCACATACTAATATCCCATGAAGCAGTCTAGAGCACTAGTGCATGGCTTACCTGACTTGTTCCTTTAAGCTCCTAATGGAGCAAAGGGCCTCAACTACTGCACTTGCGCATATTATCTACCCCCTCAATCTCTGTGTGTGTACTTTTCATAAAGTTCTGCCACAGTCCCTGGGTGTGGCGTACTGTATACAGTACCTGTGTGCGGGTTTAGGATGTCATAGAGAGGGTATTATGCAGGATTATGCCTGATCTGTTTATATTTAGTTAACCTTGGTATAAACCACTGGATGAGCAATGAACACCTTATTGTTTTCCACTTATGCCATTTAGTTAATAATTCATCTCCTTAGGATGATGAGCACAAACATTTTGATCTGTTACTTCCCTCTGCGGAGAGACTGGGGGATCATGTTGAATTTGGCTGCAGCCATTGCCAGTTGAGCCACAGCTTTTTGAAGAACTGTCAGCTATAAATAAAAGAAGAAAAAAATCAAACAGTTTGAAAGACACTGGGCTCTCTGTTCTAACCCAAAACCTAACCAGAGGGGGAGAGATGGTTTGTTTTACCCTTCCAGTGGGGGAAAAAAGTCATTTCCTTCACAGTAGTCTATTACTTCATAGCGAACCTATTTGAGATTGGCAGCTGACTTTATGAATACATCTGTGCCGAGAGACAAAATGACTTTGTAGAGAAACTCTTATTGCGTCTCGTAAGGCTCATATTTCTGTGAGGTTTGCAGTGATCCCTGCCTGTGAGAGCTTCCTCCAGAACTGCGTCGTACTCCAAAGTAACCTTGTCACAGTATTAAAGGCCTTGATGCTGTGTCATCAAGGGGCAGGCTCTCTCTCCCAATGCATCCTATTGGTCCTCTTTTATCTTATTTTGGCTGCTTGGAAAAGGGCTTAATTGCTAAAAATGTCATTCATTTACTAAGACGAGACAGTTTTATTTTTTTGGTACCAACAATATGCTAATCTGTTACTTTGGTTTAATCACTGTGTTCTCTTTTCCTTCACAGGGGAAGTATATGGACATCGAGTTTGACTTCAAAGGAGACCCTATGGGTGGAGTTATTAGCAACTGTTAGTATTATGAGGTGGAATAGATCTCTCTCACACACACACACACACACACCTTCTAGCTACCCTAGCCACATGTTAAGCTCTTCTATGTACCAATAGCCCTCTCATTTCCCAACTGGAAGCTATGTACCGATTATGTGGACTCCCTACTGCTATCTCCCACAGACACAGATAGCTCAATTAGACCGCCCAGTCCTCCCACCCTGGTAAATGGTTTGCCATGCACGGCAGGATATGTTGAGAGGTCGATCATAGCGTGCCATTGCCCACGTGCTGTCCCTGCACTGCCTGTCGGCTCACGAAAGAGAGAGCCTGATCAATATAACATTGTTTGTTTCCAATCAATGGACAGTCAGTGACACAGGACTACCTTTGGCAGTTGCCTGCAACATGAAACCTACAACTCCCTTGTCTCTCTCTTTGCCCCTCGGACTCTTTGCTTACGTGTTGCTGTGTCTCTCATTATATTGTTTTGTCTGCGTGGAAAGATCTGCTCGTGGTCACAGGAAACAAAGAGTGTTTGATCTCTGACTCACAGATTCTCCACTGTCTGTTTGGGAGAGCTCATGGATGTTGTCCAGTACAAGGAGAGGTTTATGATGGAGAGAGGGATATGTGACTGGGAGGTCTTT
The DNA here is from genome assembly GCF_951799395.1 of Argentina silus. NCBI lineage: Eukaryota > Metazoa > Chordata > Actinopteri > Argentiniformes > Argentinidae > Argentina > Argentina silus. The sequence continues at coordinate 13,999,701 of NC_139666.1, read as the reverse complement.
TCACATCTATGGCTCTGCACAATGTGCCTGAGGGGGTTCTCTCCTCAGACGTCACAGGCAATACATTCTACTGTTCCTTTACACGACAGCTGAATCAGCTACTGTAACACCTTGTTTTCACCCTCTCTATCTCCAGCTCCATGCTTTGAGGTCTTCTACAGTATAACTGTGGAGAAAGAGCAGGAACACCCACATGACTTGTTAACAGTGTAGAGTGGAGCAGGGTTACTGACACTCCAGGCTTAGTAGTTATGGTGGGATAATGATAGCGTGATAAGAAAAGACAATTCAACGTCCAAATGGCTAAGCCTTTGGTGCTTGTTAAATCCTAGTCAAAACAACAAGACAGGATATGGGCTTTTTTCCTACATTACACACGATATAGCATGTCCAACATTTCTGCTTTAATGTATGTTTGTTTATCTAAAAAAAACGCATCCTGAATGCTGTGCCTGCTGTGAAATACCATTGCAAATTTCACAAATGCTTTACAACAAAACAGACATGAACAACAGAGCACAGCCTATGGTAGTAAACGACTAACAACACAGAACTCTCATAGTGTACAAAAGGTGGAAGGTCCCTCAGGGGGAGACTGCTTCAGAACATTCTTGAGCCGAGCTTCCTGCATGTTATACTGCGTTGTTAGAAGAACTCAGTTTGGTCAAGAGGATGCGTGCAGTTGCATTTGTCTCAATGAAAAGAGGGTAGAGAGTGACATTTCTGAAAGAGAGGGTGACACAGAGAGGCACAATCATAGAGCGGCAGAAGAAGTGGATCTTTGTGTCTGTTGTCTCGTCTGCTGTTCTTTGATTACAGTTGAAAGGCAGCGCTCGCTAGTCACACTCTAAAGAGATTCTACATTATTGATGAGCTGGCGGCCCCAGAGCCACTTAGTGACGAACGCGGTGGAGTGTGGCAGTGGGCGGCACAGATTCGTGACCACCACCTACCTGCTAGCTGTTGACTGGGGCTCTCTCCATTGACCTCAACTGCCTCTGTAGAGTACCAGGGCCAATGGCATTAGCAATGTACCAGAGTGTCTGGACTGTAAATGCAGTATGAAGTGGCCTTCAAAATGCCCTTAAGTGTTGAATGCCCATGGAGTGTGAGAGGCAGGACTTGGAGCTTCTAACTAAAAGCTAACAGGTATCGGCTCCCCCTCCAGGTCTCAGAGTTGAAGATTTCTGCTGTAGACCAAACTACTACAGAGGCTGCTTTGCTTATCGTCAAGGCAGTACATAGATATAGGTTGTGTTGAGCTCTTTGAACCACCTCAACTACAACAGTGGCTGCTGAAATTGAAAATGGTACCATACTTGATTTGTGTTTTAGTATCACCAGAATCCATACACCACCCCCTCAATCAGGTGTTATATTTGGTCAGTAGCCCTGGAGAAGGAGCTGGCTATGGTTTCCTCTTCTGAGACTTCCCGTCTCGGCACCACTTATACACACAATGAACAATGAGAGTCCAACAGTGGCTTGGTCACTGTGGAAACCTTAATATTTAGGAGCACCAGACACTGTGGAAACCCTAATATTTAGGAGCATCATGTGTGGACATAAAAGATTAAGTAATGTTATTGGTTTCAGTAATACCTCATTAAATCACAGTTTTATGTCCTACCTTACCCATTGTTTGATTGTTCTAGAGAGTCATTCAGTGTCTTAGGTCTGTTTTTAACAGTCATGTCTCAGTCCTGCCCTTGTGTGTCTCTCTCCCTCAGATCTTCTAGAGAAGTCCAGGGTGGTCAAGCAGCCAAGGGGAGAGAGGAACTTCCACGTCTTCTACCAGCTTCTGTCTGGAGCCTCAGATGACACTCTTAGTGAGTTACAAACACACACACACACACACCCCTCCTCTCTGACTGACCCACACTCAGTTCAGTTGTTGAATAGTGTTAAGGAAATTAGGAGTTTAATTCCAAAACGCTATATATCCACTTGCTAAAATGTTTGTCATGTTACATTTCTCATCAAAAATCTAAATAATCAAGATTGCTTGACGTTCTTGATAAAGAAAAATATAATGGTCTTTGATTTGATTCAATGGTGTACTAACATCAAAAGGGTGATTTATCAGCAGTAATTGTAACTTGTAATCTAATATGACTCATGCTGTGGCAGTAGAATGGATTTCCTTGATACTTGATACAGGCCTTTAAAAGGCCCATTCAATCTGCTGCTCTGAAGTGCATTGCACCTGCACAACATAAGTGATTCGATATACCATGTTAAAGCCATGCGTTTGCCTTTCTGACCCACAGAAAAGCTGAAGTTGAACAGAGACTTTAGCAAATACAACTATCTGAGTCTGGATTCAGCCACTGTCAATGGGCTGGATGACGCAGCAAGCTTTAGGACTGTTAGGGTAAGTCTGTCGACCTAAGCAAGGATTACTGTTCATACAGTACACATGCACACAAGCATACACACACACACACACAGTTGCCTATCTTCAGACATATAGACACACACTCAGGGACTAATTCCTTCTCAATGGCTGTGCTGATGGTGTCTGTCATTGTGTCGAGCTGTTTTTGGCTGCGCTCTGGAGTGCACTGTGACTGAGGGCAAGAGATGGGCTGAGCTCTTTATCTTCTCTCTGAACCAATGAGCAGGTTGATTTGATAAGGGTAACTCTGGCCTGTTTTCCCAATCATCTATAGGTCGATTATTACTACTCTCCACTCTGCCACAGCCCTCTCTCCCTGTCATGTAACCTGAACTTTGAACTAACATTAAGATAGAGTAAGCAGAATTCCACATGCAAGCCATATCATAAACAGAATGCTGGTTTTAGATTTTCAATGGCAGTCTGGCTTCTGTGGGAAACCTGAGGGAGAAACACCAGCTGCATCCTTACTTCCAACCACACTGACACGTGGGGATGTGGAGCATGGTCACCATGTGTCGTCTCTCTTCCTGTCTGTTGTTGTTGATGACACACAGAGGATGTTATGTGTTGGCTTGGCCCTGTCTTAGCCCACTTTACTGTACTCTACTCTACTCCACTCTACTCCCTGCTCCTGGGCTCTCTTCTCACTGCATCCTGCCTAAGGACTTCCCTCAGTGAGCTTCCCTGCTATAGCAGGCCTCTGCACAGCTGCAGTCCAAGCCAACACAATAGAGTCCAGTCCTGTAGAACAATGGGGCTCTCCACTGGATATGAAGCTGAGCCTGAGCCAAAGGCAGCCAGAGTCTTTTCTCACCCTCTGTCACGATGGTGTCAAATTATAATAACACATTCACGTAATTATTTCCCAAAACACTCTCCCCATCTCTGTACCCTAGTACAATGCTAGTCTCACTATCCTCTCTCCAGACACACCCCTTCATGTTTTCTTTGACTGATTTTAATATTTGTCCTTTGTTGCCATCCCAGAATGCCATGCAGATTGTGGGCTTCATGGAGGATGAGGTGCAGTCGGTGTTGGAGCTGGTAGCCGCCGTCCTCAAGCTGGGGAACATTGAGTTTAAGCCTGAGTCCCGGGTCAACGGCTTCGACGAGAGCAGGGTCAAGGACAAGAACGGTAAGTCTATGGTCTGAAAGGAGAGCCTAACAGAGTCTAAAAGAAAGGCACAATAATGGCCAAATATCCCAGTTCTCTTTCATGGTATTTGTGCATAGGATATCTATTATTTTTTCTGCAAAAGTCCAATATTGTGGCAGTAGTCATAATTGTTTAGATATATTGTTTTTTTATTAATTGCCTGGTGACATGATTGATGTGTACAGATATCATATTACACCAAAAACATTATCACACCAGACAAGTGGTCACTCCATGTGCCGTACATTCTGCTGCAGTGATGATCACTGCCACCTACTGGCTGTGTCAACATCCCCATGGCTTAATGACATTGTTGAGTAGATGGATGTATTGTGTTATTACATGGTACCACATTATCCTTATTGCTCCCAGCTGTACTCCATTAAGCAGATATCATATTTGCATGTCTGAATTGCCCAGCCGTGTCATAACTTTGCATTCTTTGTAAACAGACTGAGCATTGTACACTGATATGGAGAACTCAAGTTTGTGGTGTCACAGTCATAAGATCCACACTTCCACTCTAAAATTAAACTGGGTTATTATAAGTTCCCATTGCTACCATTTGCCACTGTATGGACAGTATACAAATACTTTTGTCAACATCTGCTCTTACATAAGACCAAAGTGTAGGACGATTGGTCTGTGGTACCTAAGTACATTAAGCTAATGTGCTTTAGTAACTCCTCTTAAACACGACCATTTGGCCACTGTGGAGAATCACGGCTGTAATGTTTGGGCCAGCGAGGGAAGGGGACCCTCTGATCCCGAGGAGATCCCTTGAACAGCCTGAGCTGAGAGTGTATCATCTTATCTGGTCATCAGCTGAGTGTCAAATGAAATTTTTTTTTTCTCTCTGCGTTTTTGTAGACCTGAAGGAGATGTGTGAGCTGTTGGGGATTGAACAGTCTGTGCTGGAGAGGGCTTTCAGCTACCGCACAGTGGAGGCCAAGATGGAGAAAGTGTCCACCACACTCAATGTGGCCCAGGTTAGAACATGAGTCTGTCATTCTGTATAGCAACACACTTTAGTCATTCTTGTAATAACAAGTCATTGGGGACCTTGACACTGGCACATACAGTTTGAAAAGCTGGGAGGTATTACTTCCCTTTGACTTACCTGTCTAGAACACTCCCCTTCCCCATCTATACTACATGGAAATCTATCAATTATAGATGAAGAGTTCTCTCCTGAAATGCAGAAGTAGGTCACATTTTGGGCGTAAGTAACCCCAGGCACATTGGGGTTTTGATATGAAATATTCATCACAGAAACTAGTTGTCTTGCTCCAGCAAAGCAGTGCAATAAGGGTATATACTGTTAAGGGATCAGCTTCACCCCTGACTGGTGATGTGAACACCCCTGGTGAAGGCAGATCTGGTTTCTGGAGACGCCATGACCATCCCCTAGTGCTGTGCTGACAATGGAGACCAGAACTCCCCCTCACAAACATCCGTCCAGATAGAGTAAACAAAGGGTAGAAAAAAAATGAGATACAACCAGAGACAATAAATCACAACACAACACAGCCTCAGAGCAACCTTGTAGCCTTCAGGAATGCCAGTTCATCCATAACACATTATCACCAGTCCAAACACCAACCCCTACTAGTGTCTGTGGGTTATGCTTGGTTCTGCCCTTGCCTTAAGTCCCATGTCACTCCAGGTCTCGAGTCTTACACTCTGGCTGTGTGCTGTGTGTTTGCCAAGTTTACATGAGTGATGACAGGCTGTACTCCAGTATGGCGGTGTGCCAGCAGATGAGCCTCCTAAACTATAGGGATCAGATTTTCCCCGGGATACTCCTCCTCAAATAATTTCACTGTTGCTTCGCAGATGATTGGAGTGAGACAAATCTAGAACTGGAATTTACTTAATTTATGCATTTCACTTTCCAAGTCTTATCTAAGCCCCATGTGTTCTGGTTCCCCTGATTTGACAACATGTGTGAATTGATGCAGTATAAGGTTTTCCAGCTGTCCTCTTCTGGCTCCACTGTTATAAGTGAACTGTTTCCTATAAATCAAATTAGCAATCAGAACACTCATAATACTGCCTATTGAAGATGTATTGTTGTGTCTCTTGTTTAGGAAATTTGTTGTTTATGTATTAAACCCATATGTAAATCTGACTTGACAGGCCTACTATGCCCGTGATGCTTTGGCCAAAAACCTCTACAGCCGTCTATTCAGCTGGCTGGTCACCAGGATCAATGAAAGTATCAAGGTACTATGTCCTCTCTGGTCTCATTCTCTCTAATCCTGGTGAAATGTTTATCACTGAATCTCACATAGATGTGTAAACATGTGTTGACTGTGATTTGCCATGAAGAATAACACACTCATTGTGTCTCATACTGTACCAGAGTACAGTATATCTCAGTGCCCTCTCTTCCATATCTAACCACAGGCTCAGGCCAAAACACGCCACAAGGTGATGGGTGTCCTGGACATCTATGGCTTTGAGATCTTTGAGGTAAGGCTAATGGAACAGTTTTTTTAGTCTTACAGTCGACTTTCTTTCCGGTCAAGTCAAGCATGATCTTTTACCAATTCCTTATGAGGTAAAAGCTCTGCAGAAACTTGTGTAGGTTTGTGAAACACAATACCCCAGGCTATCAGTTTACTAGAGAATTTTGAATTTAATTAGTGCTCATCTGAGGACAATGGTTGTGAAGTTGATGTGTCCAAAAAGTGCATGTGCTCTTGTCCCTATTCCCCACTCACTGTGAAGTCCTCCTCTCTCCTGAATGTTGTTGTGTCTGGGTCAACAGGATGGAGTAAGTACACCTGCCGAGGGTTTGCTGTGGCAGTGTGCATGCTGTGATCTCAGTCTTTAATCCTAGTCCTAATTCAGCTCTTTATCTGGAAAACAAAAGCAACCAAGGGAGCAGCCTGCCACCTGGCCGAAAAACTAAATGCTCCTTTTTAACATTGACAACTGTTGTGATTAAACGTTGTCATGATATTCATGTACTGTTTGAGGAGCAAGGCCCTGTGAAAAACCTTATCTGGCTGTGCGCTGCAGTGCTATCTGACTTAGATGTCTGTTATGACAGACATTCAACTTCCAGTTTTGCTGGTAACTGTCTCTCACCATGTACTGTCAAAAAGCACTGCAGTTCCAGCTCTTGAGGCCTTTTTCAGGATGTCGTCAGCTGCCCTCGGAGAGTGCTGAAGTCTGCTGCTGCCATATTGTTGGAGCAGCAGAGATGCTGAAGTTTTCAGTTGCTTGTGTTCTTGGGTTAAAGGTGCACTGATCTTTCTATTAAGGGGATGAGAGGACACACTATATAACAGGTTTATTTGAAGGGTGTGTGAACACTCCCTCTGTTATGTTTGTCCTGCCCTTCCTGATCAGAAGTCTCCAGTACATCCTTCAACCCATGTGCTTTTAAAGTAGACATGCAGTTCTAACCTAGTGTATCCTAAGCAAATGAATGGTACCTAACCCAAACCAACTGTGATGCTGTTAGCCAAGATAAGTCAGTAAACCAGTCATAATTGATAAGAAAAGGGCATAATTGTGATGCCTAAAATGGTTAGCAATTCTTCACACTTTATCAGGACCTAATTTTAAAGGTCACATACACAGTTCATAAACACACACGAGGCCTTTGAAGGTTAGTTGCCATGTGTCCATGATAAGACAGGCAGATAAGCCTTTATTATCAGTCATTTACCTGTTGTTCCAAGACTGTGTACTCTGATTGTGTTTAGTAGTGGTTGTAAAGCAATAGGGTTGTCACCACCAAGTAAAAGAATGTTCCAGGCCCTTGGTTGCCTTGCCTGATTGGAAGCAGTGCCTCAAATCTATGAGAACAGTTCCCACAGTACAGAGTGAGAGAGAGACAGAGAGAGAGAACAGATTTGCTTTGTTTGTTTGGAAAGAGACATTTTCTTTGTTAGTGTGACATAACAGTGGAGGAATGGCTAGAGGAATGCTGGAGTCGAGGCTTTTTTGGCAGTGTTCTAGTGGGATCCAAGAGACACAGGGGGAACAAGAACCCAGAGTGACCCTAAAGCTTATCGAAGGCTCATGACAACATAGAAACAGGTGGCAACAGATGGGTGTTTTTTTTTTCGTTTTTTTTTAGAGGCTAGAGGACAGCAGTGTATTAGTGAGCCCACAGCAGTGTATTAGTGAGAAATGTTGATGTCCACTGCGTACATCTGGAAAGGGTCAAATGTGTCCTAATGACAGAACAGAATTCAAAATGGTGTCTTTGGGCTTACAGGACAACAGCTTTGAGCAGTTCATCATCAACTACTGCAATGAGAAGCTACAGCAGATCTTCATTGAGCTGACGCTGCGCGAAGAGCAGGAGGAATACATCCGGGAGGTAAGTTAGTGTGTGTGTGTGTGTGTGTCCCCATCTACAGTACATCCACACGTTGACGAGCCCAGTTATGGTGTGAACAAAGCATGTCATGGTTTGTTTTAGTATGTCAGAGCTGTGGTGTTGACCCTTCCATATCAGTCATCCGTTTAACCTTTCGTCAGATTTCTGCCCAGTATGCTCTGTTTCTCTCTTGCTCTTTCTCTGCTTCACACCCCTCCCATTTTACCATTCTCCACCCTCACCCCTCTCTCCAACTCTCCTCACCATTCTCCCTATCTCTCTTGCCTTTTTCTTTCCCTCTGTGGGCTTGGGGACGGAAGTGATTCTTCACTCCAGCAGGGGTAAACACACTTCTCCCCTTGGGGCTTGGGCCTCTGTTTGCTTTCAAAGCTCTAAGTATGTGAGTGCTGCTCCCTTGACCTCCCCTCCATGATATTCCACTCCCTGGCCCCCTTCCAGAGGAGTGCATGGGAAAATACCACGCTTTGGAAGACTGGGGCGGCGGAAAAGAGGGGAGGACCACCAATAGGGAGTCCACATCCCAGATCGCTAACCCACCCACCCCACAGCCCCAACCCTTCATCACCCCCAAACCTGGACCCCCTGTCACACAGCCCAAGTCAACTGCGACCACTTTCCCAAGCCCATTCCATAAGATGTAATCAAAAGCCTGATCTCAGTGAGGCACCATTATTTTCCTGTCCAACAGTCCAAAATGCTCTATCAGGGATGTTTCCTATAACTGAATTATGAAGACCTTCTAAAGGCCACAATGCTGCTGTCTTATCATAAACAGAGCAGTTCTATAGAAAAGGGCAGTTGTCATGCCTAAAGGCCACCAGTCAGGGCAGACATTTAGATACGATCAGGGACCTGCTTAAATGATTCTCTCTCTTGTTGAGCTCTTGACTAGATGCCCATTGGTTAGCGGTCTGAGAGTATGGAAGGTCAATGGCTTTATCTCTTAAACCACTGAAGTCTATATTAGACTTTGCTCAAAACCCCAAGTGAAAATTGAATGAGGGAAGAAAGAGTAATAGGCCTTTGACCCCTGCTCTTATTTGTTTTCAGGGCATCGAATGGACCAACATTGAATATTTCAACAACGCAATTATCTGTGACCTCATCGAGAATGTAAGTTGGTCTGAGTGTCGTCTGATTATTCAAAAGCAAACAATGTAATTTCACAAGTTTCCATGATCTACTGCTGACACAGTCTCCCATTGTGACAGCTTATAGCCTGTCGAGGGACAGTCTCAATGATGATTTAACAACCCTTGAGCTGTTGCTAGATCTACATTTTCTTTAATGATTTAGATACTGCAAAAAGAATGCCATTCTAGAGCACTGTATGCCTTATGGCAACTATAAACATCAATGTTTGGATATGTACGACAACCTCTTATTACGTGCTACCTCTCTCATTCTCCCTCCCTCCCTCCCTCCCTCTGTTCAGAACCAGAATGGGATCTTGGCTATGCTGGATGAGGAGTGCCTTCGGCCAGGCACGGTGACTGACGACACCTTCCTGGACAAGCTTAACACCATATGTGCAGAGCACCTGCACTTTGAGAGCCGCCTCAGCAAGAACTCCAAGTTCCTCACCGACCACAGCCTGCCACATAGCTGCTTCCGTATCCAGCATTATGCTGGGAAGGTAGGAACCATAGACACACACACACTTATCATTGGTAGGCACCCACCTCCGTCATAATCGGACCACAAGAGACACTGGCGTCTGTGTGAAATGGGCACAGACACTCCATCAGGATATACAGTATGAAGTCAGTGGAAAGCTTGGATCAATAATGGTTACATTCACCAAGCAAGGATTACTGGAAGTGCGTCATGCTCATAATGGGAAACATATCAGTAATACACAAGATTCAAGATTGACATGATGTTATCTGAATACCCATCTGAATATCCCCAGCTTTACAGACACTTTGAGTTAATAGATTTATAATCCTAACTACCTCAGTTTGTATGAGCCAGGAATACTCATTACTATGGAAAAATTACAACAATACTATGAATGCACACTCAGTAGTGGCAAGAAAGTATACAAGATACATGATCCTTTACAGTAGCCTAGAATAAGACGAGTCTTATCTTTAACAATACAGTAACTTGTGAAAGTGTCTGATTGGTGATGCCTCTTGGTGTGTAGGTGCTGTACCGTGCAGAGGGCTTTGTAGACAAGAACAATGACCTGCTGTACAGAGACCTGTCCCAGGCCATGTACAAGGCCAACCACAGCCTGATGAGGCAGCTCTTCCCAGAGGGCAACCCTGCCAAGATCAACCTGAAGAGGCCACCTACGGCAGGCTTCCAGTTTAAGGCCTCAGTGGGAACACTGATGAGGAACTTGCAGACCAAGAACCCCAACTACATCAGGTATTTAACAGTTACACTCAGGGCCATGTATTCAAACAAGTGGTCAAAGAAAAAGTTAATATTAACTTCACAATAACCCAACAGTTATAACCCACTGTTGACAATGCCCTTTCCTCAGCGCTGCCCCAATGCTAATGTAATGATGATGCATATTCCTTGTAAGATTCTCTAAGTGATGGCGCTGTTTGTCCATGTGTAGTGTCTGACCTCCGCTCTGGCTTCTTTCCTCAGGTGCATCAAGCCCAATGACAAGAAGGCGGCCCACATCTTCACAGATTCGCTGGTGTGCCACCAGGTGCGTTACCTCGGCCTGATGGAGAATGTACGTGTGAGGAGGGCCGGCTACGCCTTCCGCCAGCCCTACGAGCCATGCCTGGAGCGCTACAAGATGCTCTGCAAGCAGACCTGGCCCCACTGGAGAGGCCCTGCCAGGTATGCCTGTCCAGAATGCACCACTTATGATGTGGCTATCACTGAGCAATAAGAGTCTACCTCACTCTCCCTGTTTCATATCCAGAAGCAGAGTGCAGTGTTATTTGATCTTGACTTATACTTGAATGACTTGCCCATCCATATATCATTCAACTATGTCAACAAGCCCTGTTAGTATGGTACATTGTCTTGTGGCTATCTGGTTGCTTAGGGTGACTATCAGACAAACCAGAGTTAATTCATTCTCTTCTCTATTCTGGAGATGTTGGGGCATTTTGTCCATATCTCTGCTATGTACCCATATGTCTGACTCATGTTTTGTTTCCTGTGAAGGTAACACATTGATTAATATCTGTTGCGTGGATTGTTAAGCATTTGGTTTCTAGTGTGTCTACTGTCCTGATCTGTTTTTCCATGTATGCTGTGTGAATGGTTCATGAGGTCTCAACATGTTTTTCATCCCACATGATGAAGATATGGACCTCTATCGTCTTAGAATGACATTCTTTCCCTCTGTGTCTCCCAACCATATCAGCCTGTGTGTGTGTGTGTGTGTGTGTGTGTGTGTGTGTGTGTGTGTGTGTGTGTGTCTTTCCTCTTCCCCCCTCGGTCTCCTTCCCTCTGCCCTTCATTTTAACTGGCTCTGTTTTGCCCCCTGTGTGTAGTAAAGAATGTAACCATCTGTCCCCCTACAGGGATGGAGTAGAGGTGCTGCTGTCTGACCTTCAGGTTCCAGCGGAGGAGTTTGCCTACGGACGCTCAAAGATCTTCATCAGGAACCCCAGAACGGTAGCGCCTCCACATTTACTGTTGACATAATCACTCACAGCCCACCTGGCCCCTTAAATTGTGTTAAAGGTCCAACTTCATGCATTTTTTAACTATGTGAGAACTTTATTAAGAACAGCCAAACCCGGTGTTTGTCCAATTGTATAAATGACTACAAAAGTCTTCGATTTTATGTAAGGAGAAATTGTTTGGCTAATTTGTATGGCTAATATTAGAGTTCAGTGAGCTGATGCTCTTCGTTTGACTGCATTAAGAAGGTTTCCAAGCAGGAAGTCTTGCTCTTTGAGCCATTTTCTAGTAATTAGCACTTAACCAACATTCTGGAAACACATGATTTCACTTATCCATCCTGTTGCTGCTCACTGGGCATGGGAAATGAATGTTAACTGTACATTGCATGGGCTTTGAAGACTCTGCAGTGGTGGAACACACTCTCCAGGAGACCCAACAAAGCTAGTAACAACATGGTGGCATGTGGGTTGGTCTTATCTTATCCATGATCTGCATGTCATGTCATACAGGGCTTTAGCTATCTCGATCTCCCAGGTGCAAAGGACTGTGACTATCAGGGTGGGGATCTAGGTCAGGTTCGTCTAGGTTGCTGAGCCTCTATCCTGTATGTCTCCATTCCCTGACAGCTGTCTGGGACTTGTGTCTGAGGCAAAGAATGTGTTGTAGTACCCACTCAGTCTTCCCATTTTCCAGTATATGGGCTTGTGCCAAAAGGCAGAAGGAAAGGCTGCTGTATCGCTGTGAATTCTGTCTCATCTTTGCAACCGCCTGATACCTGGTGGTATCCACATGCTGTATGTTCCTAGGTAGTCCTTGTACAACAATGGCGATAGGGCGCCTTTATAAAAACCACACTGAAAGTGGGAGAATCACAAAATTACATCCTGTCATTGCGACCAATGTTTTGCTCATAGCTGTGTACTTATTGATTTACACATCCCAGAACTGTATAGTGTAAATGGTATATTATAGTGTTCATATTTCCTGTCCATGTTCAAGTTCTGACTGTATTCCTCATGATGACCTCCTTGTTCCCCTGGGCCTGGTGTCCACAGCTGTTCTGCCTGGAGGAGAGGAGGAGGCTGTGCCTGGAGGAACTGGCCACACTCATACAGAAGATCTACCGTGGCTGGAAGTGCCGTACCCACTTCCTGCTGCTGAAGAAGAGCCAGGTGGTGGTGGCCGCCTGGTACCGCAGATACGCGGTGAGCTGCTTCTACTACACCCAACACACTGCGCACCATCATAGTCATGACTTCTCTTCTCCTCTCATTTTCATGAATACCCAACGTGATGATTACTGCAGTTGTTACACTGTATGTTACAGCTGTAGAGATATGTTGTCTGTAGATCAAATTATGTTATTTTGTTGAGCACTAATGGGTTTGCCCTTTTTTTTTTTTGCAGCAACAAAAGAAATATCAGAAGATCAAGAGTGCCACCATAGTGATGCAGTCCTTCATCAGAGGCTGGAAGGTATGTTCATGACCACATAAACAGTGAGAGGGGGAAAAAGCAGTGACCTGGCATAAACAGTGAGAAACCAGAGGATGTGTGTCTGTGACAGAGGCAATATAGGCACATTTTAAAAGCACTACTTTTCAACAGGCCCGCAAGATCTTGCGGGAGCTGAAGTATCAGAAGAGATGCAAGGAGGCAGTGACCACCATTGCAGCGTACTGGCATGGGACCCAGGTAATGCTGGTCTACTGAGTCCTCACTGGGAGAATATCAGTAGGGGGTAGGAGGGGTCAGATGTCTCTCAAACTTACATTTCTTATGCTCTCTCTATAACATTGACTAAAGACTCTATACTACTAAAGCAATAGTATGCGTAGAATAACAATATTTGGAATAGCATGGATGGGCAATTCCTTGCCTTTTGCTTTAGCAAGGTGCCTTGTCCAAATAAGCCAGGCAAAGAAATACAGTATTATAACATATGGCCCATGCAGGTCTCCCAGGAAAGCTATACTGGAGCACTCCTATTTTTCTTTTAATCTTCTTCTTCGGCTGATCACTGCTGCTACTCTTCTCACTCTCTTCCTCTCTCTCTAATTGTGCACTCCTCACCTCCATCTCTGCCCTCCCTACGTACTTCAACCTGCCCCACCTAACACCACCAGGCTCGGATGGAGCTGCGGCGCCTAAAGCGGGAGGCACAGGAAATACACGCTGTGTCAATCATATGGGCATTCTGGCAGGGGACTCAGGTATTTTACAAGCCTGCCATCATGTGTCGCCATCCCAGCTGTCCGTCATCCCCCTCTATGTCCCGCCCCTCCTTGAAACCAACCGATTGAATGAGACGCATCCTTGAATGGCCCCTCGTCCCTTTGTTGTCCAGTGGTCCACTAACTTTCCTCAACAGTGTTCTGTTACTCATCTGTTTTATTGTCCCTTAGGTGTCATTTTGGGGATATTGGGAAGTTTACCACTAACATATTTTACCCTTAACTTTATTTGCTAGAATCCTGTTACTGCTATGGAGCCTTATTCTCTCTCTAGGGAAACAACATCAAAGTCTCAACTCTCCTTTTCATTCCCTTGTTTTTCTCAGTCTATTGTTTTCATGTTGACATTTTTCTTTCCATTCCGCTGTGTATGATCTGATAATTATGTTATTATCAGATAATCAGAAGGGAGACAGTATCATGTGTTCACGTTGATGCAGCACCATCATGACCATACTGTGGACACACTATTTCATGCAGCCTTATCACTTCAGATAGCTTTACTGATCATGTGGTCATAATACGTTAGCACTTTATGGGGCTTAGATTGCCATTCTATACTTAATCTCTTAAAACAGTCCATGCATAACTTGTCAGGACTGCAGTCCATCCATAGTGGATGGAGGGATTCAGATGATGTCATTCTGAACATTTTACTTGTTACCACTGCTATCCTTTGGAAGGATGACCTCTGAAACTCTTTGCAGTGAAACGCTAGGCTTTATGATCGTGAAGCCTATTATACACTCGCAGAGCACTTTATTAGGAACAACTGTACACCTTCTCATGGTGGAGGTGGTGTAATGGTGTAGGGAATGGTCTCTCAAACTGGTTTCATGAACATGACAAGTGTTCTTCAGTGGCCTTCCCAGTCACCGGATCTGAATCCAATAGAACACCTTTGGGATGTGGTAGAACGGGAGATTCACAGCTTGAAAGTGCACCTGAAAAATCTGCGTGATGCAATCATGTCATCATGGACCAGAATCTCAAAGGAATGTTTCCAACATCTTGTGGAATAAATGCCATGAAGAATTTAGACTGAGAGCAAAGGGAGGCCCTACCCAGTATTAGTATAGTGTTCCTAATAAAGTGTTCAGTGAGTGTATATGCTACATGTTGCATGACCAAAGCACTTGCGTGTGGCTTAACTTATGTACTTATGGGTCATTTCGATTGGTTAGCTATTCATTCTCCCCCTCTTGGCAAATCCCAAGGACGTTGAATCTGGCTAGCAAAGTGCCATTAGAGTTCAAATGTGCTGTGTGCGCTAACACAGTGCCAAGCCAGGCCGTGTCTAGTTCTACCTCGGTGCCAAATGGTCATATACAGTAGTCACAAAGTGATATGAACATGATCAGTATCAGATATAGACATTTACTATGTTCAGGGAAACCTTTCAGGGAAACAGATGCTTATTCATATTACTCAGTGGTACAAATTCAAAGGGTAGATTTAATCCATATTTTTATTTCCATATTTTAATCTTTTCATCTTTCTGCTACTTCATTGCACATTATACTCTCCTTCATGCTTTCTTTACAACCACCCAACCTCCCTGGTGCCTTCAATACACAATGAAAATAAACCCCCACCACTTCCTCAGGCTCGGAGAGAACTGCGACGTCTAAAGGAGGAGGCACGGAATAAACATGCTGTGTCGGTCATTTGGGCCGGCTGGCAAGGCACTAAGGTATTTGGGAAGCTCGTCAACATCCATATGCCGCCATTTCCATCAAACCAATCCCAGACCCTTGCATTAGCTAAACACTGGAGGGACCCCGAACGTCTCTATCCTCTGCCCCCCCCCCCCCCTTTACCTCAATACCATCTATAATGCATGATAAGGTACCATACAACCCGTCTAAATTGCATGTTAGAATGAAAAGAGGAAAAGTCCAAGGAGGACCAAGACCCGAGCTCCTCATGCTGGCTTTCCCAGCTAGCTGCTGTTTAGTCTGTAATGGGGTAATGTGGGTGATAGATGGCTACAATGCCTCTGAACCTTGGCCTTGGTAGGCTAGGGCACTGATAATAAGGGTGAGGGGTGGGGGTGGGGTAAGGATACACTTACTTAAGCCTCTTTGCTGCGCAGCTGATGGATTATAACTGATGCAGACGGGCACCCGGGGCGGGGATCGGCGGGATGTTACCACACACTACTACTGACATCACAATAGGCACTGTCCACTCCTGTGCCAAGTGGCCCAGTTAATGGTAACAAACACACTCTCATACTGCTGACATAGCTCCTCCATCATTACCAGAGGACATGTTTGGAGTGTGTTTTTATTTTTCCCCTTAGGCCCTAGCCTCACCTTTTTCAGCATGCTGTCTCCTCTCGCTGTATGTTCTCATGATGGGTTGTGTGTGCATGTTACGCCTCCTTGCTTGCTGATACTTTGAGACTTGCTTTTTAGTTTTTTTAGTGTGTAGTGTTTGGAACCTTGAAGTGACCCCCTGCCTGACTTTTGTGACCTTTGCTCCTGCCCTTTGACTCTGAAGTACCAAGTCTGTGTCACTCAAGAAGGCTCTAGTCAATGTAGATATTAGAATATAACTTTATTGTCCATTATGCAATGGAAATGTATCATTTTGTGCCAACCATAATATTCATTTACCAAACTGCTTTTTCTATGCAGATTGATAAGTGCTCTCCCTTGAGTGGATTAATTCATCTCCATGGTCTTGGTGATCAGACAGGGCTCTTGTGTGACACGTGTGTGACGTGTGCCCTCAGACAGGGCAGGATGTGTGTCTCCACCTCCTCCTCCATGCCTGTCTTTATCATCCCTCCCTTCACTCTTTCCTGCTTCTCTCTTACTCCTTCCCTGACAGGCGCGCAGGGAACTGAAGCGTTTGAAGGAGGAAGCCAGGCGTAAGCACGCCGTCGCCGTCATTTGGGCCTACTGGCTGGGACTCAAGGTACCTGCCCACTGCCCAGCTACCCCCAAAGCCTCCAGGCATACCCCAGTATTTGTCTCTGGTGTTGGAGGGGCAGGGACAGTGCTAGCATGCAGCCAGCCTCAGTCTGTCAAAGTCAAGAGTACCTGAACTATGCACCAGCCACCCAATGCAAAAATCAGAGTGATTGATTACCTGGGCGCCCATAACTAAAAGACGTCCTCTCCCACCCTCCCTCCCTTAGAGCTATGCTTGCATTGACACACATGTCTATTCACAACCAGTGGTTCCTCTCCATAAAGTTAAATCTGCTCCTACAGTATAATTCTGGGCTTTAGATAAGATGACTCTGAATGATTGAGTGACAGATGCTTTTTCCCCCCCGGTTCATGAAGATTGCTGCCTCTCAACAGAAAGGTCAAAAGCGCTGACCCTGACTGACAATGCAGAGGCTGCCTGGATGTCTGTCTGTCTGTCTGTCTCTCCCTCCCTCCACCTGTCTACCAGTCTGTCCTGTATGCATCTTGTGCATGCAAAGCTGTCTAACCCTCTAAATGTCCTTTTTAAACCAGTCTGTAGTCTTTTAAATATTTTTGTCCAGGTTTCCTTGTTGTTACCTGTGTGTCTACTGTTATGTGATTGTTTTGTCTCTGTTGTTGTGCAGTATTAGTTCAGCTAGCACTGTCGAATGCTCATTTCTACTCAGTCTTTTTCATCATCATTGACTCACTGAGTGGCCCCAATCCTCTCATCTTGTTAATTGACAGCACATCACCACTGCCACAGAGCAGCTCTCAAAACCTCTTAACAATCATTAAGTTTGATTAAATCAGTGTGATTAAAGTCAGCAATAAGGTCATTGATTAACAACATTCAATTTTCAGCAAACCGTTGGGAAAATCCCATTCTCATTCAAGATAGTGCTCATCAGTTCAACCTAGGAGTTTTTTCCCTGTTTGTTCTCTGTTGATCTGCTGCTTGGGTTCATTGTTTGTCACTAACACCTCTGTTGTTATAGTGTCCTGTTTATAAATGTTGTCATCTTTCCTGTCTTGGCCTGTGCCTCATGTTATCACCATAGCGATAGATGATTGACAGCCATTTTCTTGGTTATAGGTGCGCCGGGAGTACAGGAAGTTCTTCAGGGCTAACGCTGGCAAGAAAATCTATGACTTCACCATCCAGAGAATAGTAAGTGGGGCAGGAATGAGCCATTAATCACCTAAGCATTAATACAGAGTATCCTACTGGATCCGATATGTATGTCTGAATGTCAATAGTAATCCAGGAGGACTGAAAGGGGGTATTGAGTATGTGCCTCTTTGTTTCCAGATGCAGAAGTACTTCCTTGGCCTGAAGACCACCATGCCCTCCATGTCCCCCGTAGACAAGAACTGGCCCGCCCGACCTTACCTCTTCCTGGAGGGAGCCCACAAAGAGATGAGAAGGATCTTCCACCTCTGGAGAGTTAGTGACATTCCTCTAATCTCCTTGTTCTTTCTTTTGAATTGTTGGCCTACTAATCCTTCTGACCCTAATGGTTGTATTGTACACACCATCATTCTGGACACCCAGTCTATTGTTTCTGTATAACAATCTTTCAAGAATTGACAGTACGTGTTGTGTTTTGTCGGATTAGTGCAAGAAATACAGGAGCCAGTTCACAGAAGAGAAGAAGGCCATCTATGAGGAGAAACTGGAGGCTAGTGAGATCTTCAAAGATAAGAAGGCTCTGTACCCCAGCAGGTACAGTACAGGGAAATGCTGCTCGTCTTGTATGTGCCCTTCAAAATCTTTTGATGTCCCTTAATTCAAGACTAAGGGCCAAAATCTGATTCAGCAAATGGTACTGGGCAGAGCAAAAAAATACCTTTCAACTGAGAATACTCTACAGCATGATTTGTATTGTAGCTTGATTGTAACAATGGTTTTGAGTAAACAATGGTAATTTTTAAATATTTTTTTGCATTGCAAAAAGAGTTAGACGCAGTATTCAAAACTTCCATTGGATTATTTGTCACTGTGTCTATTCAAGATATTACAGTAAAGTTGCCCGACTTTGCTTCAATTTTACAAATGTTTGTACATGCAAATTGGGGCCGATGTATTCCATATTGTTCAGATAAACATTTCTATTCTCAGGTAAACATTGTATGTTTGACATACTGTGAAGCTGAGATTGTACACTTGATAATGTTTTGTGCAGCTTGGCCCTTTTTTTCCTGTGCATAACATGTTGTTATGGGTTCCTCTCTGTTTCAGTGTGAGTAAGCCATTCAAAGGTGACTATGTGGAGATCAGCAATAACCCCAAGTACCAGAAGCTGAGCAGCACTGTGGAGGAGAAGGTCCTCCTGGCTGACGTGGTGAACAAGATCAACAGGGCCAACGGCAAGGTGAGTACTGTGTCTCAGCAAACAGGCAGTCTCTGAAAACTTTGACTGCTCATTTAAATGTACTGAAGCTTGAGGGAATGAATGGACATGTCTGAACAGGAGTCAGATACTGTTCAAACTGTCTAAACCCTTCAGACTGTCATAGCTACTGTGTAGTATATACACTGTACAGTAGTTAAAGATTATTATTATAAAAATACTATAATTTGAACACTGTGTTTTTGCTACACATTTTTACTTAAGCTATGACCATTGCATAGAGAATACAGTAAAGCCAGCCTCTCTTTGTTACAGGGTGCTGCGAGAATATTCCTCCTGACCAAGAACAACTTTGTACTGGCTGACCAGAAGACCGGCCAAGTGAAGGTCAGCGTGCCCCTGCCAGACCTGACCAGTGTGTCGGTCAGCACTCAGAGTGACGGCTTCTTCGCACTCAAGCTGAAAGAGGTGAGGGAACCCCACACCAGTTACTGTGAGATACACATACACATTTCTCAGATTGTTGTATTTAATGATGTTGTGCTTCATCGCTCTATGGATTCAAAGCATCACAAATGTTACATTTAAAGGCAGTTATGGAGTTTTTGTTTGGTATATGAGGTGATCTGCCCCCGGACTGACAAGTGACACCCTTTTGTGCTTTTCACCCATAGGGCTCTGCGTCAGCTGCCAAAGGAGACTTTCTGCTGAGCAGCGAGCATCTTATTGAGATCATCACCAAACTTCACCGCACAGGGGCCACCACAGCCGACAGGGAGCAGATCAACATCGACATCTCAGACGAGTAAGAACCAAACCGCCCTCTTGGCCTCTGATTGTTAGTGCCGACAGTCAAATCCCATTATGACTGACTGTGTTTCCTTCCTCCCTCCATCTCTCAACAGGTTTCTGGTGCAGTTCAAGCAGGACACGGTCTGTGTGAAGTTTATCCAAGGTGGTCCCAAGAATGGCAACAGCGCTGCCTGCAAACGCAAGAACAACCGCCTACTGGAGGTGTCTGTGCCTTCGCCATAAGGACACCGCCTCCTACAACAGCACTGGGATGTCAGTTCTGGGACAGTTGACCATCAGACCCAACCTCCACCCCCAGCCCCTCCAAATGACTGTGCAATTACTCTACTTCTTTTTGTTGTTATTGCCTCTTATTTCTCCCATTCAGAATCATTCAATCACCTTAATATGTATCTGCACTGCCACGTTTGGTAGAGAGAGCCCCCCACAGGGTTGCATGCCAATAGGTGCACAAGAGAGAGTTGGGTGTTAAAAAAGAAAAGTAGTGACTTCTATTGTTTTTAAAGATGGGGGTGGGGGGGGAAGAAAGAAGTACATGAGATCTCCTTCAATCAAATAGCGGTGATGATGATTATGATGATGATGATGATGATTGTTGTGCTTGCTGAGGCTATACAGGCTGTGTGACATCATACCCTGTCATGCTAAGTTATACCCATTTTCAGAGTTTTCTATTAGGGCCAAGAAAGTGGCAACAAGCCACAGCCCTAAACTGGCTTTGGGTCATCCTGTCTGTTTGAGCTCTGAAAAGGCAACTCTTAAGAATGAAAATGACCAGACAGCATTTGAGCTAGCCCTGATGGTTTGTTTTTTTTAAAGTTAATGAACTAAATGACTGCACTTGTTAGGTTCACCTGGGTGAGTTTAAAAAAGTAAGAATCTGGTCTGAATATTGATTTGATTGTTTTTTCGTTTGTTTGTTGTACTTTTCTGACACCTACACAGCATATAGTACAGTGGGTGGTTCAGTGGAAGCGTCAAAGCTTGTCAAATGCAATTTGCGAGGTGATTGTAAACCACTTTGTATCTACAGCTCCCATGTGCCATTCAGCTGGTCCCTACTCCGTACCATGACTTGTTTCATGTCATTGTCTAGTCAAGTCTTGGACTGTAATTGAAAACCAAAAAGGCAAAAGGCCCCTATTAAGTCTATCATTGTAACTAAATGCCAAAAGCAGTTGAAATGGGGACCTTATTAACATGGGCCAAGACGTTTTGACATCACTCTGAACATGTGATCAATCTCCATGTCCTCTCCAGTTGTTCTCTAAGTACAGGTCTCCTACATCGCCAAGCTTTACTCAATAAAGATGTACAAAAGCGTTATTCTAAACTGCATCCTCATGACTTAACTGAATAGTACAGATTCATATCCTTCACACTGTATTTAATTTATCAGGAAACAGAAGGTCCCCCCCATGCCCCTATGCCTTTATTGAGGTTTGTGTCGTAGACAGGTAGGATGGACAGGAATTTCCCACCCACAGGGAGTGAGGGGACCTCACAGTTCCCTGATGACTTTCCCAGATTTAGGGCTATCAGTCTTTTTATCACAAAGTAGAGGGCCTCTTGTGTGAAAGGGAAATGTACTCTTTGCCTGATTGCTGCATATTCCCATCAATAGCATTCTGCTCCTTGGCCTGAGATTTGAAAAGTAGTGGCAGGATATACAGTGCCGACAGGAGATTGAGTCCTGCAGTCTGCGACAGACGATCCTCAAGCAAGTGTTGAGAGATGCCCAAAGCAACCACACTCGCACTGTATCATACACATCAGCTGTACATAGGCTAAAGCTGTAGACCTAGCATGGATGGAATACATAGAGGTGAATTATAGTACCCTATGCTAGTTCTCTTATTGCTGTGTTGCAGAAATATCTATGTTTTTGCCATTGCAATGTGGGCTGTTTTATTTTTAGTGGCCCACTCTTGCTAATAATAAATGGTGTTTTTTGGGGGGCAAACCCAAACTGTTTTTGGAGTGCCCATACATTCTTGGGAAGTTTGCAGAAATGCTCAGAAATCGACCAATCACAGCTTTACTGTCTACTCTGCCTGTGTTCAAATTTGGTATTTTACACATATGCCAATGTCGCTGATCAGTAAAGTGAGTGCTATATTTTGAAGTATATTTAATATGGTATTCTTTATCTGGTTGTTTTAGTAGGGGTTTTGTACTGTTGATTTCAAAGTTAACAAATTAGTTCGCTGGTGACAATGTGGAGGTATAGCTCAGCCAAACTGTTCTAGTCACATTCCTTAGATTCTGCTGGTGTACCTTAATTTTAAAACTTTTTTATATGTTTTTTGTAATTTCACAGAAAACAAGCTTGACTTGAGGAATGGTGGTTATTTTTCCTTGCACAGGGAAGTTAAGCTGAATAGAAGTGTGTTTTTGCTTCTCAGCTCTGTACAGTTTGAGATTTCAATGCAGTTTGCAAAGGTTAAGCCTCTTTCTCTCTCCTGTGTATGTATTTGAAGTAAAGGACAAAATAGAAACGCAAATGATGTATGCATTCTTGTTGTGTGCCTAATGTAATCTGTGCTGAGAGACAGAACATGGAAGTGTTTCAATAGTACTCAATGTAACACATTTACAAGTAATCTTTTTTAAATTAAAAAACAAAGCAACACAAAATAAATTACTTTGACTACCCTCTGTGATTTTGTTGGTTTTGAAAGAATTGTTGCAACATGTATGCACATGCATCACCATTGAAGCATTTAGACGATGTACAACCAGTTCATCCCCAGTCACTCGAAGATTATCTCCATGGTACAGCAAGTATTGACAACCTGCCATGGGTGACACAGAACAGAACACAACATTAGCTTTTGTAAGGACTCTCCCTTTGCATGTTCTTTCAGATCTAATCAGCCACAGTATATTAGTGACAAGGGCGCTGCAAGCCTAAACCACCACTCCATTAGATTAGGTTGCA
Organism: Argentina silus; assembly: GCF_951799395.1. NCBI lineage: Eukaryota > Metazoa > Chordata > Actinopteri > Argentiniformes > Argentinidae > Argentina > Argentina silus. The sequence goes on along the minus strand of NC_139666.1, from coordinate 13,976,906 downwards.
CATTCCTGGGAGTGGGATGCCATTTATCAGTGGTACCAGTGGGGCTGAGAGAGAGAGAGAGGGAGGGAGTGGACAGGCCTGTAGGCAGCTGCCCAGATGTTTTCCATCACATCTGGAGAGTTGTCCCGGGTTAAATTCCGCGGCTTGGGGAGGCTGCCGGCGGCAGGCCCCAGGGGAGCAGCCCTTGACAGATTGTGCACAGTGAGGTAAAAATAGTGCACAATTATGGGCTGTCCTTTACCAAGTTCCCACCGTTCTGCAGGCTGGGAAAGGGAGGAGGGGCCAAGCCTCCTGCCGGGATCCAGCCCTCCAAGGGAGTGTCAAGCAGGGAACAGACAAAGCATGTCTTCTAGGCCCACATGACATGGACATGACGAATCTGAGCATGCTATACAGTATAAGCACATACTTGTCGTCATGGTTGTCTCATCACAGCTTAAATACACAAAAGAAAGTATGGCTTACTTAAAACGTATACAATGTATACTCTATTATATGTGATGATCTGCACATTGTTGCAACAATGATGCCTTGTAAATCAACATTATAATGTATCACATCAGTGTGCCTTTGCGTTGTGGATCGGCCTGGAAAGCTCTCCCGAGTTTCCAATTCAGACCTCTTGAGTTTCAACCATTTCAACAGTCTGTGTCGCCACCTACAGGAATTTCTGAAGGCACCATTTTTATATTCTGTCTCCCCCTTTTGGTGAAAGTAGGTTAATTAAAAAAAGTAAATTGCTGAGTTTTGGACTCAAAAACATGAAATGTAGCCTATTTTGCGTGTGTGAAGTCATCATGGCAACTCGATGGGAAATGTGCAGTGCTGGGAAAATCAGCTACGACTTTACAGTTGCTTTAAGGACTAGCCCCCTTTGTGACTAGACTTCCTACTTTTCAGATTTTACACCATGATGCTAACCAATGATGCTTTTATTACCAATGGGACCATCAAGGTAGGCACTGGTGCATGGTAATTGAGCACACACACACACCTATGTTAATCTTCACCATGCAATACATGCAGATGTATTTGTTGAGAATAACACCAGAAACTTATAATCACAGCATCTGATCAACAATACCATCCACTCTGTAATACATTTCCAGTCTCTTTGTTCCCTGTTCAAAACCCCAACCGCACCACACCACATCTTACATGCCACATCCTACCCATGCTCCTGCTCCATTGCCAACACATATAGCTAATAACTCCACAGGCTGCCTTGTTGACCACAAACATAACAAACCTCCTTATCCACTACTGTCATGTTTCATGCAAGATGTTTTTCTTGTCTTTGAAAGTTGTCTCCCTCTAGTGTTTAAAGACAGGTACTATTGCTTATCTGTGATATTATCAGTTCTACTGGAAGAAAAGTTGTTGGTTAGAAAATTGTGCCTGCCGCACATTTTTGGTTTGGTTTCTCCTTCCTTTGCTATCCCTTTGTGGTTTCGTCCTAGGTGGCATTGTCTGTGTGTTTATTTGAATAAGCATCTTACCTGGCTATATTGAATATTATTTTGTGAAAATGGGGTTTGATTTCAATTTTGTAAGCAAGCCATTTTTTGGATCTTTCTTAGCATTCCTCCAGCTAGTTAACAGCAAATGTCCCTGTGTTATGCTAAGCATATGTTATGTTTTATTCGTCTGGCTATCAGCTAGGCATTTATTACATGTATTATTACATTGTTTGACATTGTGTATTACATTGTTTAGCCTGTGCTGACTGATAATAAACATTTTCTGTATTTGTTATAGTTTCACATTTTGTTGTTAAATTGGATAAAGACGTACTCCTGACTCCAGTTTGATGATGAATTGTTTAGCTGTCTGTGAAGCATGGGCTGACTTATTGTACATGTACTGTAGCATTGATACTTCTTCCAGTCAGTCAATGCACACAATAAAGTGCTATGCACTGTACAAACACAATTGAGCTGTTGTAAGGCCACTTAGCAAATGCAAACCAAGCTAAATATGGTACTTAAACTAAAACCACTTTACCACATTGAGATTAGAAAAACATTTCTCTGTTGAGAATAACCAACTGGTAGCCTTATTACTAGCGATGTGTCCTGTAATTGTTACTCTACAGGTTCTATAGTAGATGCTACCCAGTTCACATTTTTGGTGAAGACAGTATTTTGAGACTTCCTCTGATCTGCCTGGTTTTGGGATTTCAAGTGGTATCAATAATTTATGAGACTAATGGGCCTATGATATTTATTTCATGAGGTTAAAACCATCCTTGGTGAATTTTTTTATGGAGGTGTGCCAGTTGTGCTCAGTTATTAGCTTGTCAGCATATCCCTTGAGTTATGACCTCTTAAATGGAGCCATTGCTTGTTTGACCTCAAGTATTAGTCAGCCCTACCACTTAGTCTGGGGCTATTATCTACTTAAAATCCTCCTAAGAAGCAAGAAAGCACATCCACTCAGAATTCAACATAAGATGTCTGGGTGCAGTCCTCATGCGGTCATTGCATATGACCATAACACCGTTGCAGTGAAGATCAGCGTTGTTTTATTTCCTCAATTTATTAATATTTTGGATAGGTGAACATGTGAAGAAATTGTGGCCAATGACATCATTGCAAAGCATATGTGTGTTGTTAGTAAAACGCTAAACATCATCTAAGACAAGTGTAGCTGCTGAGACTGTGCTATGACCAGGTCTAAAGCCAGATTGCGAAGCGTGGAACAGATTTGTTTAACCTTTCATCTCTAATACAGGCTATTGAATATTGATGTCAAAAGCGAAAACAGGTTTTTTGAAATTTCTGTAAATTTCTTCAAATTGAAATACAGAAATACCTCATGTACATAAGTATTCAGACCCTTTGCTATGACACTCTTACAATTAGCTAAAATGCAAAAATGTCATCAACAAATCACTCAATAAGTTGAATTGAGTCCATCTTAATGCAAGGATAATAGTTCATGTAATTTTGGAATTAATATCTTTGTTTTTATAGGGCCTCTGATTTGCATAGGAATCACACTGAGTGGATCAGGTTGTCATTACAAACTGAGCAAATGAAGAGGAACAAAACTGCTCAGGAATGCGACCCTGAGGCCTGGGGAGACTTACAAAAATCTGGTGGAGAGGAAAAAGCACAGTCAATGGGGCAACATCATCTCAGTCACTCTACAAAATTGGTCTATAACCAAGTGGCCAAAAAGATTCCCTTAATGGAAAATAAAATAAAAGTAGCAGAAAGTTTTGCTCCCAGGACCACGAGACATCTCACACCATAGAGCTGCCAACCACTATCCTAGAAGGGGGGGTCGGGGGGGGGGGGGTCTAGCAGGGGGGCCATGAGGGGGGAGCTGTTGCTTAGGGGAGGGTGGGCAGGGAGAGAGGTGCTGGCGAGAATGGCATGGCTGGCCGCTCACTGAGGGCCTCTGGGCAGATGTGGGTGACTTCGGGGGTGGGACAGTGTGTGATAATGGCTTCATGTCCCTGTCAACAGAAAAGTAATCAGTTACAGCATGACTGAATGTCTGTGGAGCTGGTTGTTACAGGGGTTGGGCAAAACCCAAACCTTCTTCTAAAACCCATTGTGACATGTTTAAAAATGATATATTCTGAGTTATGAGAGGATGGAAACAATCTACACCTTTTCTTTTTTTTCAATATGGTTTCAGATTTCAGTCTTCAATAGCTCTTAAACCCAGCATGCCTATGACAATTATATATTCAGAATCAGGGCCGGATGGAGAGAAATCTACACCTTCTATTTATTTTTTTTAGCTCTTAAATCAAATAAAAACAAATGACTCATATTGATGTCAATGTAAAACAAGTATTGCAACATAGAATATTAGAAACAAATTGCATACCCATACTTACAGTGGCTTTCAGACTGCCACGTGCTGTTTTCAACCCTTCTCTGACAGCACAACATTCAAACAACACTCAGAGGGAAGGTAGAAAGAGGGCTTACAGTATGCAGTATGCCAGGCATGCAGTACGTCAGGACCCTATCTCATAATGATTTATTACAGTGCCTAAAAGGTTCGCTTAGATAGATAGATAGATAGATAGATAGATAGATAGATAGATAGATAGATAGATAGATAGATAGATAGATAGATAGATAGATAGATAGATAGATAGATAGATACTTTATTGATCCCGGGGGTAAATTACAATGTTGCAGCCACCTGTGACACATAACACAACACAAAGGACGAGTGCAAAAACGTAAGAGTCCTGATGAAAGCAAGGACATCACAGGCCAACTGAAGCAAAGTCATCTGTTACATAGCAGTAATGACAAGTGTTAAACGCATCACTAGCCAAAAAGCCATGCCAAATAAGTGTGAGATTAATAACACTGGAACACTGGGTAGATTTCTCATGGGTGCCAACTGTAGTTAAGCATGGCATGGCTACTTTAAAATATGGGTGGGAAGGGATACCGTGTGTATGCTTAGTCCAATTTCCTGAATATACGTAGAAAAAAGCAAGACATATTTTGTATAATTTGTTATCTATGGTGTTCATTCCTCCAATATTTTAACATTACATATCATTTTGGTATCAGATCATTTTGCTCTAGAATCATATTCTCCCTACAGAAGTGGACTCATCCACATATCAAGCCTGCGCTTGCGTACAACGCACCTTACTTTTCCTCTGAATTTTTTGATCCAGCTGTGTCGCAGTACTTCGAGTTTCTTCGACTGTTTTCGATAAAATTTGATTTCGGTAAGCTGTCATTCATTGTTGTGTAGTGCAACTTAACGCTAAATCGACTTCAAACACAATATTCGGTGTGCTTTTGATCGTGAATCTGGCATATGACAGCTTTAACTACGCCTGTTGCTAGTACCGTAGCTAACTAGCTAGTACTGTAGCAACCTGTCAGGCAGGGGTGCTCTTCTGCTGTGTTATTAGCAAATTAATGTGTCGCTCATTTATCAATATAACGTCGTAAATGGATGGCCTGTGTCAGTTGATGTGTTGTATTTATTAAGCACGCTTGTCAGTAACCCGGCAAGCTTGTCAGCCACCTGCGTTAGATAGCTTGCTGATCAATGGGGCTCCATTATGTCAGACATGAGCTAGCTTAGCTATTTTGGTTGCTAAAGTTAGCTTCCCGGGCCTGTGAATACAGTTAGCTAGCAAACAGATTTTTGCATAACTAGCTACCTCAGACAGTAGCTCAACATTAAATAGATTAATTATTTGGAATAATTCTTAACTGTTAACTAGATAATATGCTGAATGGCAGCTGATAGAAATGTGACACATGTCACTATTGTACGGAGTTTGCCTGGTGGTGGTGTGGCTGATGATTGCTGATGAGGCGCGATAATCTGTTTGGTCAAGTGGACCTTTTGTGCTATAGCCATAGTTGTGAAATCCGTTAGATAGCCTCGCAGAGACAGTCACTCACGACATAATGATGGATCTTCCATAATAAGGATAGCTCAGTGGCCACCAGCCTACGCAGAAAGCTCTGTCACAAGTTTCTTTCTCTGATGCCGACATGTTTCTTAGCTACTAGCTAGCTACGTGAACTGTCCTATCACAAGTGTCCACTTGACCTCCACATACAGTATATGGCTTGCAGTTGCACAACACAGTGAGCTAAACAGCTCTCCTTTTGTCTCATCCAGGTGTCTTTTATGAGTAATCAAAAGCAGCAGAAGCCAACGCTAACAGGCCAGCGTTTCAAAACTAGGAAAAGAGGTGGGTCTAACTTGATTTATTGCAATCACTGGTATCATTATTTACAGTCTGGATTGACCTATACACCCAGCACTGTCAGGGCAATGTCCTGCTGTCAGGTATTTTGATTAATGAAGTAATGATCTTTCAACAGATGAAAAGGAGAGGTTTGACCCTACCCAGTTTCAGGAAAGCATTGTACAAGGTCTGAATCAAACTGGCTCTGATTTGGAAGCTGTTGCAAAGTTCCTTGATGCCTCTGGCGCCAAACTTGACTACCGCCGCTATGCTGAGACACTCTTCGACATCCTGGTGGCTGGTGGAATGCTGGGTATGGGGGCCTTAAAGTTGATCTAAGCTGTTTTACTTGAATAGGAGAATGAAGTGCCATAGGTGTGTGTAAAATAGGTTGCACATTTTCTAATGAAATCTTTCTTTGTATTTCAGCCCCAGGGGGTACCTTGTCTGATGATATGACCCGCACAGAGTTCTGTCTCTTCACAGCACAAGAAGACCTAGAGACCATGCAAGCATATGCTCAGGTACATTTGAATGTACACTTGCATGACTTCTGACGTTTTGCTACCATATCAAACAGCATTCCATTTTTGCTGACTGGTAAAAAGTTGATTCTAAAACTAGTTGGATTGGGATGGTTTTCGGAAAAGTGATTTAATGTTTCCTTATCATTTCTAGGTTTTTAACAAGCTTATCAGGCGTTACAAGTACCTGGAGAAAGGGTTTGAAGAGGAGATTAAGAAGGTTGGTAAATTGCTGATGATCTTGTGCAAAATTATTTCCAAGATGAGACTTGCTCCTCGCTGTTTAGTCCCCTTGTTGTCACCACAGATTGTCAAAAAATTGTTTGAGAAATTTGTCCTAAAATATATCATTTTACCATGGTGAAGTTTGCAGCAATGTTGCTCAATGTGTATGCATTAAATTAATGTATTTTCTGTGGGGAAAAAAAAGTTTCTTGTTCTCTGCTCTGCAGTTGCTGCTGTTTTTGAAGGGGTTCACTGAGTCTGAGCGCAACAAGCTGGCCATGCTGACTGGGATTCTGCTGGCGAATGGGAACATTTCGGCCTCTATCCTTAAAAGCCTCTACAATGAAAACCTTGTCAAAGAAGGTTTGTTGCGCTAGCATATGTACACTTATAAGGTCTTATCCAGACTAACTTGTGAAAATGTCAAGAGTTATGTTACAGTAGTTACGTAATTTGCTTCCCTGAAACAGGAAATTCAGGTCTGTTGTTGTTCACCTGGTAGGCCAGAAATGAATGCCTTGTTTTGTTTTGCCCAGGTGTCTCTGCAGCCTTTGCTGTGAAACTTTTCAAATCCTGGATCCATGAGAAGGACATAAACTCTGTCGCTGTCAGTCTCCGAAAGGTCGGCATGGATAACAGGCTTATGGTGAGTTTACTGGGTGATGGGATTTCTTATTTACTGGGGTGTGAAGTGATGGTCAAGTCGGATTTAGTCCATTTATAAGTTATACAGTGTCTTCGGAAAGTATTCAGACCCCTTCACTTTTTCCACATTTTGTTGTGTTATAGACTCAATTTAAAATGGATTCAATTAAAAGAATTTGCCATCAATCCACACACAATACCCCAGAATGACAAAGCGAAAACGTGGAAAAAGTGAAGGGGTCTGAATACTTTCCGAAGGTACTGTATGTGGACATAAAACAAGTTAAACCCCATTCCATGGGTCAATGTAAAAGTGTGTAAATCAGCAAATTAGTGGGGTGCAGTGGGGGTGATATGATGGGCACAAGCCTGCCTTGAAGTGTCACAGAAGTCCTCTGTTGGAGAGTGAATGGGGATGATATGATGGGGACAAGCTTGCCTTGAAGTGTCACAGAAGTCCTCTGTTGGAGAGAGGTTAAGCATGTTCTCTCCTGTGTCTTGCAGGAGCTGTTTCCTGCCAACAAGCGGAGCTGTGACCACTTTGAAAAGTACTTCACCGAAGCTGGGCTCAAGGAGCTGTCCGACTTTGCCAGGAATCAGCAGTCCATCGGGGCCCGTAAGGAGCTTCGGGAGGAGCTCCAGGAGATGATGTCTCATGGTGATCCATTCAAAGAGGTGAGTCTAAGTCCCAAAATCTTTTCTTGGAAAACCGCTCTGTGCAGGTGAATTGTGCTGTTCGGTAATAGTCTAGTAACGGTTCCACATTTTATTAGCTTGGGGTGGAAATGAACCAGGTCAGAACCACACTTTTATTAAGATGCCTGTTCTCATTTTTCTGCAGATTATTGCCTATGTCAGGGAGGAGATGAAGAAGACCAACATCTCAGAGCAGGCAATGATTGGAATTGTGTGGTCCAGTGTGATGAGCTCTGTGGAGTGGAACAAGAAAGAGGAGCTGGTCACGGAGCAAGCCATCAAACACTTGAAGGTAAGACATAGGGAAATATTAAATCTAGATCCTTTTAAAACATGACAACAATACATCTCTTCCCCTTCTTTCTGGTTATTTTGTAGGTGTGTAGACAGTTCTGCTTGTTTTGTCACTGAGCTTTTCAAATGAGTCTCCCTGTTTGTTCAAGTTGTCAATTTACTTTGCTCATCTGGACCATAGCTATCATAGTCTTTCATCACAGTTATCTTGTAATTGTGTTTAACTTATTTGTGTCTCTGGATTAGAATGCCCTGCCTGCTTTTAACTTATCATTGATGACACTTGTTTCTCTGTTTCCAGCAATACAGCCCTCTCCTGAAGGCGTTCACCTCCCAGGGCTTGTCTGAAGTCACCCTGCTGCTGAAGATTCAGGAGTACTGCTATGACAATATCCACTTCATGATGTCCTTCCAGAAGATTGTGGTACTGCTCTACAAAGGTAAGGATAACCATGAGTGGTACCTTTGCTCTCTGTGTGAACATTGGCAAATTACAACTGTACCAACTTGTGACTGTACCTGACTGCATTGTGGATGGTCTTCATTTTCTTTTTTTCAGCTGATGTTTTGAGTGAGGAAGCCATTCTGAAGTGGTACACCGAAGCCCATGTTGCCAAAGGAAGAAGCGTTTTCCTGGAACAAATGAAAAAGTTTGTGGAATGGCTCAAGAATGCAGAGGAAGGTGAGTCTTACACAGTGCCCTCCATAAGTATTGGGAAAAGGAAGCATGTTTTCTTCTTTAGGGGAAATCATAATGTCCAAATGAAGCACTTATGTTTAGTATTTGTTTGAAAATCCTTTGCGTGCAAGTCTGCGACCCGTTGACCCCACCAGACACTAGGTATTTTTTGTGGTAATGATCTGCCAGGCCTGTATTGCAGCCATCTTTATCTTTTGTTTTGAGGACTTGTTGCTTGAAGTTCATTCTTCCCGAAAATTAAATACATGTAGCGTTTATCATTATTTATGGAGGACACTGTAGTTGAACGTGTTTGAGCCTGTTTTAGCTCTACTCACAGTGGCAGAGTTTGATTAAAAAACAAATAAATAAATAAATACAATTCAATTTTTTTTTTTTTTTAAATCCAATGGCATAACCTTGACACATCTTGTATTTGTACATCTACTATAATTAAGGCTGAAGTAAAGTTCTGCCCTCAAATTTAAATGTATCCTTTCTCCTGATTTGCTAGTTGATGTATTTTTCTATGCAACTAAGCTTGTTAGGGTTTTGATACTGGTGTTGGACAATGGTTGTGGACATGTTTGTATGTGATTGACTGCAATCTCTTCTGTTTTTCAGAATCCGAGTCTGAGGAGGAAGAGACAGACTAAAGACCTCAAGCCAACCAAGACTTCATTTTTTAGAATAAAGTAGCACCAGGAGCAGTAGAATGTTTTGTTACAGAAGTGCTTGTCTTTCTATTTTTTTCTATTCTACCTCCTCCACTCAAACCATAACGTCTAGATGTAATGTAAGGGCTTTTACATCCTGTTCATTTTAAACTTTTTTTTCTATCTGAACTAATAAAGTTTACACTTTACAGCATGAATCATAAATACAGCCTTCTCATTTTATGGGAGGAAATGTTGCCAGACTTTGGGAATCAAACCTGACCCATCCCCTCTGTTTATGTGTCATGTTTTTTGAAAGACTGTTCCCTTTTGAAATGGACCATTCCACTGGCATTCTTTATAGCCATATTTTATGGCATTAAGACTGTTTGCCAGTGGTTGATGCAGATTTTAATAGTTTGTCTTGCCACAAAAGGGTTCATGATCAGGATAAGGGTTCTTGACCACATTAAGCCTTTTCTTTTTTTTGCCAATGTGACATTCATTTGTTAATTAATGTTAATATGTGACATTTTTGAGGCAGACGTTAGCTCTCCTTCCATATGCTTAGGATGGAGCTATATCAGTCTACTACATTGAAGGTGCTCGTGGCATTGCCCATTGAAATGAACTGTAATCGCTCTTAACATCTTCTGTAACATACTGTGCCAGCTTCTAGATTCAATAGTTTTCTTTCTTTCCCCTTATATCAATTTGACTTTTTAAAATAAAGTAAATTACTGGTTTTCTGTGTTTGTGTCATTATTCTCAGATCTGTAATTCATCATGGTGTTTTATACTCTTGAGGCTGATGGAGATGAAAAGCCTGGAAATTTCACTCATGCCAGGGGTTGTGAAATGGTATGGTATGGGAAGCATGTTGACACTACAGAGCGAGGAGAGTGATCTGTTACCCTGAGATTTAGGTGACTGCGCCCTACTATATATTTGTCATACAGTACTTGGAAGACTTCCATGAAGCATTCAATGAACAAACAGAATTGATGAAGTTCAGGAAATAAGGGATTAGCCAGCATAGGAAAAATGATCTCAATAGTGGAGGAAGTTGCCTTAGAGAGAGCCTGCTCTATCGTTGTCTGGCAGAGAGAGAACCAAAGTCCTATAAACCTATGGGTAATATTATGCAAGGTGTGATGTGTAAGACAAAGAGTAGAGTTATTCATGGTGTGAGATACAACTCAGAGGTCAACTTCTGCTTCACTTTAAATGGCAATTATAGCTCAGCCAAGCATGAGAGAAATGGAATGAGACATTAATTCAACACGTAAAGTAAACACATTTATATCACAAGGTCGTTGTGAAAATGGATACATTTATGACAGTAATTTGGAAAAAAAAGAACATATAAAAACAAATCCCCAAGCATTGTGGGTATGTTTAGGCCAGAGCAGGGCAACAACATGTTGGGAGCCTGTCAGAATACCTCTTAATTAGCAGCTACTTTACTTCAGATCAATGGGTAAGGTGACTTACAGGTTTGATTGACTGAATTAATTAAACAAATACATCTGTGGTGCATTAAACAAGTAGAACCTCTCACCCTACAGGCATGGAACTGCTCATCCTTGACATGGTTTTTCAGCCAGCAGAAATATGTAACACAATGTGTCACACATTCACCTTAGCCTCAAATGCAACAATAAGAGAAAAACTGGAGAAAGTAGAGTAGATTTTTTATTCCAGTCAATAGTTCACTGAAATGTAGAATTAAGCTAAATGTCACACCTGATGTGCCTGTCAGATCATATTTGATTATTGGTGTTAAAAGTGCTTAATGTTGAGAAATGTGTACCTTCTTAAGAGGCAATCTTTACTTAACACCAATAGATGGCAGTAAGTCCTGAGGAAACGTTCCATGCCTCCCCTAACTATAACACAGTTAAAAGTGGCTGGCTTTAAAGTGTTATCAAAACTAGAAAGTATTAGAAGAAACAGTACAAGGTTTTCTCAACCTCCTAGGAGGCTTCGTTGTTTTTGTTTTGTTTAGTATTTCTAAAGAACATAAAACAATTTGGAAGACTGACAAGCCTGTATAGGGAAGAGAGTGCTCAGAGTGCAGTGTGTGACAGCAGCAGAAGCAGCAGCCATGGATGGCTGTGATGTCCTCCCCCTCATTGTAAACAACACCAGTGGCAGAATTGTGATGGGACTTTGCTAAGCCTGTCACTGGTACAGTCTAGGCAAGCTGTCACATTGTGAGCTCCTCCCTGGGTGTCAATGTAACAGCATAGAATACTGGTAGATGCTAAGGTATGGTAGGCACTAGGCTAAGACTAAAGTGCTAAATAGGGGGACCATAGGCCCACCATTAAAATGTTCTGCATTAATTCTTCTTAGCACCATAGCATACATTTTCAATTGTCAGGAGGAGGTTAGATTCTCACCAGTCTTCTGCAACCCTTGGACTGCTTTTAAGTCCCCTGTCTGCTATGAGATACTAAGATGTATGAGTTCATTCAATAATAGTTTTTTGGGGATGTCTGTGAATTATGTTCCCTAGCCATTGGTGTCCCAATATCACTCTCTTTGAGGAGAGAAAATTGAAACCTCAACTTTATTTTATTTAGAAAATTGTTTCTCTCTCAGTCAAACTTCCAGCGTGAACTGAATGTGCCTGGGGAGTTGAGGACGTAATTATTCTGGATTTCACACTGCTGCTTTGGTCAATAAACATGAGTCAGACTGCAATGCATCTGAATAATACTGTCAGAATACAGAGGGGCACAGGACAATGGTTTCTCTGAACGAAAAGAGAGGGCTTGAAATAATTCTGTCTGCAGAAGAGCGCAAACCATGCAAATTGAACCTATGAGCACAAAGGCACAATGTTTTTGTTTACCACAAATTGCCAATGATATCTGTACTTTGCATAGTTAACACAGGGTGATACAAGGCCAGAATACAAGTTTCACCACTCCTGTTCTACTGTGGCAAGAGTGTACAATGTACCACTGTTTATCAAGCAAGCACATAATAAGATTGTGATCCCAGCTGCTATAGGCAAGGTTCAGGACATCTAGCTGAATATCCTAAAACAATGAACAGCAAAGTGAACACGGCTGCACTACTATCAACTTGTAATGAGGACCATTCAATGTGCATTTAAAACCAATGGGGCTGAGGTACTTAAGGGGTTATAGGGAGGCAGTCAGTGTTGCCTGTCAAATCCCTCTCTCACTCTCTCTCTCTCTCTCTCTCTCTCTCCCCCTCCCTCCCTCCAGGGCAACACTGTCAACCTCATCTGCTTGCTGTGTCTTATGAGAGCAGACAACAACATGAACAGAACCCTCTGTTGTAGTTGATGTGAACCATTCCAATGCAGTTCACCAAACATATGTTGCAACTTCCATAAGAGCACCCTTTACTAAATGCTCCTCAACCATGCAAAATATCAAAGTCAATTCCCTCAGCCACAATAATAACTAATCACCTTGGAATAACTAATCATCTTGGGAGTGGAGTGCTGCTCAATACAAGGCATGTGTGCCTGTCTTGGTATTGCAATGGCCTGTGGAGAAACACCCTACCAAGAATCCTGCATCATAACCCAGAAATCAGCATTCTAGAGAGAGAACTATAGCATACTATATACGTGGAACTTCAAACTGAGGATTGAAGATGGAATAAGATAGCCGTTTGGAGGGGATGGAGTAGTTCATTCAGGTCAAGCTACAGCCAAAGCTTCAACTCCAATAACTGAGCATATCCATGTGTGGCTCCTTCTGGCGGCTTACTGTATTAAGACCACACTAGTTGAGTGTAATGGCCTGGCTGTGAGGGTGTAAGGATATAATACCTAACACTGAGTCAACACTGAGAGTCATCACAAACATCATTACTGTGGCCCAGACTGCTATGCCTCACCGCTGGCTCATATCTGTGTTTGTGTACAGAGGGAAGTGACCAGAGAAATGGATTGCCTGATGTGATAGAGCTCTCTGGATAAGGATTGAAGGAGCACTGGGGCACTTGTTTGCACTGAGGTTGGCCGAGCAGAGCTCGGTATCCAAAGATAAGGGTCTTAAGTAAGAGCATACATCACTCAATTAGCGATCCTCTTTCTCTTGATACCTGCCTGGTTTGCTGATCTTGGAGGTTTTGAAGGGCTATCCAGGCCTCAAACCGTCACCCTTTACATCAACAGCATAGGGGCTTAACAGGCTGCAGCTGAAGCTAAATACATTCAGTTTGAGTACAACAAGATAGGGGAAAAAATCATGTGGCAGAATCCCCCAGAGTACAGCAGGGCTACATCGCAGCGCTTTGGCTGTGACAAACCTCACTGATAACTTACAAATGAAATGAAAGTTTGGATCCCCAGAATGTTTTAACGAGTCTCCCTGGAGTGTGGCTTAATGACTGTGTAACTCTGGAATGGGGAGAGAGTGGAGGAATCTACAGAGGAGTGTTAGGTCTACACACCACACTCTGCTTTCATTTACCCACTTATGCACCAATGGCTCTGGGGACACTGGCAGGCTGTAGAGGCACAGGAAAAAGCCTAGACAAAACTGTTTGTTTTTGCAAGGAATTGTTGAGTAGGAAGAATGCATTTAATATTAAATAACCCAAAGGGTTCTCCATATTACACAACAACATAAAAGTAAGACTTAACCAAACATACATTCTCAGTGACAAAATAACCAAAATCAAGATTGCCAAAAATAAGATCCAAATGCTGTTAAGAAGATGAAAATGGCTGTTTGATAGCAACAGGATATGCATCAAAAATCTTGACAGAAAAGTTTCAGGGAGATATTTTAGTAGTATTTTGTGGGTGACTAACTCTGCCAGTGTGTTTCAATTCAAACAAATAATATTCCTGTATCTAGAACATAGAAGAAATTAGCTCTCTGGGGAGTCTCTTACTGTTTCTGCCCACGGCAAAAGTTATATAGTTGCATGCATGCATGCTAGAGTAAAGTAGAATGAGATGTTGACAAAACTAATTGACACACTAGTACAAGTCTTTTTTCCCCAGGCCAAAATATCTTTCTGATTGACATGCTGAGGAGCGTTGATGCTGCTAATAGGCAACTCTGATAGGTAATCAAATGACTGTACCTCATTGAAGACTTTGATTCTGTTGACAGAGTAGCCAAAGCCCTTTGGAGATTATGTGAAATGAGTGGTCTGAAATGGGTGATGGTGGAGCTTATCATCTGCTTTATAATTTCCCAAAAAATATAATTTTGGTTACAGAGAAATATGTTCAAGTAAAGATGTTAAAGATATTAAAATGTTGTGATGTTGGGTTGACCTTCCAAATAGCTTTCTTAATAATATGAACATAGTAAATTGATTCGTAAGAATGCATGTCCGGACATCAATCTGAAGTCCTACAGTACCACCTGTTTATTTCAGTATAAACAACATGCAAAACAACATTAAATGGCATAAGTGACTTTAACAATCAAGCCATCAAATCAATAGCTTTGCATGTGTGTGTACGGTAATGTGTGTGTACAGTAATGTGTGTGTATGGTAATGTGTGTGTATGGTAATGTGCCTAATTTAAAGGTCATTGGAATGTCTGCATGTTTTTGTTGCGGCTTCCAGCAGTACACACATACATATGTTTACCCTCAACCATACATGCCTGCACACAGCTGAGTAAACAGGTCATAAATTATTCCAGTTAAAAATGGGTTTTATTGACCTCTGACCTTCATTACTATCATGCTAGGAAATGAACAAAGATAACTCAAAATGACATAAATGTCCTTTAGTGTAGAGAATCAAGCGTAAAAAGTATAGTAATATTAATATTGTATCATAATATGTTACTTTGTTACTTTGCCTGAGTAGAGAAACGTTGTCTTTTTGTGCATGGGACATGCTTGCGTTCAGCTAATTTGAAACTCTTGTTAGCACTCTCCTCTGGCCACTAATGAGAACAGCAGGTTTTGCCATTTAGATATGCTCCATGCTCCATATAATTGAGATGGATCTGCTGAAGATCCCAGACTATGTACAAAGCCCTAGTAGGCATACAGTAGTCCTACAGGGTTGATAATGCATCCAATTAATGGATACAATGGTGTCTTTGTTGTTGATGTGGCAAATGTCAACACTCACACATAAACCAAGAATTCTTGGCACCAAACTATCCATTGGCAGACCATTGACAGTATGTAGAAGGGCTGGTTCCCAACAGATAACTTTACTTTGGTTTCATTGTTGTGATTTACCAGAACAGAGAGTGATTAAATAAACCTAAACCTTCACTGCATTACCAAATCTGTCACACCATGCCATATCAGATGAACAACAAAGGCCTTGAATCAGCTGAACAAAGATGTCTAAAGCTTGGCACTTTCTTCAACTCTGAGATGAGGAATTTGAATTAGAAAAACTGTGGCAGAATGTAAGATGGGTGAATTTGTTGACTATCAGACAACAGGCATTGTCAATGCCTCTGTAGCAAGCACCCAACAAGCGCTGATTTATATCCTGTGGCTGATAGGAGCCAGCGGGACTGAATCATGCAGGGGATGTGTATTAAAACAAGCACACCGTGACTTCATAAAACACACAAAAGTGTACACACACTACTGGAGGGAATGAAAGTTATTCATTCATGCAGGGAGGGTTGGTTGGTTGGTGTTTGGGGGATCTGCCAGGAGTCAGGACTGTAAGAATTCTGTCATGAAATGTATGCAATCATGCAAATATGTTTTCAGATTGATAGTCTTTCCACACAACTGCATCTGGATATCAACAGAAATATACAGTACAGTAATGTCATTGCACAAAGCCCAATGTCAGGTATGTTGCAAATGATGATACCGCGGTATGTTTTCCAGGTTTTGCTACAGTATGATCCATGCTTTACAGTGGTGGTTCATTCAGAGGCTTATATAATGAGTTATCTCACATTGCCAAAAATAATCAGTTTGATTTGCCAAAAATAATCTGTAACTGTATCCTTTAATTCAACATAGTATATTGCCTCCATGGCAGATTCAATGAAGCTTACATGAGAACATAATGAAAACAATACAATTGAGTTTGACTGACAAGTCAACTGAGTTACCCAAAGAATCCATCCGTGAAGCCATTCAAAGATTCAAAATATAAATGTCACAGCCTGTGCAGGAAAAGTGTATATATTTCCATAGAGAAGCTAGCAGAGAGAGAGAGCGATATTAAAGATGTACCAGTTCACATACACTCATCCGTGTGACCCACTATAATGTCTGTGACTACAAAGAAGCAAAACTCCACTCTCTCTGAATAAAACATTTCCTTTGCAAAGTACCATGCTGTAACTATGTGACTCGGGTGACATCAATGAACCTATGGAGTCTGGCACCTAGGGTTTAGACATATATACATCCTTATTTCAATGCATCGCCTTTTCTTGTGTGGTTTGATCCTATCAGATGCAGAAGAGAACTCTTTCGCACAAATGACTTATGCATTCTTTTCTTTTCTTTTTTCAGATATGAACAATGAATGTACGGCTTTATACAGGATAGTCTACTGTGATCCAATACCAATCAGGAATGCATTTAAGCAAACATAAGTTGCTGGAGTTTTTTGTGATTCGTTATGCCTTAATAATTGAGCCATGAAATAAAGCTTTTGTTGTATCTGATATATTATTTTTTAGCAATTATTATGCTGTATATGTTAAAGGTTTCAAGTTACTGATTTTCCTAAAAAGCAAAATCAACTTTTAATGATATTTTAATGATATAATAATTTAATTTTGCTGGACTCTCGCCTCTCACGTACTGAAGCTTTCCAAGTGACTCTGGCCCATACTACTCTGAACTTAACTCTGAGCCATACTCTCATTTTAAAATAGCTCATAACATCAGTGAAGTGATTTCTATGATTAAGCCTGGCTAAATCATGGGACATGGCAGAAACGCTCTGTAAAGCACTAACACGGTGGTTGCTAATTGCTTGATGACTTTAATTAAACTTCAGGCTCTTACAATGATTAATCATGCCACCTTACAGTAGTTCTCAGAATTTTGCCCATGTAAGCATGACGTTAACAGGATAGTCTGTTCAACAAGGGCAAATAAGGCATGACTTATTATATGATTTATTGTATATATTTGAACAAACATCTATGGCTGGAACACTGCCCTACTATATTGTAAAGGAAGACTGTAAATGACTACATTGTGATAAGATGGATACTAATCTCTTGAGTGATGTGTCTGTTTATGTCTTTAATTCAGTATTTCTATGCAGGCTATGGAACTGCATTGGTTTGAAAGATTCCAATACAAATGTTCTCCCCCGGAGAGAATTCCTATTCTGAGGGAATTCTTTTATTTGCAGAGGTCTTAGGAGTTAATACCTGCCTTTATGTGTATTGTAACCTTTAGAACTCAAACTTTTGGATGTCCTTTGGCATTACAGACACTTGTGTCTTCCACGTGGGAGATCTGGGTTCAAACCCCACCCATCACAACTGCATGAGTAATATACTGTACAGTATTATGTATTATACTTTGAAAATGACTCCTCAAATGATTCATCATATACAGTAGGTTACTGATATGGAAGGTAATTGTATAGCTTCAGAACAAGGTAAATAGGATAAACAAGCCAGTGAAGGAACACAGATTAACTTACAAAAGTAATTGCCACTTTGAATACTGTAAATGTCACCGCTTCATCAGCTAAACAAATAATATTTTATGTAATATTTATTGTGGTGTTGACTGGGTACACTGATGTTGTGTCTCTGATAAGTCTATTGTACAGTATATTGCTTTTTCTTCAGAGGTAGACACAAATGTAACACCTTTATGAAAGCCACAGTATTCAAGGAAACAGACAGTCAGTGGCCCTTTATGGCAAATCAGCATCACAGTTACTGTTGGGCTATACTGTCAGGTGTGAGAAGAATATTGCTTTTAACCCACACTTAATTGTTTGTGTGCTCATTATCATATGATCAAGAGGATCAATGTACCAAGAGGCAATCTGAATAATAATGAAAGGCTTTAGAAGGTGCTCATTGCTCTGACAATAGGGAAGGTGTTGTTTGACCACCTGGTGGCGGCCACATCATTCTCAAGCAGAATGCAGGCACCTCCTCTATTTCCTTCTTATTCTTCCTGAATTGTATACATTCTGTCTCTCAACTGAATGTATGTCTTAGTATAGATACAAAGCCACAGAAACGAATGATAGAATCAGAGAGGAGCTGTTAGATCTTACTGGCACCAGCCAACCAACCATGATGAGTGGCACAATTGGTGCTAAATTGTTGAATGGAAATCTCTTAAATAAAGTGTAATACTGTAGTGTGTAAAATACCAAAACATTGGATCAAACCAAACCAAACAAAATGTAAACTGTAACTCGTTCACCTCTGTTTCATTTTTGCAGTTCGTCAGTAGACCTACAGAACACTGAGGCTCTCTGATTTCCCAAAATAAGAGGCAGCAGCTGAACTTGGTTGGGAAAGGAACATTGTCCAAGGCCAAGTGATTATTCCTACACAGTCAGTCAACACCAGCAGCTCAGAGACAAAGCATTCATTATTCATGCCATTGCAGTGCTCTTAACATATTGCAGGGACAAACGATGTGATGGAATGTAGCCTAAAGCCTGCATAGAGCACTTTTGCGCACGTTGTGCTAACTCCTGTGTTCCATGAAGTAGTCTATCATGACTCTGACAGGCAGCCTGGGTTATTGATTTTATAGAAGACCCTTGCTGGGAAAGTTCTATGGGTGCCATTGAAGATCCAAAAAGCCCCCGCTGCTTAACATTTATAGGCTCGCTTACTTCATGAAGTGTTGTATAAGGCTCCCTGTGGTGCTGGTCTTATTAGAGCAGGGCATCTAAAAGACCTGGGAATGATTTTGAGCAGCAATTTAACTGGATAAAGTCATATTGGTTTCGAACTTCATGAAATGATTCCATGTTGATGAACACTACTTTCCATGCATGTGTTCTTTCTTTCTTGAACCTGAGCAGATTATGTAAACTGACTAAGTAGAGCCCATTCCTTACAACACATAAGACTACGAAGTCAGAAATATTAATGATGTATGCTCCTTAGTGCTAGCCTAATGTCATTAAAATGAGTGAAATCTGTCCATAGTTAGGCTGCCTTAACAACTCAAGGTCTAGCTTGAAAAGGGGCACAACTCCATGTAATTGATGACTCACCAATTACTTACCAATTCCTGGACCCCCTCTGACGATGATCAGAGAAGCTAGAGGCAGACGTTTTCTCATCTGTTGAGGTATACAGTAAAGCCATGGCATGGTAGGTATGATATCACAGTCCTGCTATCAACAGAGACAGGGATTAAAGGGGCTTATGCTAATCCTTACTTTCCATACACTGGGGTTAGATGTACTCCCCGGCTCTATATCACTGTTTACAGCAAGCTGAATAGTAATGTGCACATTTCATATGGGTCAGCTTCAAATGGTTGGGGAGATTTTTTTAGACAATCCACAATTACTTTGTTTGACAATGGCGAGATATAAGTGCAAATGTGAGTTTTTGCTGAATTGCTTTTTGGCTAAGGGGCTTGAGACAATTGCTGGGAGAGTACTCTGTATCATACATTCTTAGGGTATCATGCTATGTCATGCATTCTTAAGGCATGGTTGATTAGATGCTGGGCCCCATGAAAGTAGAGGACTGTCAGGTAAGACTCACTGATGCGTCTTGACCCTGGATGTCAGACGACTTTGTGAGGGGAGCATGGGAGGGGAGGCAGTCCCATTTCCTTTGGTGATTGCAGGGGAGTGAGAATGAGAACAATAGTAGGAGGCACAGAAATACTCTCCACATTGATCTGCAATGAAGTGTGTGGCGATTGCCTCCCGATTGCCTCAGAAGAAAATAGGAGATGAGAAAAAATGAACCTGACCAAGTACACTGCCGCCTCGAGCCTGAGGATCCATTTTAATGATTCAGTAATGTCAATATTTATTAGTGTTGTTCCATTAGTACCAGCAGCAACTCGTTAATATGTGCACAGTGGCTCAAGATAACCTTCACAATTACAGTTTCCTTTGGGGCCTGACTCCTGCATTTAGTGACATTAAACTTAAAGAGTTATTTCAGAAACTTGTGCCCTTCATGTGGCACAGGTTCACCATTTCATGGTTTAATCGTAACTACCTGACGTTGTAATGTCCCCAATGTATTTAAAGTGTAGGCCTACTGTACATCATGGATGAGCCTCCTTTGGTAGAGGAAAAAAAATGCAATTTGGCAGCTCAGTTATGCTTGATGTGTTGTATTAGCTCCTGTGATTGGAGAGAATCAAGGCTAAATAGATACAAGAAATGGTAACTAGAGGGTAGCTACTAGAGGCATGCAATGAAACCCTCGTGAATGTTCTCCACCATTCTTCATTCTTCATGCTTACACAGGTAGAGTTCCATTCAATCAGTGCAGCCATTATTTCAGTCAGGTGACTTACTGGGTCTGTCGAAAACCATGGCTCTCAGAGTTGAGAAGCTGCTGAAAATTGCACTGTAACCCATCACTCAGCTACTGGGTAGCATTAGTCCATGGCTAACTGTAGCCGCAGTTAACATTTTTACATTCAAGTGCAATCAACGCTTTGTTGTGTGTGATGGCAGATGATCTGATGGGAGGTAATTTTCAGACAGGTTTCCTGAGGCAAAAATGGGCTAATCAGGGCTATACTCAATGTGACCATACTTCAGTGGGAGAAGCCATGTGGAGTTTATCCACTTATATCCTCAATGTCTCTGAAAAGTTGCCATCACCCTGCCTATCTAAATGGAAATGACCTGGGGAAACAGCCACAGTAGCGAATCTGCAGGTGAGGGATTGGATGCACATGAGGCATTTTTCCATTGGGATCACTGTGTAACACGCGACAACACCGAGAAGCAGGTTTTTCTTTTAAGTCTGATACTCGTCTTGCATTCATGCCCTTTATCCCCTGTATCGCATGGAACAGGACAGAAGCAGTGATGGTCAGGAATAGTATAAATCCATAACTAAGGACCATAGACATGGTTGGGTCTGCCTGATGCACTATGAATGTGTTAGAATGTTTGATGAATGGAACCGGAGGCCCTGAGTCAATCACTGTCTCTGTACACAGATGGCTGCCTGGCCGGAGATGTTAATTAGTGATGGCTCCCCTTGCTGCCTCTGGCAGGGTGCAGGTGAGAGAGCTACTGTAGGTGAGAGAGAGGGCTGCACCATTTCAGAGATGCGCGGCAGTGTTTGATCAGCTAGCATTATGCTCATCAACTGCTCTGTTCTATTGAGGAAAACAACACAGTGATAAAAGAGGGCCTGCAACCTCTGAACAGGAATTACGATCCTTCTTTAGACATCACACACTCACAAACCAGACAGTGACTCACTCATTAGATACTTTTAAAATGTATTTTATCTCAATCAGACCAACCTGGATAAATAGACGTTAAATAAAGATGTGGCATGTCTGTAAATCCTATATTGGTGATCAGAATCCTACATTGTTGATCACAATATTAGTGAGTTCAGTCAGGCATGTTGATTAGGACTGAAGAAGAAGCTCCCACAATGCCGTAGTGGTAAGTAAGGATGTGACAGAGTCTGTAAAGCCAGATTTGTAAAGCCAGACAGACTGACCTTTCATCACACAGAAAGGGCCCTTTGTTTGCATACTTACAGGGGCAATGGAAAGCTCTTGAGACTCCAACAAGAATGGTTGAAGGATCAGTTCTTCATTAGAGCACACTGCGTCATGTTGTGCTGGAACCATGGTGATGAGCCAAGCCATGAGCCAAACCATTTATTTTTGCAAGTATCATACAGTATCATCATATCATATCGGTTTCATCCTCTCATCTCAGCATGAATATTGTCACAAGAGAACATATTATATGCACCTAAGTAGATGGAAAAAGGCTACATTCATTTACTGGATCTGACGATGGTGAAGGTCAAATGGAATAGTGGAATTTAATTGGAATTCTGAATAGTTGCTTAATTACACCTTTCCAATGATCACCTGTCTGTTGTCCATGCAGTTCCATAGGTCACCATGTGTTAAGCCTAGCTACCGGAAGTGAAATGTCAGGTGGAGAAGTCATTTAGGTGTCAGAGAGTGAGACCTCCACTGACTGGTGAGTGACAAATGTTATACACCGTGGCCAGTGGTGAGACTTATAGCACAAAGGGCACAGTGACAATCACTTTGGCACTGCTCCTAATGACTGGAAAATATACCCCCTGTTGGATATGTTTTACATGTCTAAAATTACATGTCTTTATGTTCTTCACTCACTGAAAACTGGGAGTATGTGGCTGGAGTTTGTGAAAATCACACCTTTCAGCCTGATTTAATGTAATGCTTTATTCCAAGGTTGTGATGGTCTGCTGAGATGTTGTTGAAGCTTGGGCAGATTGATCTCCATTGTTTTGTTCAGCACCATCTGCCTGGTGCTGCGCATCACCTGTAAGAACCAACATGATCTCATCATCTCACCTCAACATTGGACCTGTGTTACTTTCATATTACGTGTATTATGACTGTACTGAAACGCCAACAATCAGCTACTTTAGATTTTAGGTTAATCCTAGGGTAAGCTCAATTACCATTTTGACAGAAGTAAAAAATCCCATGGGGTCCAGCAGGGTTGGGGTCAATTAAATTTCAGTGTAGTCAATTCAGGAATTGATTTGAATTTACATTTGATAGATTTTAGTTTCTAATTTCCTGTTGATTGAGAAAATAAATACCCAATTCCCAGTACCATTGTAATTTAAATGTACTTCCTGAATTGAAATTCAACCAACCCCAGCCCTGGGAGACCAGATGGCCCAGTCACATCACTTCAACATCAACGAATGTAAAGGCTTTTTAAGACTTTTTTTAAGACTAACCTTCTCCTTTTTGGAAATGTGGTGCTATAAAAACATGGAACTAGCTTTCTTTTCTAAAAATAAACTCCATACGCTTGCAGTTACCAATAAAGAAAGGGGAGAGAAAAGACCAGAATAAAGTGTGTTTGCAGAGGAAAAGGCACCCTGAACATGAACTATTTCAAAGGAGACAAATGTAAGCCATTCTTCACATGAAACTGCTCCCTGCTGCTCCAAAGACTCCTAATTTTGCAGGCCAAGGGCATAACTGTATAATGAGGCAAATCTTATTATGCTTACTGAGTACTGAAGTATGTATATGTAGTTGTGAATTCAAGAGGAGACAATGCAATAAAGAATCCACCAGACACATCACTATGCAAGGAAAGTCATTTCCAAGACCACGGCCACAGAAGAATCATTCTTTATTGTGGATGTCATGAATTTCAACAACATTCAAACCATCCAAACTTGGACTAAACATTCACTTATAGGTACAGTATAGTGTAGACCGTTTTAGAAAGTAAAACAAGTCAAAGTCAGTAATTGGGATGTTGCATTAAGTGGTGTGTGTTTGCGTGTGTGTGTGTGTGTGTGTGTGTGTGTGTGTGTGTGTGTCTGTTTGTGTGTGTTTTACTGCACATGGGGTGTTCTTTGCCTTTCTGAACATCTTTGAGTTTCATTTTCACTGACAGTGGGGAAATTACAGTGTGCTCTCAGTGTTGCAAATGATTAATGTTTAAAGCAATCAGAGAGGCTCTGGCTGGACCTCAAATTGTCTTCATTTTTATGCAGGTCCTGTTTTGTCCGTATTATATTGTTGCAAAATTACTCTTACTATTACAATCAAGGAAATGTAAACAACATAATTAAAGCACAATTCCAATTGAGGGCCAGGGACATAACATAAATAAATAATAATAATAATAAAAAGAGAAAAAACAGGCAAACTATTCAATGGATTTCATACACAATGTTTGGAATGTATTGGTCTACGAGCGCTTCCTCAAACAATTCCAGATGGCATTACAGGCAGCTGAGAGATATAATGTATGCAGATTGATATGCAGTCCAGCATTTTGACAATACATCTGTTCCCTTTGTGGATGGGGAAAGTCATCTGGATCATTTGTTCATGTGGAATACATTGCATATATGGGAAGTGAAATATACTGTATAATGTAGAATATTTTGAATTGTTATGCTTTGTTATATGCTCACTCAATAATTGTTCATGTTTTGCCAGATAATATAATACATGAGATAGGCTATCACACAGAATTTCAACATTCACCACATTTGCAAGTAAACACCAGATAATTATTTAAGCCTCCACTCACTCAAGAATCATTGAATTACATTTATTTGAAGACCTTTGTCAGTGTGCGAACCACCATACCACATACTGTACTGTACAGCAACAGTTGTAAGTAACAGACTATATACAGTATTGTACTATGTACACAACTTTATTAAATTGACATTTTACTAACATCTGTATTACCAATGGTATTATGGTAAAAAGTATGTTTTGTAAAGTGGGACAATATGGGGCGTAAGCTTTAGACATATAGAAGCAGGCAGGGCATGAAAGCTCCTGTAGGTCGGAACTAGATAGTTAGACTGAAAAAGGGAGATAAAACCATTGACCTGTCAGATTGCCACCTGATATAACATATGAGAGGGGGGATGAGGCTGAAATTCTCATAAACCACAACCCCCCCTAATCTATCATCCAAGTGAGATGGGAGAGAA
This sequence comes from Argentina silus, assembly GCF_951799395.1. NCBI lineage: Eukaryota > Metazoa > Chordata > Actinopteri > Argentiniformes > Argentinidae > Argentina > Argentina silus. Next base: position 13,951,879 of record NC_139666.1, on the reverse strand, counting down.
TGCTTCATACAAGGTCACAGTGAAGCAAATATGACGTTAAAAACATCTCGAGACGTTAATTCATTCTAAATGTGCCATCTATATGCCACAGCAACCTTATTTCACAATATGTGCCTAGTACAGCTGTGTGCAAAGGTCATTTGAAGAATCCCTCTGAAGTTTTCTGACATCACAAGAAACTTAGAGAGATACTACTCTGTTACACCATAATATTCATCGGAGGGATGACCAGAAATTTCAGAAAACTATTTTCAACATGATGGCATTACTATACACTACAGTACTATGGCATTACTATACTATACTATACTATACTATACTATACTATACTATACTATACTATACTATAGTGTCATGTTGGCAAGATTGTTAATTTGATCAGCAGGCATAACTCAGAAGAGAGAGTTTTACTATAGTTGAACATCATTGACTCCATTGATGGGTATAAATAACATTGCTGAGCTGTGTTACTATATTTTGATTCTGCAACAGTTTTTCAAGAGCATGGACCTGTCTATAGCTGATAGGGGGGGAGAGGAGTATTGCATATTGCAGATGCCATCCACTCCTGTAATTGGTTAGTATTCAGCCTGGGTTGCTCAGAGCAGGGTGAGGAAAATGAGGCTGGGATTTGTATTTCCAGTCCTCTTCCCCACAGCAGTCTCGCTCTCCCTCCTTTCCACTGATAAGGTTCGGTGGGGCAGACCCCTTGATCTTGCATGGTCCCCGCTCCAACAGGGTTCAAAGACATTAGTGAGGGGGGCAGTCAGGTGTGAGGTGTGAGAGGTTGAACTTGAGAACTCCTGTATGTATGAGCAAGACAACACCTGACCTTGCTCCTACTGTGTGAGCTGGGCTATATGCTATACGTGTATGCTCCTCTCTGAATTAGAATGAGGGTGATGATGGAAGAGGCAGACATATAAAAGCTGGGATCTTCAGTAGGCTCAAATGTTGAGTCAGTATGTACAGTGCCTTTGGAAAGTATTCAGACCCCTTCACTTTTTCCACATGTTGTTGTGTTATAGACTCAATTTAAAATGGATTCAATTCAAAGAATTTGCCATCAATCCACACACAATACCCCAAATTGACAAATCAGAGACCCTATAAAAACAAAGATATTAATTCCAAAATTACATGAACTATTATCCTTGCATTAAGATGGACTCAATTCAACTTATTGAGTGATTTGTTGATGACATTTTTGCATTTTAGGCAATTTTAAGAGTGTCATAGCAAAGGGTTTGAATATTTATGTACATGAGGTATTTCTGTATTTCAATTTGAATACATTTACTGAAATAAAAAAATAAATAAAAAAAAAGGTTTTCGCTTTGTCATTCTGGGGTATTGTGTGTTGATTGATGGCAAATTCTTTTAATTTAATCCATTTTAAATTGAGTCTATAATACAATAAAATGTGGAAAAAGTGAAGGGGTCTGAATATTTCCGAAGGCACTGTATTTGAACCAAACCAGACTCCTTGTTTAAAGGACGTTGGCTATTCTCAAGAGAGAAAAAAAACTGTTTGCTCAATGAAAGCTTCAGAAGATCTGTAAGTTTGTCATTTAGATCAGAGTGGCACAGTAGTATAAAACATTCTGTGCCTGTTATGCAGCATGTTTCATGTGGAATTATATATAAAATATATAAAGTTATAAAACCAGACCACTGTGTTTTCCTTATGATGAAACAACACTGGCTATACTGGAGCATACATTATACTGTCAGGCATAGAATACTGACGTAACCAAGTAGTACTTGTCTTATTGATTTCCCAAAAAAACATGTGAGTAATCATTCAGTAACAATCATGTTGTTACTTTTAGGCCATGTAATTTCAAATAAATACCAGGTCAATCGGTTTTTTCAAAACATCTCTCATAATTTCTACATCTACTGTAACAGGAGCTTTAATTTCTCTGACATTTACTCTGATAATATAACTTGCGCAATAGTTTTGCCAATCTTCAAAGTTTATTACTTATTAAGTCAACATGAAGGGAACAAAGAGGTTTACTTGTGAGATGTCTTAATGCGTATTAAAAGATTATCAGAACAGAGAAGAGAATTTGTGTGGAAACGGCACTTTGCAAAGTATTGATTATACAGTGGAATTAAATTGGATTCATGAGCAGGATTAATCCCTGTATTCCTCAACATTACAGGCACGCCCACAGTCTTTACGGATTTGATATGGCATTTACAATTGGCAAGTGAACAAAAGCGTTTTGCGTCTGAACTATAATAACTGCCACACAATGACATTTCTGCATCGTGGTATGGATGAGTTCCTTGCAGTTTTACATTCAAAGCACAGCTTGGGATCCCAATGTGGCTGTTGATCACCAAGGGAGGACCGTTCTACTGTACATACTGCTAGAGCTTTGCTTATAAAACTCATACAGAATTATATTTTTTTCTCAAGAGAAAATTACACAATGACACTATATTGACATTCTACATGTTATATTAGTAGGTAGAGGCACTAACTACTTACCTACTACAGTAGTTCAAGTGGTTATTGTATTTTTGTTTTTCATGGGTAAAGATAACACATAGAAAGAGAAGTCTTATTCCATGTGATAAAGACTAAAGAGACCATGGCATTCTAATTTGGAAAGACTTGAATTCATGTCACATTTTGGTACTATTAAATCTTGTTTAATCTTACATCTACATTGAATGCAAAGAGAGGGGCTATGCATTTCTTTGCTCATTAGCATACTGTTCAGCTTGGGGATGTACCTGAGCAAATTTCACATTTGTAATTAAAATCAGGAAACTACAGACTGTAGGGACATTTTAAATGCATAACTCTGAACATCAATTTCCGGACTTAATACAATTCTTCAGTGACTTACTGGCACAGGAGAAATGGTCTTGAAGCCGTAAGAAACTCATTATCAACATCAAATTATTGTAAATTATTAGTATCAATTCCATTAGTTTATATTGGTACTTTCAAAGCTCGCATAGGGTTTTACTGCATAGTATGGTGGGGGAGGTAAGGGTTAAGGTTGGGTTTGAGCTCACCATCAAGCTACCTGGTGAGTATGAGGCTGATTTGGCCAGAACATAAAGCCTCCTCCATAGCCATTTCCCATTGCCAATCATATGATTGCTTCTCCACTTCTGTGACCTGTTATTATGCAAAGCCAGGGCGACAAAACTGTGTAGCGTTTTGCCCAGTCCTCTATTTCTGGAGGTCATGGATATTGACGCAATCAGAAAGCTGCCCCACATTACTATAGCTGAAAAGTCTTCCCCTGTGGGGAGAGTTTTGACCCATTCACTTGAGGGCATATCTTGCCAGCATTACTTTATAGACCTGCTACATGGTAAACTGCAGAGAGAGACCCAATATAAAATAATTTCCAGCAGCATAGCAAAGCTATACAAATTTTGTTTGAATTATATAGCTACAGTTGGGAGCCATAGGAACCACTACTGTTCCTTTGTGTAATGTCACATCTACTCTCTGCAGAAATAAATACATATATGTCCCTATGTAATAGCTAGAAATCACATTCAGCAAACTGATTTTGTAACCATGTCAGGATTTGTTCACATTACCAGGCTTGGCAATTTTGACTTGATATTATCAGAGCAATTAATTCAGTGTTGTTGGACTTAGAAAGAGAGTGTAGATAATGTGTTCAAGGGACTTCAATGTCACCTTCATTGATCGCCTACAAGGCTTTTAGGGGCAGCCAAGCAAAGTTGATGAGATATGCTGTAAAGGTTAGCCAATGCTCAATTGCTTTCCGCAAATGAGGTCAGAAATATCACATACACAGACATGTTGCGTTGTTAGTGTAACGCTGGATGCAGGTGCATTTAATTCTTCTTGAGTACGATTGCCTTTTATCATGTATCTTTCAACAAGATGTCTCTGTCCTAGCCTTTTGCAGTATGGACATCCATTACAATTTGGGGGCAGTAAATTGTATTACACACAGGAACTAGAAAGCATACTGTATGATGCATGCTTTATATGCAAGATTAGTTTAACTACCCATCTGTTTCAGGAAAAATTACTTTCAGTGCAAAACAACAATTACAGATGATAATGGGAAAACAGAAGTCTTCAATAACACATGTTATGGCTTCTCATAAGACAAAAGAACTTTGGCTGTTAAGTGTCCTGCCTCTGCTCCCCTGGCTCCCCCTTCTCTCCTAGTGCTCCTTGAAGCTGGCTTTTGTATTCCTGGCGGCATCAGTACCTCCTATTGAGAAACACTCAATGTCTTGTTGTCTTATAGCACTCTGCTATAAAGCAGGGGCAATCTCTCTCATTCGATCTTATTTCTTTTTTCTTTTTTTTTGCAATTATTGAAAGCCATGACCACAGAAAGAACAGGTTTCCTTAAAATCAAAGGTTGAGTTCCTGTCATTCTCTCTAGATGAAAAATTATTCCAGTATTCATAGTGTACATTTTAGCCTTGTGCTTTTCTCATTTTTGAGAATGCCCACACACTTTTTTCATTGTGCACTTTCTTTTCAGATTGTGGTTTGAAGAATGTGGCTCTGAAGAAAAGATTCTTGTGAAGTAAATTCTCATGACTTTGATTATAAGGTCTTAGGAGCAGTAGTCTATACATCTCTGTGTGAGAGCTGTTGAATAATTTGAAGCCAACTGCACACACTTAAAATTAAATGATCTGACATATCATATGACAGATGTCATGACCGTGAGGTATGAAAAGGAAGTGGGTCCTTTCAACATCTCCAAGCAAAATCAACGTTGTAGAGGAATGTTGGAGTCCGGATTCGATTTCAGTGTGGAAATTAGAATCAGTCTACTTCAAATAAATCTGAAAACCTCTTCCTATTGTTCCCGTTTTCCCCTGCTGTCATTGGGAATTGATGGAGTGCTGTGCAGTTTTAAAATGGGAGAAAATACTGCAGATAAAAAAAACGATGCCATTGCAGCAAAGCGGAGAGGATTCAGTCTCTGTAGAATGCCTTGGAGACAGACTGATCTCAGATCCAAAATGATTTTCCTTAACCAATTGAATTCCATCTCACTTGTGGATTCCAAAGGGAAAATTTCAGCGATGAGACAATATGACCACTATGTAACTATAGGTGAAAATGTGCATTCTACACACAGACTTTTTGGTTCTTGGTCATATTTGTTTCCCTCAATGCATTTTGACTGTGATAAAGTCTGGCAGGTAAAGCGTTCTAAAGAAAGACTTGGTTTATTTCTATTATTATTTCATATAAATATGATATTCTGTCTTCACATAATAAGCCTGTTTACAACCCCCTGTGCAGACTAGATGGATCTTGTGTCAACGTGTTGATTGCTTTGAGAGTAATTATTCTGCCCTAATTAGAATTCAGAACCCTAGTTCTATAAATAGGACTTTTCTAGGTAAATATGAACAATGGGATATTATAACAGGTACAATTAATTTCTAATTGGAAATAAACACACAGTAACATATTAAACAATGGATGTAGGTTGAAATCAATTCCTGCAATGAAAGTACATTTGGCATCCAATTCAGGGTGCTTAGAATGTGCCTGGGTGCGATAAGCATTAAGCTCTCTCTTATGCACAGGTGTAAAACTTGGTTCTTACTGCTCTGACAACCTTATTCTGAGGTGATTGCACACTATTTAAAATTCTGGGAAGGTTTGGATACAAAAATTAGCCATAGAAAAAGATTCCTGGCTTGCCTCATTATTCTCCCAATACCTCATTAGAAACACCTGGTCTTTCAGGGGTAAAAAAAGAAGAAAAAAAAAAGGCATAATGCATCTGCACATTCTTTCATTACCTGCCAAGGCCGTTCAGGCCACATAAACATTGACAGCAGGTAATGAGGTGCTGATGGAGAGACCTGACCAAATAGTGGAGTGATTGCTGTGACAGTCAGGCTAATACGAGGGATGAGACCTCAGGATGGAAGCCAGGGCTCAACGTAAACACTTACAGAATTCTGATGTAAGAAAGAGTTTATTCTCTTTCTCTCTGCTCATCGCCACACTCTGGCTCGTCTGACTCATCATGGTACAGTATAACTTTCCTTTCCTGGCCTTTTTGACTTAAGCTGATACAGGGAAACCATGTTTCATTTTATATAAATCTGTGAGGTACATTCTCCAAAACAAGGATTAAACTCCAAACTGTGAATATGATGCCAAAATGGGTGATAATCACTCGTTTTTGAGGAAGAAGCTCTGAGTGCATGATATAAATGTATCGCTGTCCATGGTACTGAAATACCCTCTCCATCTCATGGATGTCCTCCAGATTGGTTCAGCCTTGCTCCACAGGTGCAGCAGAGGCCCAGACTGAGCTTCATTAACTAATAGGAGCAGAGATGGAGACATCAGCCTGGGAAGAGACTCAGAGAGAGGATAGAGCAAGTCAGAGTTAGCCCCCCACAGGACAACATGTTGCAATTTGGGTCATCGTGGGATGAGTACTTGTTGGAAGTTGGATTTATGACCTGTACACAAAGATCTTTTTCGCAGGTTAATGCAGGATAGGCAGTAAACTGATATGTGTACTTTTACAGAATGTCTTTTTCTCTTGCACAGAATGACTTGGAACTAGAACAATTGGAACTAGAACACTCAATGCTAGTTTTCTTATTTAACTATCTGAGTAATTCTATTTAAAGAACTAAGATTTTAAAGGGTGGTGTTGTACACAACAAAATGAAGAAGACGATTTACAGTGATGCAGGGAATAACTTAAAGATCAACAAACAGCTGTACAAGGAATGTGGTCATAAACAAAATGTAAAATGCAGCACTGCAAAATGCTTACTGTGCCAGCATTGACTAATGGACCTTAATTCATGCACTGGAGTGTTCAAGTAATTTATCAGTTAATCAGTGTATGCATGATGCTGGTTTCCTGGGGCCATTACAGAGGATTAAAGATTACCTTTACCAAGCATAAACAGCAGTGTAATTCAATATTCAATGCATTTAAATCAAGTCATTCTACCTGCTTAGTCCACCATACTCACAACAATGCTCCCATTTAATAAGGGTGTTTGTAATGAGTAAATATTTTTTATTCATGATATTGTTGTATATTGATTTTAGCTTTCATGAATAGCGCAGCAGAGTGGTTTATGAAGGAGCCTAGTATCAGTCTGATAGAGAACCTGTGTAGACTGTTATCATGTCTCCAACGCCACGCTCACTATTGGGAAGAGGAAAGGGGAATTTAATTAGAGGAGCTTAATGCTGCCTTTTATTAGGCCTGGAGGGGATCCTCTCCTCCTACTCCTGCATATTCATGATCCTGCCCTCTTTTGTTGTGAGGACTAAGAGAGGAACATCCAGATCACAGCATTGGGAACTTTGAGGTAACTATTGCTAGCTAAAGTATTATAGAAAGATAACAGTTACCGTTTAGAAAGTCTCCAGTTACACAATATACAGGGTAATGCTCGTTATGATTTGTGTGACACATAAACATTTACTGAAAAATCTAATGGTGTTGGACTTGTTTGAATAATGACTTTTATTTCACTCTGTAGCCCAGAGTGAGATAAGGCATACGAAACATGGCTCATCAAAACATTATCATAATGACTATCATAAAACCAAACACTAAATGAGAGGTCATTTTCATGACCTCAGTATTACTTTTTCACTCAAAGAGGTCCAGACTTCCTAACTAATGGAAATCTAAATTGCTGAACATGAGTAGATTTATAAATGGTTTTCTGTTAGGAAAATTCCTGATTAGGATACTGTACATTAATCTATTCAAATCAGTGTTGTGCTTATTCAGGTGAAAGTGACCATATATTAATTAATCACCCAGTCTTAACATCATACTGTATAAAGCATCTTTCCCATTGCATCATTGCAATGCTACTGATAACTGCAGAACAAGTCAGTGAATACTGTATCTTATATAGACAGTAGCTCTTGCCAAATTGGTCAAGGGTAAAGGGTAGGAGAGGAGTGATGTTAATTTGGCCACTGTCATCTTTAATTTCATAACTAAACTAACAGGTAATTGATATCATGTGAGACTGACAGTGTATCCTGATGTTCTGTTTTAGTAACAACCTTATCGCAACAAGATGATTATATTAACATAATAAAAACTGGGCAATCTGGGGGGATGTCAGTGGGCTTGCCTCATGCCAGACAGATGACAGGCCAGACATGATTCTAATGGATTCCAATGACTTTGTTGGATTTGTTTTTAATCAACAGGGAAGTACACAGAGAGCGTCTGAGGATGCAGTTCTTTCTCAGAGTAATCTATGTTGAATATAATGGCTCTATGTGACAGATATTTAATGTGGAAAGCAGAGTTCTCAGAACTGGATGGGATATTGTAAAAAAAAAAAAAAAAAAAAAAAAGTACCCATTTCAGCGCTGGACTGTAGGAGTCTAGACACAGACATTCAGCGCATCATTAGAATAAAATCATTGAGAAAGCAGGTTACAATGTTACCGCTCCTCAATGTTCCCAGTCCAGGGAGCCAGGGAAACATACTCCCAACCTGTCCAAGGCCCTGTAGCAGTGACAGTGCCTGACCATGTATGCTTAACATTAGAGTTTTCTTTTTATTGATGATTTGTTTCAATGTTCAGCTTGTAGTTTTGCGTGTTGCTGCCCCTGCTGGCCACACTATCCACACATGCATACTGTATGCTAAGAGATGCAAACATGTGCATATCCTTGTAAATGAACCAAACGTAAAATTGGCACATAATGACCAGTGTCGTACCATGACACCAGATTTTAGAAAACGCCTTGTTTTGACCAATACAGCACTCTTTTCTGAACGTTCTTCATAATGTGATCTCATTCCTTGACGACTGATGATTTATCATGGCCATTTAGCACAAGTTTAAAGCTTAAACTTAAATCTACATGCTGGACTTTTAACTAATATACATGATCAACAACACAGGCATTTCACATCCAGATACTCGTTTGAACAGTGACTCTTTGAGTGGGTGCTGCTGTTAGTGTCAGCTAAATGGCATATATGTTACCCATCCACTGTAGAAGGTCTAATAATGTCTCCTCATCTGGATGTTGGGGGTCTCTGCTGTTATATCAGAGCTCTTAAGAAGGGGCTGATCAGCATACTGCACCATGTCACAATGCTTTATAGTTCCACATCAAGTGATGAACTCCTACTCCGGCAAACAGCCAGACAGACAGCTCCCCATGTCCCTGAGAGTGTCATTATGATGAGGATGAGTAGCTCCTAAGATGGAACCCTCAATGACAGCGAGGGAGGACAGGCTGAGAAAGACAAACATAAATCAGAATGAATCAAAATGTGATGTACAATAGTAGATAATGTATTTTGTTATTAAAATATTATCTAAAAGTTTGGCAGACACTTGGTGAAGTCACAATTTTTTATGTGAATGTCAACTGAATATCGTCTCAAAGAATATGCACACATATTGTTCAACCACTGATATCAATGTTAGATGTAAATAGTGTAGCCACTTCCTCCTCTAAACCCACCAATTGTATATTTTACTGTTGTATCTTTTGCTACTGTGAACTCTAGACCCTTGTGGAACATTCTTTCATGGATGACTTAACATGAAACGGAGGTCAAATGAAAGTTTAAAGTATTGAATGCATTTGTTAGTTTTAAATACTCATTCCATGTATTCCAAGGTGTATCCTGACTCTCCATTTAGTTCAGGATCAAGCAACCTTGTTCACGTTAAAATTAGGATTGGATTAGGATTAGGACTGTCCTAAAAGCAGAGACAAACTGACTGGGACCATGGAAACATTAATATTTAAACATTGGCATTCTTTTTTCACCATCCATTATTGTTAGAAACAAGCTCCTGTACCTTTTGACCAATGTTTTGGTAATGTCTGTATATGAGCAGATACAATAGTTTTATGGTTTAAGTGAAAAAAGTGCCACAGAAGAATGTTAAAATCCTGACACATGTACAGCACAATAATTAGCTTTTTTCTCTGTTAATCATGGAATGACAATTATTGCATTTGCCAATCAGGTTAATGGGAAAGTAATTTAGTATGTCAAGACATTTTGTTCATCTACGGAGGCGACATCTCTGCAGTTTTGAACCCATCTCCAAGGTCTTATATTCAAGTTTAGCAGTGTACTCTGGTGATACTTGCTTACTGTAGGTACTGTAGGTATCCTGCAGTGCCATGGAATTTAACTGGGCTTCTGGGATGATTTGGCAAAGGTAGATTGCACTGGGGCCCCTTAACCACAGTATAACACTTTTTTCATTTTTCCATTGTAAGCAGCATTGTTTTTCTCAGTTTTATACAGGAGTTGTATGCAATGTTTACATTAATTTCCTTGTAAACATTGCATACAGGCCCCATTGAACCATTTGCTATATATTTTATGGTGAACTTCCAGGTATTGATTGCATGTTGAAAATGCAATTTGAGATTGTTTTGTCAGTCATCAATACCTTTATAAATACACAAAAATTCAAGTCAAAAGTTCACAACCAGCAAGTGGGTATTATGCTCTAATCTGAGAGAGAGGAAGAAACAGTGATATTCTATATGACTGTTTATTGGGCTGTGTTCCCTCATGTTGATATTGTAATTACATTTCAAAGTAACCCGCTTGCTTGTCAAGGGTAGAATTGATGACAACTTCATCCCTCAAAGATTAATGTCAAAAGTCCTTGTGTGGTCCTTCAGTCCCCCCAGTGAGTCAAGAAGGATGACACATAAGCTCCCCCTTATATAGGATTTCACTTACCATGTTTACAAGTTTGTCCTGTAATTGACACAATATGGCATCTCCAAAGTATCATTTATTTCAATAGATAGGCCATCTCTGCTACTGTATCTCTTCTCATCGCTTGAAATGATGACAGAGCCAACAAGTTTGTATCTGGTGTATTCATGTAATCCCAGAAACATTAAGCACAGCAAATGCCAATGATTGTTCATCTAAGGTTTTATTATTTTTGCATTATATCAACTGAAACGATTTTCACTCGAACCTTGAAGGTTCAGAGATTACATAAGCTCAGGCTTTGAGCTCTTATGATGGAAGCTTTAGACAAAACAAAACATAGAATAGGACAGGTTCTCCTGTATTCTGACAAGCTTGAAAGAGGAGGATTACATCGTCTGAGACAGAATTTTGATAAACTGTCAAACAGTGCATGGCGCCCAAGAGAAAGTGTCAGCTTTGAAAGGCTTTTGGACAGACCTGTCTGCATTCCAGACATCATTTAAGGAAATAAATAAGTATTTGAATCATGTCATCATGTCTCTATCCAGAAAGGTTAACGCTGACTTAAAGCCATTTATCAAAAGGACCAGATGAAGGTCACAAGTGGAAGTTGTTATCAGGTGGTCCAAATGTCTCTATTTTGAGGCCATCTTGTTGGATGTTTACTGTAGTGTTCCCTCTGAGTTAGCCTCATTGAGACCAGGCTTTCCTAGTTCCGAAAGCCTGAGGAAATCTTTTGCAGAAAGAAGCTACAAAGGGGTGAAAAGCCATTTAAAATGAGTGACGCCTCACGACACGTCAAACCAATCAAATGCCTTGCTTGAGCGGAGTCAAAAAAACAGAATTCAGTTTTTCCTTAAGGTTTTCTTCCATTTTCTTCAATGTTGTAAGCAGGCATCAACTGTCTCCAAAATAGTCCTACTCAGTTGGAAAAGACGACACACATAATAACAAGCAACTATTCTACTGGCATGGGGGAGGGTTATTGGAATTTCCTGTAACGTCCAAAGAAATTGCAAGCACATTCTGCCATACTCTGTCCAGTTCAATCCAAGCCAGATCAGCTAATTTAAAATTCTAAATTCCAAAGGAGACGGAGAACAACGTGATTTGGAGGTATGGCTACGCGAGGCTACCTCTGAGTCAAATACTGAAAATCTTTATGTTACTATAGCATGTAAATGCACAGTACTTTAATTTACGTGGCGATTGGGTAGTATAAGGTATTAACTTCTGATTAAGGTAAGGGTAAGTTTTCAAATTGCCCCAAAGCCAACGTTTTGGGTTGTAAGTCTTGGTGTTCTGCCCTCACCCACCCCACCTCCTAGCCAAGCATTATTCCTTTTGTAGCTTCCTTACCATTGCCTGATGCATGAATGCACACAAGTTTAGCTGGTAACTACTATCGTGTAGATAGACTATCCTATATGTGTGTGTGTGTGTGTGTGTGTGTGTGTGTGTGAGTGTGTGTGTGTGTGTGTGCCATCAATTAGTGGCAATGCAAAACCTACACCACAACCAAGTTTTACCAACTACAGTTGGTAAAACTTGACATCTCTTAAAAATTAATAACAGCCTGACTGTTCTGCTCGAGATAGATTTTTCATAGAGGAGAACATTGTCTACAGGCATTGTTGCACTATGCATGTCCGTTTGAAAAGTGGCCTCAGGGTGAGTCTCTCCTGTGGTTCTGATTGGTTCTTTGTCTGCCCCCTCACAGCCACCTGTGACATGTGCATGAAGAGGACAAGGCCCTTGAGCTACATAGAACAGAGACCTGCTGTTTAGTCTCAGACAGCACATTTCCATTAACAGTATGCCCATTTTCTTCAATGGTTTCTTTTTGAAGTTGCTGTTGTACGAGTAAGGCTGTGGTGAAGTGTAACAGAGAAATTCAGGATTGAAGTAATCTATTTACTTGAAATGTGCAATCTGTAATTCAAACAACAACAAAGTAGGCTGGATAGATCGGCTGGACAAGGGATGGGGCTGGATAGATGTAACCACTTCATAAGACTTACATTTCATAGACAGAGCTATGGATGCAAGGACTGACTGTCCATTAGATACAATGGATACATAATTATATTTTTAACCATGTTTTGAAGCGATACATTGTTCATTTACAATTGCATTATTTATAAAAACAAACTTCTGAAAAACAAAGTTCTGATGAGGTAAGACAGTTGAACTAAGCTCATGAGGCATTTATAAGTTATATTCTTCAAGAATCAATGTGGATATGTCATTCATTTAAAAGTAAAACAATATATGTAGCAATTAAAGATTGGCCCTTTAAAGAGCCCATAGGCTGCCAGTTCAGATAGGTGTGTTTTTTGTCAGAGGACAGAGGGCTTTATAAAGTTAGCTTTGCAAGTCAATGCTACTGTATACATTACATCCTGTTCAGAGAGAGCAGTACTCTTTCAAAATCTGAACCGTCTGTTAGGCATTTGAAATTCAGATCAAGTCAGCTCTTTTTTCTTTGCACTAGACTAAAGTTCAGTGCAGCCATTTTCAAAGGAGAGAGGAAGTGCATAGTCATTGTGGGTTTTTGAGAGATGGAAATACAGGTATAGGAATATGATTAAATTGCATTTAATATACCTAACACCTGTTACAGTATAGTGCATTTCTATTTCATTAATACTGTATATAAGTAAATAAGTAAAATGTTGTTTGGAAAAAGGCTAAATGTATATCATATCCACAAATGCAAGCCTTGAGATTGAATAACATAAAATCGTCCCCTCTAACTTGCCTGTTGATCACCAAGATATTTCATGTCCAGTATCACACAGTATACCATTCATACCAGGACACCAAGACAAAGCAATTGAGAAAAGGCTTCTATTTGTGAATCAGTGCAGTCTCTAAACCTGTGTTTACAGCCAAGCATTTATACCCTTGGAATTGCAGATATTGGCGACACGACCCAGGGATATATTTGTGGAAATGCCATTGTTTTGGATAATTGTGTCTGGAAACAAAGAGCTTAGAACACAATGATGAATGTGGAGGCTCTTTTTCATTGAGCAACGTGGCAACAAGGGAAGAGTGGGTTGACCCACTTAAGACACATTTGAAAGTGATGTATGGAGCATGTTGGCGAGCCAAGGAGGTAAAAATTGAGAGAGGGGAAGAGGGCATGAAAGAAAGCTTCTGGGATTTTCCTCCTACGTTTAATTGCTCAAGTTTTTATTGTCAATGGATAATTAACATGTCAAGCACATCATCCTTTTTGTCCTTCTTGTCCGTGTTTCTAAGCCAACAGTTGACATTTCAGTAAGAGAACCATGCAGGCTTAAGTATTGTCAGTTCTATTCACCAGAGCACAAAGATAAAAGCCTGGCCGGTGTTAACAGCAACCAGACGTTTCCTGATTCCAGCTGATTTCACAGTGTAAGCAAATAATGGATCAAAATACAGTTAGGCCACTGGATAAGGGCAAGAATCTGAACAATAATTTAATTCCAGACAAGCAACAAGAACATCTCTCAGGTAGTACATGTGATGCTCAAATATTTTAGAGGGTGTGCACTGACAGCTGTGGCATGTCTAATTTATTTGTCATTGGATTTCCAAGTGGGAAACAGCACATACAGTATTTGAGGTCAAACTAATGTGGTGTGTTTGTCTCGTTTGGTTCAACTTGGGATTTGGTAGGTCCACAGATGATTTCTGGGAGTCAATGATGCATGATGCCTATATGGATAAAGGTTAATTGCCAGTTACTTTGTGAACATGACAAATTGCTTCCACTAAAACAAGGTCTCTCTAGTGCTTTATGTGCAACCCTTGGGTCACACTCAGGTTAGGAGTGATATAGGCTCTTGACCTTGATGGCACTGTTTCACAGAAGTAAAGAAGTAAGAGTAGTGTGGAAGTCAAATGTCTACGCATTCAGTTTGGTCACCCTGCTTGATGCTGATGATTCCTCTATGTCAGCACCCACAGCCAGTGAGCTTACAGAAACTATTAACAAGGAGTTAGAGTTAGTGTCAGAAAGGATGATTAACAATACACTTGTGTTAAATACATCTACCACCAAAAACATTGTATTTGGTTCAACTCATTCTCTCAGCGCTAAGCTTGGATTTGTGCATCAAAACAGAGCAGCACGCCTTGAACTTCACTTCACACATAGAGCTAGCATCAACAGCATGCATGGTAGTCTTCCTTAAAGGCTGAAAAGAGATTAACTGCTTCTCTTATCGTCTTTATGATAAATATGTCTGTGTTAAAGAGGAACTGTCACGAAAAAACGACTTTTTCAGTTGAAACCCATTTGTGTAGTATCGGCAGTAGTACCTAAAGTCCCAAAATGGACTAAAATGTGTGTCATATTCAGTCTAAGGGAGTCTGAGGACAGTCCATGATTAAGGAGAGTAGTGATGTCTCTTTTTTCTTTACATTTTTAAAGGTGGGGCTTTAACGTTTGGTAAGACTGCGATATGGCATCGACCCTATGAGACAAACATTCTCCTCCTCATTCTGACAGAATCTATCCATGCATGCGATGGACTACATTGCTAGATAGCCCTTGTCTGACTGGGATATGTTCCCTTAGCCCTATGTTTGACTATGTTCCCTCAGCTAACCTAGCTAGTCTAAACCTAATCTTAGTCCTTACCTTATCCTACTCGTTATTAAGGTCTCACCCCCTAAATAATTATTTACATGCAACTTAAGCTAACCTGCTAAGATTCCACTCTTCATCTTTAGCTATATGCTCATTGAAATATCAACCCTTATCAAACAGATAAACATTCAATCTTGTTCAAAATCACTATTTCAGATAGCAATCACAGAGTTACCGTACAATCATGTTTGCTAACTGTAAGCCACATTCACTGTCACGTTCAGGCAGTTAGGGACGGAGGAGAGAGAATATTTTCAATTTCAGGGCGTAAATAACTCTGTGTGTTACATTGCTCAATTCTGCTGGTGTTAGTCTGCCTATGGAAAACGTAGGTGCAGCTCATGTGAAGCTGAATTTCCAAGACACACCCATAGCATCCCCATTTGTTGAGTCAAAGACCGTTAATATATGACCAGATACACATGTGGGTTCATTTTCAAAGGGAATCGTTGTCCGCCAACACGAATGGGTAGGCTAATGAATATTGATTGTATTCATGAGCAGGAGCCAGTCAGTGAGCACCAAGCGAGAGCAATATGCATATTCATGAACTGTTGACAAGCACAACTCCGATATAATGTTGTTTTTCTCAAAGCTAGCGACATATATAGCGATATACTGTACTTGCTAACATATTCCAGCATCTGCATGTTACTGTAGCATGGAATCTGCACGTTTCCATTAAGTACTACTGAAGGGTAAAACAAATT
This sequence comes from Argentina silus, assembly GCF_951799395.1. Taxonomy (NCBI): domain Eukaryota; kingdom Metazoa; phylum Chordata; class Actinopteri; order Argentiniformes; family Argentinidae; genus Argentina; species Argentina silus. Next base: position 13,935,808 of record NC_139666.1, on the reverse strand, counting down.
AACTACCTAGCACTTTCTAGGCAGTTAGGCAGTATTAAGCATTAACTTCAAATGGTTAAGGTTAGGGTTAAGGTTAGAGGTAGGCATTAACTTCTAGTGGTTAGGGTTAGACATATACTTCTAGTGGTTATGGTTAGGATTAGGGTTAGGGTTAGAATAAGCAAACAAAAACAAAGCCGACTCCCAACTTTTAGGTTGCATGTTTTGTATGACAATCCAAACCTACCACCTAGCAAGCCAATCTTGCTTTTGTAACCCTGTCGGTTAGTATTGGCTGGGACGTGAATGCACACACGCACACGTATTCTATAAGTGATTTGCCGAAACATCAAGATCTGTTTCTATACACATATTGTTTCTATTCAAATATTGTTAATACTTCTATAGATGATCTACTGTGCGTGTTGTAAGAATGGCTGCTTCAATGCCAGACCTTTAATTTCCTGCCAACAAGGATAGAAATGGGACAATGCCTAATGTGACTTCACACCATATTTTGCAGTCTTCGCCAATATTAAGACCCCAACCCTGATAAAGATTAAAGCAGTTATGCATGGATTTTCTAATCCCCTTGGATTCATAATTCAGAAGTCATCAGAAATAAGTAAATACATTAAATATGGCTGATTAATGTCCCATCCTGAGAGAGAGAAATTACATGCTGGGATATTAAACTAAAAAATATCATGGCACATGAGTTTCAATGACGAATCAATATTTCATTTGTCCACATCAAATTGCCTTTGGGTCCTATATTTATAGATCAAATTTGTTATGCCATATTCCAATGGGTACTAGCCTACTGCCTTGTGTGTATTTAAATGCAAAGTGCGGTGCATGGATGATAACTGGCTAACTCCCTTGATCTTAGGTTGGCTTGGCTCCCCAGCTGAACCCAGGCTAGCAATGGCTTCCTATATTTTAAACAAACCATGGGGGATGCATCTATTTTGCATTAAACCATTCTATTCTGACAGGTCTCCCTGGGATGATGACAAAGCCACACTTTAGAGGACCATTTGATGCCAAGACAACATTTTAGTTCAGAAGATGAGGAAAGAATAGCAATGTTTTCTTGAAATGCTGTTAGTGAGAATTGTAATAATCTTGTAAATAGTGTAAAAACATTTCCAATTATATCCAGTGATACTATGACATATTTGCCTCTCAAGCACTGCTGCTCCTTCAATAATATCATACTGCAAGATACTTAAATGACCTCTGAAATCATGTGTTTTAGTTTAGCAGTTTTTTTATATGTTTGTTATAGCTCACTCTTCACCTGACTTTTTACATACAGTTTAGAGGGCCAAAGAAATCCGTTGGGAACAAGAAGCAGTTATATGGAAAATCCTGTGATGTTGGGGTTGGAAGGAAAGGTGCTAATTACCTTAGGGAATTCACAGGATGCCTCTGGTTCTTTCTTTTTTTCCCAACCTTTTATTAGCGAATTAATTATGAAACAATACACAGGTGGTTCATCGGAGAGCAGAAAAAAATGTTTGAACCTTTTTTCATCTCAAAATCCTCAGTAAGGCTCTTTATCATACATCATAGTGTTGTGCATATATTACCAAGGGGAAACAGAAAGGGCGTTTAAATCATAGGGGGTCAACTTCGATTACAGTAGTGTCCTTTGAGATGTAGACAGTAGAGGACCTGTCTTTGAAAATAATACTATACAGTCTCATGAATGCGAAAAACACGAGAGGACTGGATGAAGCTGCCGCTCAGTAACACAGAGCCCACCCTCTACTATCAGCTCTACAGTTACACATCAAGGCTTCATGATAAACTCATCTGGAAGATAAATAAGCCCAGATGCATTCTGCACTTATACAGAGGTTCCTGGGCTCTCTCTGTCATCTGTCTGAGGTGTGGAGCGTAGCATACCCTGGAAACTATCAGGAAGATGATGTGTCTCTGG